>NC_067400.1:376117821-376442613 GCF_016432865.1 Antechinus flavipes | reverse complement strand
GCTCTATCTAGGTGCCCAAATGGTCAAATAATAGTAACCACTTTAATGGTTGAAAGACCTTTTCTTTTCAGTTAAAGGGAGAATATCTTCAATTATCACTCATTTAAAAATTTTTTTCAAGAAGGATTTATGTTTAAGCCCTTAGTGGTAGATTATCTTCAAAACGACTTTTAGTTTCCATGGAGAATTTTCACCCACACTAAGTGACAGAAATTCAGAGTGGCAACTAGCTGCTTGGAATTCACTGACCTCATATGGAAGCAACATTTTAGAATCCAGCTTTGATTTCAGTGGTAGAAGAATTTTCAAAATTGTCAAGGAATCAAAAAACGCTTTTATATCAGTGGTTTATGTTAGAAAAAAATTTTTCACCTGAATCCAAACTTCGTTTCCCACAAGAGTGAATCCTGCTAACATTACTTCAGGTTCATGGAATTCTGGTATGTAATATTAGCTCATGGGCATCCACTGATTTTTGTCCTTTATTAATCAATCTAAGGCTAAAATTAGTTCAAAATAAAGAATTTGGTGAAACACAAGTAGAAGATAAGTAATAATAAAATATTTCCTCTATAAATGGCACACTTTCACAAATAACCAGTGAGAAGAATAGAATGGAACGTAAATAGAGGGATACACATAGAGCGTAGATGGCCAGAGACATAAACATGGACATACTCCAATGTAGCATAGCTACTAATGTCTGTTGGTGATCATCTCTTTACTGCTATTGAGCTTATTTTACTCTACATTGGGAGCCTCATCTCTGCTTTATGTGTTCTCTCCTTTGGACTCATTGTCTACTAGATATGAAGTTTTTCTAGGTCTTCTCTTCTAGTCCTATGTTCCTTGGGGCCTTTTTAGATATTGCTCTAATTGGGCATATGGTCTAGTAGTAGAGATTCTCTCTACCGCCAGCTTCAGATGGATTCCTTGGGTGAGGTTCCCTCCTAATGAATAGAGTGAATTCTGCCATACTGTCTGATTTTAAAGCCCTGAAATTTCTTACAATTTTTTTTTTTTTTTTGCCCACAGGACTAGCAGAAGTTCCCCCAAGTAAAAGAAAACATGGCATTAAAAATCATTCTATGTTTTTTTTTTCTTTTTTAAAAATTAGACTCATAGACATAGGCCACTTTTCTATGAAAATGAGTCATCATTGGGGGTTGGGGAGGGGAAGCATGGAGGCAAACATCTATTTCCTATCCTCCATTCTCTTCCATGCATTGGCACATTTCTTCCTTTACACATATATTCCTGTCTTCACACATACACACACAAAATCACACATGTGTATATGTACACACATACATATGCATATCAATAAATGTATGAATATCTTTATATTTATATCTATCTGTTGTTTTGTTTTTTGTTCTCAAAGATTAACATGAGATCAGGGAAGAGACACCATGACATGCAAGTGAATTGGATTTAAGTGAGGGAGGGTTGTGCAAAGTCATCAACGCCACATTTCCCTCTGGAGCCATCTGGGTCCAGTAGCCAGATATGGATCAGAATGACTGGAGATGGCCCTGGATGCAATGGGAGACCTTGGCCTTTTTAAGGTCTTCAACAGATCTCAGTTTGATTGAGGCAAGGCCTATTTGTGATTAGAGGTAGGTAAGAAATAATACAAATAATAGCCTTTTTACCTACTTAAAACAAAAAGTGTCAAAGGCTACAGAGTAGTCAAGGAGAATGAAGACTGAAAAAAGATCTGGCAATTAATAGATCATCAGTAACTTTGGAGAGAGCAGTTTCAGTGAAATGATAAGGTCAGAAGCCAGATTGTAAGGGGTTGAGAAGAGCAAGAGAAGGAAAAGTGAAGTGCCTATTGTGGATGACATTTTCAAGGAGGTTAGCTAAAAAGGGCAGAAAAGCTAAGGGATGATAGTAAGCAGGAATGGAAGAATCAAGTGAGGTTTTTTTTTTCCTCCAGAATAGAGAGACTTAGACTTGTTTGTCCTTGGAAATCAGTAAAATTACTTCATCATGTGAGATAAGGATGAAGGAAGAAGTAGTGTGAGAAAGGATCTGAGTGATATGAAATTAGGGAGAGAGGAGAAGAGGAGTTTATAGCAAATAAATTCACTTTTCCCCTCTCCCCTGCAAAATGTGAGAAAAATTCTCAGCTGAGATTGTAGCAGGAGGGTGAGCCATGAAAGACTTCAGAAGGGATGAAAGGCATGGAAGGGCCATCGTAGAGAGTAGGGTAGTGAGTTGATAATTGAGGTATGGTAGGATTGCCCAGCTGCAATCAGGTCTCAGAGGAGATTATGTAACATAATTTGTAGTGGTCCTAATCAGAATGGCTACATGATTTTCTCCTCATTCATTCAGCAGAATGTGTGTAGGCGAGGAATAGTGGTAGTGATCCAATTCTGAGACTTGGCTGAGTGTAATTGTCAATATTACAAGAGGTCTAGGGATTCAACAGAGGATGACAGTGTGGAATTGAATTAGTTCACCAAGAACTCAAGATGGGGAAAAAAAGAGAGAGTGACTTGTGTGGGAAAAATAGTTGAGGAGAGAATTTGATTGTTATTTTATCAAGTTTTGTAATGTACATTTCGATAGTTTAATTGTCTAGGATTAAAAGTATAAATTAACTTTGGAAATATTGTTATTGTTATTATATTGGTTCAGCCAGCCTTGAACAGGAGGATGGAAATTTAGCCTACTTAATGGAAAAAACAAAAAGATTTTGAGATATTGTTTATTAGTAAATGAAGAAAATAATTGCAACTTAGTCTTAAAGTGTATGGGGTAGGACAAACTAGGTTAAAGATTTCTATGGAGTCACTGGAAAATAATAGAACTTATAGACAGTAATTAATGTTCACCATTTTTGTGATTTCAAACATTCCCATTGTTTTCTCCTTTTTTACTTTTGCACTGGCAACAATGTACATTCCTATCAGCAGTAGAGAAAAAAAATGAGATTGTAAGTGTAAATTTGTGGAATAATCTGGTATCCTACCAGGTTCATCACTGGTCTTGTTTCCTTGTAGAATAAATAGAATTCCTATGCATTCACTGCACATTTTTATTGTTTGCCTATAAAACTCAAATTTTGCAGTTGTACCACCAAAACATAGTGTAAGTTCTTTGGTTTCTAAGCCTACATGTGAAAGTCAGTGCTGAGGTTTAGGAAGGAAAAAAAAAAAGGTATTGGATAAACTTTATGCTGGAATGTCTGTAGCTTTTCTCAGCAGGGAGACCCTTGAGGATGTCAAATGGTGCACAAAGCACATATTTTTGATGGATTATTTCAAATAGGTGCATTCTTCATGGTCTCCAGCATCATCCATTGCAGTAAAGGATGTCTTCCAACATTGCTGGAATTTCTCCCCTGATTTTCGGAGGGCAAATTAGGTAGAGAGGTTGACAACAGTGCAATATATAGGACATCATCTGATAGAATGAAAGGAATGATCCAGGTTAAAAAAGGGTGGATGGAACATGAGCCTGGAGTCAGGAAGACCTGACTTCAAATCTGACCTCAGATATTTAAAAGGTGTGTCATTTAATCTCTATTTGCTTTAATCCATAGGAGAAGAAATGGCAAACATTCTAGTATCTTTGCCAAAAAAAAAATAAATAAAACAAAACCAAACCGATGAACAGTATTGTTCTATGGTCCATGGGGTCATGAAGAGTTGGACACAACTGAATGGCTACAACAGCGATTTTTGTATATTGTAGAGTTAATGTGTTATGAAAAATGAATAATGCATGAAATCAATTTTTAAAAATTGAGATGTTAGCACAAAAGGGCCCAGCATTTTAGGGAATTATTAGCCAGAAAAAAGTCTGTTATCAATTTTATTTTGTTTATTATATATTATAGATTATTTCTTGGTTACTGAGTTAGGGAAAGTGTGTAATACCAATATTAATATCTTGTTATAAAGAATTGTATACAGAAAAGTATATTTCCAAAAATCTCTAGCAACTTAGTACTTACAGGAACTTAGCCACCTATTTCTCATTGGCTCAATGTATCAGCATTTGCATTTTTTGACTTTTGCTCCAGTTTTTAGGAATGTTATCCCCCCAAAAGTTAAGAATTAACTGTAATTTCTTTAAAAAGTCCTATTATTTAGTTTTTGCTTATTCAAATTAGCCACTAGGGTCTTGTCTTGCTAGTGTGGCAAATTCTCACAGTTTCTATTCTTTCCTTACATAATTTGCATTGAATAATAAGTATAGGTCCTATATGGATAGTTTACCTGAAATTTTCACTAGGGCCTGATTTTGAATTGCCACCCCAAATCCTTTTGTTTCTATAAAGAAATCTTCGTGACCCAGTGATCTTTGTGGATATATGTTTGGTTAAATTCTAGAGAATGTCCCCAATGGAGGACCTCTTAAAGCTACTCTTGAATATTAGCCATTTTATAGGTTCTATCTAAAAATAAACCCATATTTTGCCATATTCAACAAATCTTACAGGGTGTGTGTGTGTGTGTGTGTGTGTGTGTGTGTATGTGTATTGCCTCTAAAGTCACAGTATAGTTTTAATTGTTAATGACCTCAAAAAATAAATGTAAACTACAAAAACAATATATGAAAGGTAATGATTTAAAAATTTAAAATATTGATACTTATTAAAATTCGGCATAGTCACCATCTTGTGCTATGCATTGATGTAGTTGATTTTCCACTTTGTAAAAACTTTCACCAAATGCTGCTTAGAGACTGAAAAGATTATATTTATTATCCTAAGTCTTAAAACCATCTGAACAAGATTTTGATGTGTATACTGCAGTTCTGGTGGTGTGAAAAATTTTAAATGGAGATAGATCAGGTTACTGAGGTGAATAAGCAAGAAGATCTCCTCTATCAATTCACCATTCTGAGAAAATGTCATTGGAAACTGTCACACAGACTAATCCATCTTATTAAATTTAAAAATGTATTATTCAAAATTCACAAAACTTCATGGCAAAAAAGACATTTAAAGTTTGTAATATTTATACTTTTGAAATCATCAAAGTTTAAAACTATTATATACGTATATGTATATAATACAGTAGCCAGCCTTTATTGACAATATATTATCAGATTTCTATTTTTTCTGTCCCTCTCTATCTCTCTCTCCCTTTCTCTCCCCCTTTAATTTTCTCTGTCTTTCCAGTCTTTACTAGTTTACTATTACTTGGTGAAATATCTGCTTACTCCAAAGTTATTTCTGTACATTTTAAACCTATTTATCATGTGTTTTCAGAGTGTATCAATTCTCTTTCTTGTTTTTATGAAGAAAAATGATCACCTTTCTAAGGCTGCCTAAATTGGTCATGGGTTTCATTCACTTTATAGGTTTTTTAAAAAAATAGTTTCCAAATCTATTTTTGATCCATATCTATAAGTATATATTACCATAGCTATTATTTAGATGTTAATTGCTTTAATATGTTCTTCCCTTTGAACTTGGTTTTCAGGATGATGGTTGATTGTTATCCTTCATTCTTGAAGAGGACCAAAATAATACCACTATATTGAAATTAGAGTATGTCTGTCTGTGGCTGATCAGACCAATATCAGCTTGGAAGGCTCTATCTCAGTCTAGGCACAAATAGTCTAAATGCACATTTGGAGTGGAGATGGCTCTAAATTTGGGCAACTCATGTTTCTTTTGAGCTACTGAAATTCTGCTTTACTTATAGAGCATAATTTTCTTTCACTTGGGCATGCCATGTTGAGCTGTCCTGTGCTAGTATCTCCCATGTCTCACAATAAATTCCGAATTTTTTCAGAGAGATTGTGTGAGTATCCTTGTATTGCTTCTTTTGACTTCCATGTGAACACTTATCTTATGTGAGTTCTCCATAAAATAATCTTGTAGGGAAATGTACATTTGGGCATGGGCAGTCCATAAGATTTGTGCTCTCTACAATAGAACATATTATTTCTTGTAGGTGTTTATAGTTTTGTTTTTAATTAAGAAAACTATTCATGATTTGTTTATATATGAACACTTAATTACTCATATTTAGAGGGACCACTGGGTCTCATCTTTTTTGGTAGTAGATTAGACAATAAACTCTGTTAAGAAAGCTCAGGTTTGTGTCTGAGAGAAAGCTGGTCATTACTTTACAAGTAATTCATGTGCCACGGTTAAGCTTTTGAACCAATAATTTTGGATGTTTTCCAGTTGTACCACTTTCCAATTTTGACAAGAAACTAGTTTTACTCTCATGTTTAATATAAGTGTTGTCATCAAATTAAGGGTATACAAGTTTTCTTACTAATGCTTGATACATTTTGTTTTCATTTTCTTGGATTTTGCTATAGTGTACTGTAGATAAAAAGGAATTTTCTACAATTTCCTTCTGTAGATACTCTGTACTCTGAAATCTTTGCTTCTCAAATTTATATAGTATTTTTAATTGATGTTGAATTATTTATTTTGTTATTTATATTGCATTGATTTTTTGGGGTATGTCTTAACCTTTTGATTTTTTGTCTTTAGTGTTCAGTGCTCTTATCATGTTATTAGAATATGTATTGATTCTTTCTCCTTTTTATGAGGAAGTAGTCATCTTTCCATAACTACCTTGATGGTCATGAGTTTCATTAATTTCATGTGGGTTTTTTAAAAGATAGTTTGAAAATCTATTTTTGGTCCAAATCTAATTATAGTTTCAAAATTATACATTACTACAATTCCTAGAAATCTGAATATAATTTTATTTTCTGAATTGTTTCACATTTGTTTTTTTTTTTTTTGACCTTTATTAATTGATATACCTTTTCAGTTTTCTATTGTGCATATGAACTGATTTATTAAAGTAATCTTCTGATGCCTTTCTTTAGGTTTTCAAAAGCTTTCTCAAGTTGCTTTTTGCTACTGTGGTGTTTAATGCCTATTTTTAAGAATAGTATTTGATAACATCACTTTTTCCTCCTATTGTTCTTACCATGGCAACTGCTATTGCATCTACTGTTTTGTTCAAATCCTGAAATGTTTCTTAAACTTTAGTCAAATGTCATGGGCTTTATAATGGTTATAGTAACTATTACTTTTTTGAATAGCTCTTTTTGGGTCTAGTTATTCTGCTCATTGGATCATGATAATGTGAATATAGATAATTGGAATGCTTTTCTAAATTAATAAGTTTAATTTATTCTTTGGTGGTATCAAATCCTAAATAGAATGAGATATATTCCAAGAGATAAAACCATCTAATGTATTTTTGGACCACATATTCAACTCTCTGTGATGAGAATTTTCCTGTAAGAAAACAACTAAATATCTTTTGGAAGGGGAAGAATTTTTTTCTTTTTTTAGTAATATATATTTGGGGCTCCTAAAAAACCCTTTTGTCTTCCCTTTCTTTTCTACTTCTACTGCCCTCACTTAAGTATTAAAGGAGCAGTTGTCACCATATTACTTGACTAGAGATCAGGAAGATCAGTATTCAAATCCTGACCTCAAATACTTGAATAGCTGTATGAACTTGACTGAGTTATAAAACATCTGTAAAAGGAAGAGATCATTAGTCTCCCCAGGTTGTTGTGGGAAATCTGTAAATTTTAAAATGCTTTAATATAGTAATTTATATATTGATAAGTTATTGTAACTATCTGTCTAGACCAACTGAACATTCCCTGGTCTCCTTACTCTTGGTCTTTCCCTAACAAAATAAATATTTTATGCTGTTTATTTCTTTATGCATAGGTTTGAACTTGCTATTCCTTTTCTCAAAATCTTCAATATATCCCTAGTAACTACAGAATGATGTTCAAACTGTTTAGCCTGTAATGCAAGGCTTCCCTGTAATCTGCTTCCATTTTGTCTTTTTAGTTTTAAATCTGGTTTACTCCCTTTAATACATGACATACTTCACTCAAATGCAGCCACTTGATAATTTCCTGTACATGTTTACTGTTTTCTCAGATTCGTGCCTTCACTCATATTATTCTATGAACTTCAAATGCCCTATCTTACCCCATTTCCTCTTATTGAAAAGCTACCTATTCTTTAGACTCAAAAGATGAATCTTCTCCAACTTTAAGTAATATTTTGCATGAACTCACTATACTTATTTCTATGTGCATTATATCCTTCTTACCAAATGATATATTATTTCAGTCACTTAATGTGTACAGAATGAATAATTTAGCAGTCTTTTTTTTTTTTTTTTTTTTTTTTTTTTTTGCGATGAGGCAATTGGGGTTAAGTGACTTGTCCAGGGTCACACAGCTAGTAAATATTAAGTGACTAAAGCTGGATTTGAACACAATCCTGCTGACTCCAGAATCAGTGCTCTATACACTGCACCAATTAGCTGTACCCTTAGCACTGAGTCTTACTGGTGAGTCTACTACTAGTCTTCGGTATCTCCATTTACAAGGAACTACTTTTCTCTTATTTTACTTCTTTCTGTGGCTCTATTTCCCTCTTTAGTTCCAGTTCAGCTGATTACTTTGTGAGTACTCCTCAGTGGCTAGACTTATGCCTTTGTAACCTCGTTCTTCATGTCCTAAATTTCATGTTTGTATCCCCAGTTCCTTGGTGTTGGATATCCTGCTATATATCCTGATATCCTGCTATATATCCCAATATCCCAAAGACTAAATTTATGGCTCCTGGATCCTCAACTTTTCCAGTGACTGTCATCTTTGATGAAAACTGCCTACTCAGTTGAACTTTTGATTAAACTGTTTCCTTCCCACTTTGCTGACTAGGAGTTTAGTTTATTGCAAAATTCAAAATATGTTAGTTTTTGAAGCAATGTGTAACTGATGAGATTTGAAGTAAATCTTGCAAAATTCTCTAAATTATGCATTTATTCCTATTTTTAAAAAAAATATTAAGTTTTGTTTAACTTAAATGGTAATGCTGATTGACCTTAGATCACCTTTTCCCTTTGAACCTGGACATTGTGTTGTGCCAAGTGTAATTGAATTAATGACTTCTGATTTCAGAATTAGTTTAGGAATAAAAAAATGATTAAAATTTATGGAAGGTGCAAATCTGACCCTGGTGAGTTCATCTATTCTAATAATCAACTCAGCCTAGGGACCAAATATTTATGGCTGCTTGAAATAGAGGGCTTATGATTAGAAATATAGAGAATTCAGTAATCCAGATGATTATTATATTAATCAAACTCCAGGGGCAATAGGGTACTTAAATCTCAAAGATATTGGAACTGGCTGCTATCAGTTCATAACTAGCTAGCATCCTAATAATATGTTTGCAGCAATCAAGATTAGTTGGTCACCTACGATTTTGAATTGATAAAATAATTTTGATACTTTTACCTCATAATTTTCCAATTTTAAAAATCAGAAAGAGAATAAAAACATGAACATATAAATTTATTAAAACTTTTATATTCATGAAGACAGTGATACATATATTACAGTGGATGAGGATGTATGTCCTTCCTTTTTCTCTACTTGAATATTATTAAATATGTTTTTTCATCAAATGAGAACTTATTTTTCTGTCCTGAATTTTAATAAGTGGTCCAGGATCATAGGAAAATACTGTTTCATGGAAAAGTTTGACTCAGTTTTTCTCATATATACATATATATATATGTATATATGAGAAAAACTGTAATTCATATTTCATTTGTGTTCTATACATGACTATATTAAGACCTCAAATGTAGAGCTATGGCTAGCATGCAGCAAAAAAATACAATTATTGGGAAGAAGCTTGAATCTTTTTTGAGGAGGGTGTCCTCCCACCATATGGTGAATGAACACGTTCTTTGCACCTACAAGTTCTCAGCTGGCCTCTGATTTTTTTCCTCTTCCTTCTTCTTTAACTCCCACAATAGTAAGAGCAGGCTATCTCCTTTCCTGGTGGTGCTGCTTTGTCCTCCAACTTTAGTTATTTTTGCTTTCAGTAAAAAAAAATCTAGTTATTCTATTCTAACATCCTGCTTAGAAATTTTAATTCCTAGTTTTATTCATTTATATCAAAATGTCATTTGTGATTTTTCATTCAAATATCCACTATAAGCCTTGGCTTTATTAAAAGTCAGGCAGAGATAATCATTTGAGTTGATTTTTCCCAGCCATGGCACTGGTTGAGCAATCAGAAAAAAAAAAAAAAAAAAAACTAAGTGTGACTTTACATGCAGGTGTCTTGATCTCTAGCTCATATATATATATATATATATATATATATGTGTGTGTGTGTGTGTGTGTGTGTGTGTGTGTGTGTGTGTGTGTGTGTGTGTGTGTATTTCAGGGGAATACATTTAATTTCATCTTTATATCTTTAACATCTAATAAGTATGTGAAAGGGTTCCTTTCACAATGACATAAATTATCTGGTTCTCACAGTCTTGAGATGGCAGTCTGAGAGGAAAAAATACAAAATGAGGAAAGTAGAGGACCCATTTTCTAATTACCCTACCCTATATTAAAATGAAGTCTTTCTTTAAATCTACATTTCTATGATTCTCTCTATTAAATGTATGACTCTGGCATTTTTGTGGTCTTATTCTCTTTTGGGATACATCAT
This sequence comes from Antechinus flavipes, assembly GCF_016432865.1. Taxonomy (NCBI): domain Eukaryota; kingdom Metazoa; phylum Chordata; class Mammalia; order Dasyuromorphia; family Dasyuridae; genus Antechinus; species Antechinus flavipes. Next base: position 376,432,118 of record NC_067400.1, on the reverse strand, counting down.
GAGAAGGTATGTATGCTATATTCTTTTCTCACTGAAAAATTTGTAGTCCCTGTGAATTATATGTTGTGCACTTGAACATGTAAGCATTGCAATAGTATATAATGGAGTCAGATAATTATGACAAAAACATAATACATATTTATACATACAAATACCTAATGTATAGCATTTATGTTAAAATTGCAATCAGTAAAAATAGTGTATATATAATATATATAATATATGTACATATATAACATAATAACTTGCAGCCAATCAATAGAAAATATAATAGTACAAACATTAGTCACATGTAATTAATATATAACACTAGCATCATAAAAACTGCATAGAAACAATATATATGTGTATATTTATGTAAAAATATACATATGTTATTGTTCACCCTTAGTTTTTGAAGTGGACCATTGACATCACAGTGATATCTTGGCTTGCATGTGAATTGGATTTAAGTGAGCCAGAGTTGTACAAAGTCTTCAGCGTCACTTTCTCTTCCTGAACCATCAAAATTCAGGGCAGGACAAAAGTCAAGATGACTGGTAATATTCCAGAATATAGTGGATGACTTTGGTGTTTTTATCTGGCCAAACCTTAAGTATTCCACAATACCTGCTTCAGCTACTTTCATGCCCATTGGAATAAATTGTTATCATCCACCTATTCTGCTAGGGGAAATCTTCACATGCTTAGGGTAGACACACATTCTCAATTCGCCAACAGATTTGATTGCTGTCAGTTACCCTCAACCTGGTACAGCCCATCTGCTGAGTTAGTTTTGCTTGGGTCTAGGCACTGAACATATATAGATTCTTGGAGCCACAGGTTAAGAGATTGGTGAATCAGGTAGATAGCAAATGTGGATGAGCAGCCCTGCAAAGGGCTCAGCAAAACATTACATTAGAGATGTTAATCCTCCTATATTCTCTATATATCCCAACTCACACTTACATTCTATTTCTTTTTCTCTTTCTCTCTCTCTCTCCCTCTCTCCTCCTCTCCCCTTCTCTCCTTCTTTCTCTCCCTCCCCTCACCTATCTGTCTCTGAAACTATATATATATATATAAATAACCACTGTATTCTAGGATATATAACAAAGAAGCATAGCATAGCAAATAATGCATAATCTTCACCAGAACATAGGATATATATATATATATATATATATATATATATATATATATATATATATCCATATTCTACCCTTTGTAGCTATTTCATAAATAAGAATGTTGTCAAGTTTTTTCACTACTTGGTATTAGATGGCTTTCCAATAGATTGCTCTCATGTGTTTCTTGTATTCTAAAATTTCATTTATTTATTATTTTTTAAGTAGACTTGCAACTCTTTTCAGAAGATCTGCACAATCTACCTAAGGATCATTTTGTCATTTGGTTGTGTAAGAGGATTTCTGAGTTAAGCTCTTAGCCAGGTATTAGGTCTCCTTTAGCTGATCTGTCATTCAGAAGACATACTGACTGCTCTAACATCAACATTATAATGGGTGGTTCTGATCAGGTCAATCCCCAAGGAGTTTAACTTTAGTATCTAACAAAAGAGCAGCTAGGTGGCTCAGGGGATAGAATGCTGGACCTAGAATCAGGGAGACTCTGGCTTCAAAACTTATGAGCTATATGACTTTGGGCAAGTCAGTTAACCCTTTTTTGCCTTAGTTTCTTCATCTGTAAAATGAGCTAGAAAAAGAAATCACTCCAGTATTTTTGCCAAGAAAAATTTAAATGGTGTAACAGTCATACATGAGTCAAAATGACTAATCAATAGCAATATTGAAACAGAATGGGACACTTAACATTATACAACAGTTAGTAGAAAGAAGTTTACTTAATTCTAACATTTTCTCCTCCTCTCCCTCTCCACACTTGCCTCATATCTTTATAGAAGTTCATCTTGTCAGCAAAGTAGGATATGGCAACTGTTGTGACTTCAGCATATCTACCAGTTGAAAGGCCTAGATTCATTGTGGGTGGGCCTTTTAATGCCGAAGTAACTAGGAAGTCTCATCATTATGTCTAGAAGAGACAGGAAAGCCAGGTCATGATCCTTATTAGCTTCATCAGTCAAATTCCAGGAATAGCTTTGTCTCTTTTAAGGAGAGAAAAACTATTACAATCTATAAGGAAAAGGGAGGGGGAAATGCAGGTAGGATTTCAATCCCCTTACAAGAATGTAAAATTATAAAATCATAAGTGGGGAAAAATAATTGTGTGCAATGCACTTAAAAAATCCACATGTTGATTCCATATTACCTTCTTTTAAGATTCCAGGATCTTAGTATATTTAGTGGTGTGAAACTCAAACTCTCAGATGGTCTGTTTCCTCATGGTAAAATAGAATCTTAGACTTCTTAATTTGATTAGTAATTGTAATCCTAACTTCTTTAAACCTATGGAATATTGTATCCCAAGTTTTCTGGTCCTTTAATGTAAAAACTACTAAATTTTTTGTTGTCCTGTCTTGGCTCCATAATACTTGAATTGTTTCTTTCTGCATATTTGCAATATTTTCTCATTGACTTATGATACCTGGAATTTGGCTATAATATTCTTAAGATTTGGGATCTCTTTCTGTATCAGTGGATTCTTTCAATGTGTATTTTACTTTCTAGTTCTAGAATATCAGGACAATTTTCTGTGATAATTTCTTGAAAGATGATGTCTAAGCTCTTTTTTTTTTAAATCATGGCTTTCAGGTAGTCTAATAATTTAAAAATTATGTCTTCTCTATTTTCCAGGTCAGGTTTTTTTCCAATGAAATATTTCACATTATCTTCTATTTTTTCATTCTTTTGCTTAATTGTTTCTTGATTTCTCATAAAGTTATTAGTTTTAATTTGTTCAATTAAATTTTTTCTTCATTTGCTTCTTTAAATTTCTTTTTGTAAGTTATCAAACTGTGCATACCCTTTGATCCAGCAGTGTTACTTCTGGGCTTATATCCCAGAGAAATACTAAAGAAGGGAAAGGGACCTGTATGTGCCAAAATGTTTGTGGCAGCCCTGTTTGTGGTGGCTAGAAAGTGGAAATTGAATGGATGCCCATCAATTGGAGAATGGCTGGGTAAATTGTGGAATTTGAATGTTATGGAATATTATTGTTCTGTAAGAAATGACCAGCAGGATTAATACAGAGAGGCTTGGAAAGACTTACATGAACTGATGCTAAGTGAAATGAGCAGAACCAGGAGATCATTATACACTTCAACAACGATATTGTATGAGGATGTATTCTGATGGAAGTGGATTTCTTTGACAAAGAGACCTAATTCAGTTTCAATTGATAAATGATGGACAGAAGCAGCTACATCCAAAGAAAGAACACTGGGAAATGAATGTGAACTATTTGCATTTTTGTTTTTCTTCCCGGGTAATTTTTACCTTCTGAATTCAATTCTCCCTGTGCAACAAGAGAACTGTTCAGTTCTGCAAACATATATTGTATCTAGGATATACTGCAACATATCTAACATATATAGGACTGCTTACCATCTAGGGGAGGGGGTGGAGGGAGGGAGAGGAAAAATCGGAACAGAAGTGAGTGCAAGGGATAATGTTGTAAAAAAATTACCCTGGCTTGGATTCTGTCAATATAAAGTTATTATTACATAAAATAAAATATATAAAAAATAAATAAATAAATTTCTTTTTGTAATTGTCCAATTGAGTTTTTAAATGAGTTGTTTTGTTCTATGGAAGTTTTTTCCATTTTGCCAATTTATTTTTTAAGGAGTTATTTTGTTTTTCTAATTCACTAATTCTGTTTTTCAAAGAGTTGATTCCTTTTTTTAATCTTTTAATTGTTTAACTCTATCTTTTAATGAATTATATGTCTCATCCAGACCCTCTTGCAAAGCTTCCCTTTCCTTTCCCTATTTTTCTTCTATCTCTCTTTTAATAGCTTTTAAAATTTTTCTATGAGATCCTTATGTGGTGGAGACCAGATTACATCCCCCTTTGGGGTTTGATCTAGAGACAATCTGTTTTTAGTATCCTCAGGGTTTGAAGTCTGCTCTCTATCAGTACAGAAGTTATCTATAGTTAGAGCCCACTTTGCCTTTTTACTAATTTTAACAACAAAAAAAGCTGCCATCTGCTTTTCGGGCAGTGTGCTGTTACCAAGATTCCTCTACAGACAACAGGAAGTAGCAGTAAGGCAGCAGTGGGACAGAAATGGCTGCGCTGGATCTGCACAGCAGTTGTGCTGTGAGAGAGTGCTGAGTCACTCTGAGTGCTGGGTGGTTGTGGCCAAGTCCCAAGACACTCTAGAGCTTTGGGGTTATAGTCTTTACCCTCTTCCCTCTTTTCCCCCTCCCCCCTCCCTAATGTTTATAGTCTCTCTGCTGATGTACTGGCTTGCTGCCAGGGCAGAGTAGCCTACACTATGGTACAGTTGTCCCTGCAAATTTTCCACCAGCAGAAACCACATCTTGCCCCTCTCTAGTCTGCTCAGTGTGAACTGTTTTCCGTGTTCTCACTGCCTATCTACCTGCATCTGCACCTGGCCTAGCCCCATTCAGTCCCCTGGCACTTTGAGCAAAAACAGACCTTTTCTGGTGAATTTTGAGATTATGTTTTGTTGGTAATGTGTTGTATTCCCAATATTCGTAGGATTTGACAATCAAGCACTAATTCCGAGGCTGAGTTTTGTAAAAAATAGTTTGAGGGTAAAGGAGAGCTCATAAAGATGTGTGTGTCCTCTCCACCATCTTGCCTCTGCCCCCTCAATTAAAATTTTTAAGCATTTTTTTTCTTCAATAAGCTTTTGTACCATTTGGCCAATTCTACTTTTTAAGGAATTTTTTTTTTTTCTGAGGCATTTTGGGGTTAAATGACTTGTCCAGAGTCACACATCCAGGAAGTATCAAGAGTCTGAGGTCAGATTTGAACTCAGGTCTTCCTGACTTCAGGGCTGGTGTTCTATCCACTATACCAATTAGCTGCCTGGGTACATTTTTTTTTTTCCAGTGTTTTTTGTGTTGCTTTCCCCATTTGGTTAGTTCTATGTTTTAAGACATTTTTTTTCATTGTTGGCTTTTTGTACTTCTTTTATCATTTGGCCTAGTCTGTTTTTTAAGGTGTTATTGTCTTCAGTATGTGTGTGTGTGTGTGTATGTGTGTGTGTGTGTGTGTGTGTGTGTGTGTGTGTATTTCCTTTATCAAGCTGTTGACTTGCTTTTTTCTTGACTTTCTTATACCACTATTATTTGTCTTCCCATTTTTTCCTCTGCTTCTCTTGACGTGATTTTCAAAATCCTCTCTGAACTCTTCTGCTGCTTAAGACCAAATCACATTTTTCTTAGAGGCTTTAGTTATGGGAGTTTTGTCTTTGTTATTTTCTGAGTATATGTTTTGTTCTTTCATCATAATAATTTATTGTCATTTTTTTTCTTTGGTTTCTCATTTTTACCAGGCTATTATTTGACTTTCGGCTCTTTATTAAAGTAGGACTCTGTTTCTAGGGTGGAGATCACATTGTCCCAAGAGTCAGGGATTTTGAGTGTAAAGGCTCTAGTTTCTATTCTCATTCTTTTGAATTCCCTGCTCACCCAATTACTCGGCATGCTGATTAATAGGCATAGACAGCTTTTTTCTTTGGTTGAATTTGTCTAGCTTTTCCTTTCCAATCAAATGTCATCTTACCTTTGGCCTCTTCTATTATTTTTATTTTCAATGACACGACGGGTCAGTGAGTGACCACAAGCACTCTTTTCCTGCCTTGGAATTGTGAAGAGGATCTTCACTCTACTGTAGTCACAAGTTCTGGTGTCCTAGTGCTCTTTCTCACTCTGAAACTGCCACATAGGACTGTGAACATGGTCAAAGAAACAGAATCCTATCTTAGTGCTAACCAAAAGACCTCAACAATTTCCTTCTGACCAGTTATTTACCCACCTTGCCATCTGTGGACTGAGAGCTCCAGAATCATTGCTAATTCAATGATCCCTATGTTTTGCTGGGTTGCATATGTACTGATATGGGTATGTTGGATTTTGCTTCACTCTTACCCTGATATACCTTCTAAGTTGTCTTTGGCTGAAAAATTGTTTCACTGTGTTATTTTGTGGACATTTTGTCTGCTACTCTTGGAATTGTTTTAGGGCATTATTTAAAGATATTTGGAGGAGTTTGGGAAGAGCTCAGGCCTTTTCTTCAGCATCTTGCTCCGCCTTTCAAGGCAATTATGTCTATTTTAACCAGATTTTGTTATCACCATGTTTTCCTTGCTCCTCAGGATGTGTCACTGACAACTGAGTCACTTGATAATTATTTGTTTGTATTATTCTTTGTTCTTACATGTCCAGATGTTCATTTGATGTTTCAGGATATCAATTTAGAAAACATATTGATGGAATTTAAAGAGCTGCATAGTAAGATGCTAGGTTTTTTTTCCCTTCTGGTATTGGATCTGAGCCCCCAGCACCATAGCATTTTCTTCTCCCTAAGCTCTGTTGATTAGTGCCTAGTTTCAGAAATTAGTAATTGGATCATAATTGGGTTCCTTATTCTGAATCTTTAAATGGAGTGTAAAGGTTCTAGTTTCTATTCTCATTTGGTTGAATTCCCTGCTCACCCAGTTACTGGGCATGCTGATTAATAGGCATAGACAGCTTTTTTCTTTAGTCGAATTTGTCTAGCTTTTCCTTTCCAATCAAATATCATACTACCTTTGGCCCCTTCCATTATTTTTAGGCTCTTTAATGCAGATAAGACACACATTTTCAATGACATGAAAGATTGCTTTTCCAATCATAGAAATAACATTCATGAGGAGGTAAGGCTGACATAGGTCATTTAGACAGACAACTTATCTTAGGTAAATGAATCCAGGCAAAACAATCCTTATTAATTTCTAGACCTCTTTAGGCTCAGTTAATTCAGCAACCATCACATTATTAATGGCGTGATCCTCAGTGACTGATGATAGCAGCTTCTAATTTTCTTCCATGTTTTGCCTGTAGTCAGTACCTCTCTCTAAGCCTGAGAACAGAATGAATTACAAAATATAGGGAACTCTCAAAGAGTTGAGTAGTCATTTATTATTTATGTATTCATTTACTGTGGGAAGAGGTAGAACAACTATGTTTTCTTATGCGTCCCAATTTGAACTCAGACTAGAATAGACAGAGCAGAGATTGAGCATCTGGCCTTTCAGGAAAAAATGCTTCCTCTTAAGGACAGCCGCAATTAGTGAATCTTTTTTTTTTTTTTTTTTAATTTTAAATCAAACCAGTCAAATTTTCTTGTCTTCTCTGCTATAGTTACTATGCATCTGGCTGATGAGCAAAACAAGAAAATAAGCCAGAATTTCCAAAGGGACATTGAATATCCACCTCCTCCATTATGAAAGGATTCCAAACCTTACTTCAGTTTATAAATGTAGGAAATGTGCCCCATAGAGGCTAAATAACCCCATAGAATATAATCTCTTTGAGGACAAGGACTGTTTATTTTTGTCTGTTTTGGTCCCTAGCACATAACTTAGTGCTTGACACACAGGAGAAGAAGGGAATAAGCATTTATTTAGCATCTTCTATATGTCAGGAAATATATTAAATACTTTTCAAATGTTATCTGATTTGATGCATACTAGGTGTTTAATAAATAATAATAATAATGATAGCTGAAATTTTTATTTTGCTTTTAAATTTTATAAAGCAACTCTGGATAATAGGTGCTATTTTTGCCTCTGATTATAGATGAGGAAAAAGAGACTAAGAGAAAATAAATGAGCTGACCATGGTCATGTATAGCTAGTATGTATCTGAGCCAGGGGACAGCTAGATGTAGTGTAGAAGTTAGAGGCTTGAGTGGAGAATCAGGAGTACTCATCTTCATGAATTCAAATCCGGCCTCAGACATATAATAGATGTGTGACCCTGAACAAGTCATTTACCCTGCTTGCCTTAGTTTCCTATATATAAACTGATAAAAGGAAATTTTGAACCACCCAGTTCCTTGAAGAGTCAGACACAACTGAAAAATGATTGAAAATCTGGGACAGGATCCTAGTGATTAGCACAATGCCTAGCACATAGTAGGTACCTAATAAATGTCTATTGAATTGAATTTATACTCAGATTTTCCTGATTCCAGTTCTAGCACTCTGTCCAGGATGCCACCTAAGCTCCCTATTGTTAAGGTCATATAACTAGCTTTATCACTAAATGCAATATTAGCTAAATTACTTCATCTTCCTCTCGAAAACTGAAGGTTTGGGAGTATATGTGGTGTTGAACATTGTACCAAATAATTTCTAAGATTCCATCCAACTCCACCTGCCTTTGATTCTAAATGAAATAGCAATTTTCAGTCAATAGTTGGTCTGTCAATAAATGCCTACCATGTGCCAGGTACTATGCTAGACTTTGAGGATACAAAGAAAGGAAAAAGTTAATTCTTACTTTAGAAACTCTTGATCTAATAGGTGAAACAAGGAGCAAACAATTATATACAAAATAAGTTATATGTAGGATTAACAAGAAACACAATGGAAGAAAAACATTCAAATTAAGAGGTATTAGAAAAGGCTTTCTGCAAAAAGTAGGATTATAACTAGAACTTGAAAGAAGCTGGGAAAGCTAGAGGAGCTAGAAGAGGGAGAACTTTTCCAGAATTGGAATATGCCTTTGCCTTAGTGGATGGATGATAATTATATTTGTAATCAGAGCTAGATTGTGATATCCTAAGGTCTAAAACCATGCCAGATCATGAAGGAAACCATAAAAAGAAGTCATTTTACAAGAAAGTGCATCAGTATATTGGTTTATATCTACATCTATATAAAGGTAAAGTTGTAAAAAGAGTAACAACATAACTAAAACGTACCTTGAAATATGACTGTTTGCACTATAAAAGTTTCAAGTGATCACATTTTTGCCTGATTTCCTAATTAGTATATATTAAAACATTGTATTTATAGCAACACAAAAGCAGCCACAGTTTTCCAGACCCGCTTATTTAATGGAAGCAACAGAGTCTGCAATATGTCTGTTTGCACACGACGTTCTCTTTAACATGGAAATTTAAAGCAATTTGCCCTGTGATTTTTGGAGAGGAAAGTCACTGGTGATGTGTTCTTATGATAAACTACTTCACTAATTAATCTTAGTAAGCGCCTCAGATACACAATGCCAGCAAACTGACTTGTATGAAGGATAAAGAAAGGATATCAGGGGAAAAAAAAACTTAGTAATCAGATTTTTTTGTTGTTGTTCATATATTTTTGTTGATCACATTTACTCTGCTACTCTTCAGTAATTTCTTGTTTGTAATGTGTTGTAACCTGTTCACAATCATCATGCCTGTTTGCATTGCCATCTGGATGATACTGATTTTCAGTGTTTAGCAGACTATAGCATTCCATATCTTGCAACCATATGATGATATTGGAAGATTATTGATATTAAAAAGATAAGCCTTTGTTTCTGAATTGATGAAGTAGTAAGAACAAGGGATGAGAGAAGGAAAGCCTGGAGATCTGGGGGTATATGTGGTGTACCGGTATGCTAATAATGTCAAGAGCACATGTGGAAGGTCCCTTGCACATAGGTGAATTGCTATATTGAAGGGCATGGACGTTGATCTCAATTGCCAAACCTAAAGGCATTTTTTCAGTTCTTATCATTCTTGACATTTCTATAATCTATGGCACTCTCAATCACATTTTCCTTTCTCTCTAGGTTTTTGCTTTTTTTCTTGTTCTCATACATGTCTGACTGTTCTCTGTTGTTGGATCTTCATCCCTGCTGGCAAACTAATTATGGCTGTTTTAAAGGGCTCTATTTTGCATCCTCTTCTCTTTTTTTTTTTCTTTATTTTACCTCACTTGGTCATCTCATCAACTCCTATGGACCTTATTTTCATCTTTATGCTAATGATTCCTAAATTTTTACACTATCCTTTCTGCTGTCCATTAGACTTATACCTCCAATAGCTTATGGGACATCCCATAGGCCCCTGAAACTCAAAATATCCAAAAGTAACCTCATATTTCCCCTGCCCAATCCTTCCCCTCATCCTGATTTCCCTCTCACTGTGAAGAGTACTACTATTCCCTTAGTCCCCAAGGCTTCCAATCTAGGTACAGCCTTGTCTCCTCACATTTCCTTATCTCCTGCCAGATCAGATGAGTTCTTAAATCTTGTCATTTCTACCTTTGTAATGTTTCCCTTACACCATCTGTTCTTCTGGTCCAGGACTGTTATCACCTCAGGGTTGGACAGTTACAATAGCCTTCTGAGTGGTCTTCCTGACCCACCGTAGCCCCACTCCACTGCATCTTCCCTTAGTGGTCAAATTAATCTTTCTAAAGTACTGGCCTGATCAGATCACCCTTCCTATTCAAAAAGTGAAAAATAAAATAAAGCAAACAAAAATGAGAGTGCTTCCTTATGACCTGATCATCAAATATAAAATCCTCCTCTTGGCCCTTTCTTATCTTTCTTGCCTTACTCTTCTTACTTTTCCTTTCACATGACATTCCACATGTACTCCTAATTCTGAGCATTTTCACTAGCATTCTCTTCTTCTCCCCTCTTTTGAGCCTCCCTGGCTTTAAGTTTCAGGTATCTCACCTTATATAAGAAGTCATTCTCAGTGCTTTTAGTCTTAGTGCTTGCTAATGCAATTAAGGTTCAGACTATTCCTTGCTAAGACTATTCTTAATTTATCCTGTGTATATAATTGTTTGCATGTTCTCACCCATTAGACTGTGACCTCCTAGAATCAGTTAATTTCAAAAAATGTTTATTAAGTGCTTATGATTACAGAGCCATCTGGATAATATTGATTTTCAATGTTTAACAGCAGATAGTATTTCATATCTTATAACCATACAATAGTATTGGTGTTAAAAAGCTATGGCTTAGTTTCTAATTGGTATTGTGGTGCCTATGGGTCAGACACTATAAATTTCTGGGCATATAAATATGAAAATTAGTTCTGGCCCTCAAGGAGCTTACAATCTAATAGGGGAAGAAAAATATATAAACAGAAACTGGAAAGAGGGATCTCAAGTACAGAGGCAAATATCCCTTGAAGTTCAAGCCAAGCAGAGGTGCAGATAGAAAGAAGAATTAACTGAGGAATGCAGATCCAGGCCACTAGAAAGGAAAACTTTGGGAGGAGTTAAAAATACTCTTCTCAGTCCTTCTGAAAGAACTTCAAGAAAAGAGAGAATAAGGTAATTGTGAAGGTATTGGATATCCAAAACTGAGTTAATGAGCTGCATGATAAGATTTCAAATGATTAGTTTATCCAGGGATAGCAGAGACTTGATAGCAGAGACTTGGTTTTGTTGTCGCAGATTTTTTCATTTTTGTTTTCTTTTCCCTCCCCAGCACTTAACATAGTCCTAGACACATATTAAGTGCTTAATAAATGCTAGTTGACTGCCAGAGGGTGGGTAGGCATGAATTGTGAATGAACCATTAGTTGTAACATTTACATCAATAAGACCACAGATCTATTTGACTATGTCAGCAACAGCATTAGTACTGAAAGAGGCCTTCTAGGTCATCTAATCTAACCTTTTTATTTTAAAGATGAAAAAAATAAAAAACAGAAAAGTCAAATGACTTGACAAAGGTCACATAATTAGTGACAGAGCTGGGATTTTAACCCAGATCCTTTATTTCAGCCTGCATTCTTTCTACTGTACAAGGCTGTCTAGCCAAGCTTTGACAGAAAGAAAAAAGCTCACAAATATAAATTAATATGAGTTACCTATAATTTATATAACTATAATGTTGGCAATAAAAAGCAAAACAAAACAAAAGCCTGTGACACTTATGACTGTCTCCAACCAAGAATAGGAAATAAATAGCTGACCCATTCATGAGTCACATCTAACCCTGAGGGCATTTTGACTCTGTAGGACAGAAGAACTTGGCAGACTGAAGACTTAAAGGCATTTTTCTTTATGGTTTTAGAATTAAGAGACAGAGTTTCAGAAGAGGATCCAAACTCTTTCTGTTAAAGGCTAGGCTTTCTCTTAGGAGGGAATTTGGTCACTGTGTGTGAGAGTTCAGAGATGAGAAGGGCCCCTTAGGTGAGAAGGAAAGGGAACCTGCTTTCTTTGACACAACAGCATTTCTGATTATTAGATAAACATTATTCCAATCTCATAATTTCAACTTTCTGGGTACTGTTTATTTGAATGATTTTTGACAGGTTTCTCTTCATGAACATTTCTTTTTTCTCAATAACAACAGTCTTTGACAGTTTACTTATCTTTTCAATGGGACAAGGAGTTCATTTCTTGTGTAAAATGATACTGAATTGAAAGAGAGGATAAGTGGAAGAATAGTGAATTTTTAGAAGTGTCCTGTTTTAAGGAAATATAGAAGAAATTTAGATTGGGGAGCACGAATGGAACCCAATCAGCATATGAAATAACTTAGAAGCTTTATATATTTTTAGGATTGAAGATTTTGCTTCCACTAGCTGAAGCTGGCAGTCCTAACTTGAAGTTAGAAGGTTATCCTATATATGAGGGCAGTAAAGCATTATAAACCAGAGTCATTCAGAAAGTCAATGTGTATAATAGTGATGTTGGGGGATGGTAGTGATGGGGGTTTGGGGAGTTGAGGGTGGTGTGTATGTATGTGTGGGGAGGTTTGGAAGACTTGGAGCAATGTAATGATATCTTTCAAGGAAGCATTAAGAGTAGTCATTGAGGGAATGAAGTTCCAAAAAAATTTAGAGTTAGATGGTAGAAGTCAAGTAGAATCTGAATTGCTGATTTGTGAGCAGTTGTACCTGCCCAGATAACTGGATATTAGTTGATGAACATTTGCTCTGTTTTTATCTTTTCAGTTGATGACCAGGACTTTTGTCAGCTACTTCACCCATACCCCTTTCAGCAAGATGAAATTAGCCAGTTGAGTATGTGTTTGCCATCCCTACTTGCTAATCCTCCCAAATATTGACTACTTGCAAAGCATTCAGAAAGTGAAATCTTAGATTCTTGGTTCTCATAGCCAATATACATCTTTGATTTATATTGTCTTCCAGGGTTAAAAACAATGTTCTTCATGGAGTAGATACCCAGAAATTGGTTTCTGATGATGATGATGATGATGATGATGATGATGAAGTGATCTCTTTCTCCTTTGAATTCTCTAGGAGAATTATGCTTTAAGAGGGAACTAAATAAAAATACTAGGTATTTTATACTTCATTTAGTTCCCTCTTAAATTCTACTTTGTATTTATGTTACATCTACTTTATAGTTATGAATGTGTCTTATGACCCAGAGCATAAGTTACTTTAGCAGGGACATTTTATTCTTCTTTGTTTTCTCTATAATGCCTTCATCCATAGTAGACAATCAACAAACTCTTTAGGACTATAGGCTGCCATCTCCTATGAACTGGTATCTAGACCAGGATGAAAACATGCATTTACCCAATGTGGCCTTTGCACAGGTGATAACCCTATTTGTTTTGCTCTTTGGAGAAACAATGGAACCAAAACTAAGTTTTGCCTTTGACTGGTGGCTTTGGTTGAATACAAATGTCAAAAGGAGCTTCAGATTTGCTAGGGAATCTTAGCTTCAGTCTTGACTTTTCTTTTGAATTCCAGATATGCATTTTTTCCTATCTGCAGAATATTTCTATCTGGGAGTCTCATAGCAATGTCTCAAAGCCAATGTATCTTAAACTGATTTTATTATAACTCCTTTTAAACTTACTCTGCTTTCTGATTTCATTGTTTCTGTCAGTAGTATTACTATTTATCCTGGAAACAAATTAAAAATCTTTATGTTATCATTTATCCTTCTTCTTTACTTTTTATATTTGTAGCACCCCAGTCAAGAAGACTTAGGAAGCCATCTGAAGGACAGCTCTGTGATTAATAGAAGAGATGTGAGCCCTGATTAGCCAAGAAATTTCTGAGAAAAACAGAAAAAAAGAAGTTAAGAAGTAGATGAGAGGGGAATAAAGGCATAAATTAAAAAAAATTTTTTTTTGAAGGAATAGATTTTGAATGGTACTTAGGAGGTTCAGGAGCTATAGGCATGTGGGGAGAAGCTGTCACTCCAAAATGTGGCTTCAGGGTTTCATTTCAGTCTGCACTTTCTCTCTTCTCTCACTCATATCTCTTTTCTTTTTTCTCATTTCTCTCCAAAGTCTTTCAGCTAATCAGGAGTCTTATGTTGTCTAAGCTACATACAACCTCATAGGGTTGTCATTTAGGGGACTGTCCAATGCCACATAAGCAGAGTGCTATTTGTCAATCAGTTATAAAGTTCTATTGACTTTACAGACACAATTTCCTTCCCTCAAAAGTTCTTTCCTTTGGATTTCCACTGTTACTTCCTAATACAGATTCTTTTACTTTTTTATTTTTTCAATATTATTTTTAATTTATGGGGTAAGACAAGCATCTCCATAACATAGTACAAAAAAGATGATTATACATGAAACTACAAATCTATTATGCACAACTTGCAATTCATTTAAATATACAATAAAATTATATATTCTTTTTTTTTTCTTCCCTATGCTTCTTCTCCATTCTACTATTAGGTTACTACAATACTAGTACAGAATAGTACAGAATATCTTTGACTGCAGCTATTGTAATAACTTCCTAACAGATACTTTTGCCCCTATTCTATTCTCTCATTCAAAATTTTCTTTATTTCATTATTGTAATAATAATCCTTATGTATATATCTTCTCGTATTACTATTCCAACTTAGAAATCTTCAATGATTCTCTAGAGCCCATTGGGTTAATTTCCAACTCCTTTGCCTGATGTTCAAGACTCTTCAATAATCTGAATTTACCTTACTTTTCTCAATTATTTCATTACTCCTTTATGTGCACTTTACAGTCCAATCAAATCTATTCTATTCCTTGAACTTGTCCCTATGCCTTGTTGCCTTTGTTTATGTTATTTCTGGGAATACTTCCACCCTCTTTCTCTGCTGCTTTCTTTGCTAGGTAAGGGAATTTGGAAATGTACTTAATACCCAATAGGAAACTAAAGATTATAAAGCAGAGGGGAAAGGCCAGAACTATATATAAAAAAGCTTAGTCTAATTGTGGTATGAAGTGTATATGTAGGGAGAGGAATGAGACAGAATGGAGACAAAATCTATTAGGTCCTTCTAGTAGCCCAGGTGAGTGGTATTTAGAAAGTCAGAGTGGTGATTATGAGAATGAATTGATGTTTGTCTTTTCTTCTTAAGAGGAATGATATCAGGAAAGCAAATGAATTGGATATACGTTAGAGAGGACTCATTTTCTCCTCCAGAACCTTTGAAATCCAGCCTCAAGACATAGGTCAAGATGACAGGTCATGACCCCCTATGGAAATGGAGAGGAAAAGGCAAATATAAGGGAAGTTATGGAGATGGAATCCATAAAACTTTTCAGGTGCTTCTTCTTGTTGTTATTTAGCTATGTCAGACTCTTCATGACCCCATGGACCATAACTACCATGGGGTTTTCTTGGCAAAAGACACTGGAGTAGCTTGCTATTTCTTTTTCCAGCTCATTTTACAGATACTGAAAAAGATAACCAGATTAAATTAAATAGCTTCCTCACAATAGCTAGTAAGTGTCTAAGGCAGAATTTGAACTTGGATTTTTGGGATTCCAAGGCAATGACTATATCCACTGGGCTAGTCACCTATCTTCTACCTGTAATTGCTACTCATGCTTTAAAATAAACTTCAAATGCTATATTTTTCCTTCAGGTCTTCTCAGTTTCCCTTTGTTGGCTAGGATTGTCAAGGACTTTGTTTCATTCTACTAATGTACTACATTCTACTAATGTGCTATAGAGAGTTTCTATAGAACCTATCCTAACACACACACACACACACACACACACACACACACACTCCACTGGCTTGTGAACCTAAGCAAGCTTTTTAATTCTCAGTTCTCTAGGCAACTTTCTAAACTTATAAATGACAGAGAAGATACCTACTTACATTAATAGAGGAGTTTTCTGATTTGGAAGTTACCTATCCCATAAAGTCATAGATTCATCCCTCTCCCTGGATGTTAGACTTATTCTCTTGTTATTCTCTAAAGCTCCAAGTTGTAAATTTTCTAGCTGCTCCATTGTTAAGAACTGTGCTCTACAAATAGCCAAAACTTAATATATGAGAGTTGAAGGAAGGTAGAGTTTCCCTTAAGCTGTCTGGGTCCACCATGAATCTTGTGTTGATCTGTCATATAAAAGGGAGTTTACAGTGTCACACCTTCTTTTTCTGTTATAATCCAGGGCTGTTGAATGCCCTTTGGTGATGCTATATGTTGGTGTTTAGGCTTTTTCCCACTCTCCTAATCATATTAAAGATGAGTCATTTTTGTTTTTAGCTACAGGACCAATGGAGGGATTTCTGAGGCCTTTAAATGAGTCATTAGTCTAGGATAACCCCCACCTATCTGTCTAATTAATACCAAGTAAAGTAGAGATATGGCAATTATCTAGTTAATTTAATTACCTACCTCAATCAAATGAACATTGACATTTGACAGATCTTCACTGAGTGTCATATTGACTTGGACTTGTGCTATTTTTAAGTTGGGATTGCTGTGGGGATAGCATTTCCAGAGTATTATGGGGGCTTTTGGGCAGTTGGGAGAAAAAGAGAAGTCCATAAGCAGCTTTTTATAGTAAAATGAGACCCACACACAGTTTACAAAATCAGAGTCCAGACCTCCCATTCCAGACTTTCTATTTCTAAGGTTTATCTTTTTATTCCTGGCATTTGAACACACATCTTGGCACTCTTTGCTTGCTTTCCTCTGTTGCCTGGGCTGCAGACAGCCTTACCCTGTGGCCCCCGAACATTTTTTATGATTTATTATTTCACAGAGCTCTTCAGTTCTGTCTCAAGGGTGTGTGGGTGGAAGCTGCTCTTTTAGTAATTATGTTGTATGTGTTAAGGAGATATCTGTTTATCTTGGTGAGCAGGGAGTAAAGAGAAAGGTGGCTTCAAAACTGCATAGAGAGAGAATTGATGCAAATTTGACTGCTGTTGGTTAAAATTCATCCTCATCAATCACCATATCTTTATAGAATTATTGAACTTATTCCCATGAGTGCCTTTAAAAAAAAAACACTGACAATTCCTTTGCCCCTGAAAAACTCATCCATTTTAAGTATCTTTTGAATACACTTCTTTCAAAGGAATATAGTTAGCTTTTCCTATTCTCAGAGTTTAAGTAAATGATACAGTTTATCTTTGAGGTAAGCTTGAAATAAGTGTTGAATGAATTTAGAGTTCCACTGTGACTGGGAATGATCATGAGTGGAACAAGATTTTTAGGTTTTTTTTTTTTTTCTTTGTCTTTTTTTCTTGAGAGCTGCATTGCACAGGATTTTTGAAGATTAGGATAAAGGATAGGCAGTTGAATCAACAAGAGAAGCACTTGCTCTATTAATGTTGTTGTTTGTCCATTTTCAGAGGCACAATGATATCAAGGGGGTAAAGGCTTGACTTGTTAGTGAATTGGATTTAAGTGAAGCAGAGTTGCACAAAGTCCTCCATCTCACTCTCTCCTGGAGCCATCAAAGTCCCTAGAATGTAATGCATAATCTTGGTATATTCTATGTCTATTAAAGCTCTCAGTGTTCCCCAGTGCCTACGTCAGCTTTGGAACAAATTGTCCTTATCTACCCATTCTGCTGAGGGGAAGTCTTTCCATGCTTGAGGTGGACATTCACCTGCCTCACTGACAGGTTTGAGTGCTGTTGGTTACCATCGACCTGGTTTAGCCTGTTTTGTTGAAATGGTTTATCAGCAAAGCTGTACCTGCTATAGTTTCTTGGAGCTACAGGTAAGAGTTGGGTGGCAGTGAGATATCAACGGTGGATGAGCAGTCCTGAAAACTGTTCAGCAGGAGGTCCTCCTGAACATTCTAGTCCTTCTGAACATCCCATTCTCCCATTCACTGTGTATATTTTGTGCCTAATAGTATCACAGATACTGAGTGGATACAAAGAAATGAAAGAAGTCCTTATCCTGAGGAACATAGATCTATTGGAAAGACACTCTGAAAATAAGACACAATGAAAGAGTGAGCATGGCTTCAGAGACAAAGGACTTGGGTTCAAGCCCCATCGCTGATGTACAGTTCTTTCCTACTTTGAGCAAACCCTTGACATGCCCGAGTTTCAGTTTCTTAATCTATAAAATGAGGGAATTATACTGGATGGTGTTTGAGGTCCTTTCCAGCTTGAGATGATTCTGGGATAAAATAATTTATAATGAAGAGATAAACCCTCTAAATATGGTCTATATCCAGAGATAGGAAAGATCAGTAGGGAGTGGGGAAAAAATAGGAAAGGCTTCATGAAGAAAAGGTGGAGATTTGAAGTGGACTTGAAGAACAGATAGGATTTGGTTGAATCTTAAGGAGTTCAGTGACTGTAGGCTAATCATTTAACTTCTCTCATTTTTATTTTCCCATCCATAAGATCATCTAAGGCACCAAAATGGTACAGTAGATAGCACCAGGCTTGGAGCCCAGAAGATTTAAGTTCAAATTTGGCCAGTCAAGGTATTTAATCTTATTTACCTATTTCCTCACCTATACAATGAACTGGAAGAGGAAATGGAAAATCACTACAATATCTTTGCCAAGAAAACCCCAAATTGGGTTACAAAGAATCAGTCACAACTGAAACAATTGTGTAGAAATAGCAGCAATCACAGTAGCAAAATTATCTAATCATAACTCTTATGGTCGTCCTGCTCTGTGCTTTACAGGGAAGCTCTTTAAGTGATAACACAAATTATTGTCATGCACATTTTAAAAATAAGATCAGGAGAAGTTATAAGGTTTTTGCAGGGTATAAGATCATAGATTTAGAAATGAATGGACCTTAGAGATAATTGAATTCATCTCCCCTCATTCTGCAGATGGGGAAACTGAGGCTTGAAGGCCTCACTCAAAGCTGCATAGGTAGTAGCTGGTAGAGTATATTTCTAACTCTAGTTCTCTTAGAGTTATACGACCCTACCAATGCCTTGATTGTAATTAGACTTCAAACTTAAGTCTTCTGATTGCAAATCCAGTATTCTACCATTATACCACATTGTCTTTCCATGCAGTAAAATATAATTTGATATTCTAAAGCTGACATGTCATAGTGATAAATGGACTAGTCTTAGGATCAATATACCTGGATTTAGTTACCAACTATGAAACAGTAACCTTACTAGCTGTATGGAAAGCATTTTCAAATTATCTTTTTTTCTGTGTGCTAGGTATTGTCCTAAGAGCTTTACAGACAGATATTATTTCATTTTATCTTCACAACAATTCTGGTAAGTAGGTGCTATTATTACATTCCCATTTTACAGTTAAGGAAATTAAGGTGAAAAGGGACTTGCCTAAAATAATACAGATAGTGAGTATGTGAGGTGGAATTTGAACTCATATCTTCCTAAATCTAGGCCAAGTTTTCTATCCACTACACCACTTGGGCATCCCATATAATCTCACTAAGTATCAATTTTCTCATCTGTAAAATGAGATTATATACCCTTACTCACAAGGGTCTTGGTGAGGAAATTGCTCATCAAATTTAAGGTGTCATGTAAATGTAGGTTTTTATTCTTATTCTTTTGAGTGGAGGAGGCATTATAAATAGGGGAAATAGCGTGAACAAAGGCTTAATAATGTCAGGGAGGAGATTTGTCAGAACCAACAAAGTGAATATAATTTATCTCTTAAACCCTTAAAAATGCAGCAATTCAAGAAGACCCAACTCTACAGGCAGTCATGGAATTTTTTGGTTGGTATTCTGATTGTCTCTTCCATTTCATAGTTTGCCCTGATTCAGAGGTTTAGATAACCTGGTACTCTTCTATCTTCCAGATGTTGATAACCCAGTATGGAAGTTATACAATATAAGCAAATGTCTTTCTGGACAAAATGTCCATTAGGATAGATAAGGAAGCCACATAAGGATGGAATGATTAGAAAAAGCTGCCTTCAGAGGCAGAATCTGAGCTAGATTTTGAAGGAATGCACACAGTAATTCTATTCAGCCAAACTCTCATGTTGGCTAGTATTATATAAGTTGTACAGCCAACAGGCAAGCACCAATTGAGTGATCTCTCCCTGCTCTCAAAAAGAAATGGGAGATTCTGTATATAAATAGCACAGGCCTTGATTGCCTATCATGTTTGGCCAACTCTTCCCATTAGCTGATATAAAAACAAAGCTCTTCTATATTAAGACCAAATGATAGTCTGGGCTTTATGATTGCTGTCATCTTTATTCATACTCATTAATGCAAGACCTTTATCTTGAGAGATCATCTCATTATTGAATCACCTGCAACCCAAGCTATTCTGTATGTGCTTTTCCCCTGAAATATATCAATTTATTTTAGGAGATAGAAGATAGAAATCAAAGGTCAGAGAAACTTGGCTTCATTTATTTTCTGGATTTAAAAATTATTATTTACATATCTGGTATTTTCAATTGCAAAAACATATCACTTTTAGATTTTGTATTTTAAAAATTGACTTGGTAAGTTTTGTTTCCTAGTCTACTGGAGAAAAACCATAAATAGAGTTGTTTTTATTTTTAAAGAATTGCAATTTCAAATAAGTGGGTCCATTTCTGTGTTCTTTGGAATTCTTTGTGTATAGAATTATATATATATATATATATATATATATATATATATATATATATATATATATGTATATATATGTATGTATGTGAATAACAGGAGACATTGTTATTTTTCCTTACTACTAGTTATTTCTGTCTTTTGCAGTTTCTTCATGACACTAACAATCCTCTTTCCATATCATTATCAATTCTGCCTCTGCACTGTTTCTGCCCCCTCTTTTCTACTTCTACTACCTTAATTCAGGACCTCATCTCTAATTGACTACATAGTTGTAAAAAACTCCTAACTGATTCCTCTGCCTCCAGGCTCTTCTTTCTCCAATCCATCATTCTCATCACTGCAAAATAACTTAGTGGAAAGCATGTTAGATATGAATTTTGGCAAGCCCTGGTTCTGAATCCCATTTCTTCCACTCACTACCTATAGTGACTGTGGGGAAGACACTTAAACTCTCTTAGTTTCTCCATCTGGAATATGGATATGACAACACCTAGAGTATGAACCTCTCAGAATTATGAAGCCCATAACAAAGTGGGATAATATAGATTAAATGCTTAACAAACTATAAAGTACCATGCAAATGTAAACTGTTATAATTTCATCTTTTATTCTGTTGCCTAGGAGAGCTCCTAATACAGACAAAGTGGTTTAAAATATGTATATTTTTAAAATGAGTTCATTGATAAGGTAGAGCCAGGGGATTAAATTGTGTTTTGTAACACAATTCAGTAAATTAAGGTAGTATTTGAAACTTTCCTAGTGCATAATTTTTGGGGAAGAAGTTGGGAAATATGGGAATTAAAGAAAAACATTCTGTAGTTTGTAGACAAATTTGGAAGCAATTTTGAGAAGCACAAACTATTTCTCTCAATCTCTTTGCAAGACTATATGTAAAATACCTCTAAAACTTTGAAAATATTTTTAAAATCTCCCATAAAGAGAAATTCTATAACTTTATTAAGCAACTAGTAATGAACAACTTTTATTTTAAGTAACTTTTAAAAATAGCTAATTTGAAACCTTTCTATTGATGTTTATGTTCAATTGCTTTTGTTTCTTTCCCTTGGCCATTCAATTTTTATCTTTAAAATTATAACCTTTTATACATTAGAAATTGTCTAATGTGAAATCAGACAATGGCTATTAATTGCAATTTTAGTTACCACATATTCAAACAAAATAAAATTAATTGTCCAAACATATAAAAATATATAATTATTATATGTTATATGTACATATAATATAAAATATAATTAGTTATGGTGTTCAGGAATACTTGTTTTGCTAGTTTGATTCTGTATAGCAGGAGGTGGATGAAGGAAATATCTAAGTTTAGGCTTTTAGAGATTCTGTTTAATTTTCTGAATGTTTCTTTTTCTCTTTTTCTATGTGTTGAAATGATACTCTTGAGTAAAGTTTGTGCTTTTGATGATGTAACCAAAGAAACAAGGACTTGGAGAAACAAGGACTTTTCCCAAGAAATAAGTAAGCACTGGTCGCTCTCTGGCCTCTTTCCTTCTGCTATAGCTTCGGATGGAGTTTGACATGGTACTGAATGATTTAGCCTTTTGAGTTGGAAATACAAAAAATTGGCCTTTTCGATTAATCTGAAGAGTCTATGAACTTTAACCTTTTATGTGTTCTCATTCTCCTTGATCAATCAGCTATATATATTCCTAGTTGATGTTAGTCCTTGGTTTTCCATAAAAAACTAGGTGGTCTTTTGACTTGAAGGGAATTGGATTTAAGTAGAGCAGCTTTTCAGTCATCATTCTCTCTTCCTGAGTCAACAGAGTCCAGTGGCAAGACAAAAGTCAGAACAACTGATGATGGCTTAAGAGGCAGTGGATGAACTTGGTAACTTCATCTGACTGAGTTCTAAGTGCTCCATACTGGTTGCTTCAGCCACTTTCATGGATGTTGGAACAATTTTTCCCATCCTCCCCTTTATCTGGGGGAAGTCTTTACATGCTTGGGGTAGACATCCTTCTAAGTCACTGATGGGTTTGGGCCTCTGTATTACCTTCAACCTGGGTTGGCCCATCTGCTGATATAGTTTCACTGTAACACAATCTTTTTCTCTTCCTTTTACATGCCCTACCTACAACATACGATGTAACAACATGCATTAAACTTCCACCTATATGTATCTAGGGGAGGAAGAGGGAAGAAGAATATAATTCCTTTGATTAAGAAGTATTCCTTTATATCAAGGCTGGCAAATTACTGCCCATGGACCAAATCTTCCTCACTCCCTGCTTTTGTTTGGATTGAGAGCTAAATCTGTCAATAGTTCTTTGCATTAGATAATCCACCTTCTGGTGGAATAATCTCTCTTGCTTGGATGCTGAAAAACTAGGGTTGGGAATAAAGGTCTTGTTTCTATTACTGTTGGGTCAATGAAATCTAGATGAAATCTCATGTGTGTAAATTTGTCTAGACACATTATCATTTGCATAAGTGGATAAAGATTCAATAGGAAATATTTAGACTATTATGGTGGGGCATGAACTCTCTGATTTGTGGTGGTCTAAAAGACAGGTGAGGATCAACCTATTGCTAGATCTACTTGGCAGAATTGATTTCATGTTTCATCACCAACTGATCTGCCTATGTACTGGGAAGTTCCTATGCACCCAATACTGATTTTGTTTTTGTATCATTTTTCAGTTGTGTCTAGCACTTTGTGACCAATTTGGGATTTTCTTGGCCAAGATACTTTCTTGGTCTTTTCTAGCTCATTTTACAGATGAGAAAATGGAGTCAACTAGGATTAAATGACTTGTGCCAAATTAAGTCACATAACTAAGTTTAATTAACTTCATTTAGGCAAGAAATTTAGAGTTCTCTTGATTATATTCAGTTTAGTAAACTTCATCTAATCTGGGTATACAGGTTTTGCGAACTTTGACCCTTGCAGTTAATTAGGAGGGCTACAGTCCAGACTACCTGCTGATCTACCGCCCAAAGGGCTCCCTCCACCTCTCACTTCTTGTGAATCTTCCCAGCAACAACAACTAAATCTAAGTTCAGTGACAAAAAGATTTGGGTTCTTGATTAGGATACACATGCCATAAAACACCTGTGAGGGATGTTTGCCTTTCTGTGAGGAATAACTTGCTTCAATTATGATCCTTTAAGTGCCTATGTTCTTATTCAATTCCTCACTCATGATCTTCTCATAACTAGTTGTTGAAAAGTGCTCTACAAACTAAATAATAAATGCCCTTCCAAAAGCCTACCATAAACAATAGGCACTTTTCCTACACTTGACTCCCACTCATGCACCCTCAGATATGTATTCATGGGGCAACAAGGTGGAGCAGTTATTACAGTACTGAATTTGGAAGCAGGAAGACTCATGTTCATGAGTTAAAATACAGGCTCTGTGACCCTGAGCAGTCACTTAATCTAGTTTGCCTCAGTTTCCTTATCTGTAAAATGAGTTGGAGAAGGAAATGGCAAACTACTTCATTTTCCCTGCCTAGAAAACACCAAATGGGGTCACAAAGAGTAGTATATGACTCATCCATCACAAAAATATGTATTGACAGGCCAAACTCATTTGAGTGATTATAGATATTAAAGATATTAAAGAATCAAAGAGTTGGAAAGCATTTCAGAGACTTCCTAGTATCTCCATATCTGAACAACAATATATGTTGTTGAACAATATATATGAACAAAATAATATACCTGGCAGCTTGTCAATAGTTTTCTAGCTTTTATTGTGTAGAATTTTGAGAAGCATACCATCTATGAATAATAATATAATAATACTGCATCATCAATATCTAACATTTATCTAACATTTAAGGTCTGCAAAGCACTTTATATAGTATTCCAAGTCACCAAGAAAAATATTGAATAGCACAGTGTCAAACATAGACTGTGAGACACTTTGTTCTAGGATGCTGCATGGAATTAAAGACAAGGTAACCTATTTGTTACTTAAAGATTCTCTCACATTTTTGGAAAAACCAAAAAAATATTTTTCTTTCTTTATCTCTATAGTACCTATCTCATTTTCCATGATTTTTCAAATAAGTTTTATAGTAACTGGTTCAGAAATCCCTTTAGATTTGGAGTTCCTCTGGGTCAGATAACAAATTCATTTATGATGGGAAAGAGGTCTTTTGCTATTATACTATGTATTTTGGGTTCCAGTGTTTAAATAAACATTTTATTTTTAATCCAGAATTTTTTCTCTTTGGAAAAGAAAAGAGATAAAACAAGATTCAGGTAGTTCTTCTAAACCTCTATCAGTCATCATAACAATAGACCGGCTGGCAATAAGCATTGATTAAGCAATTCTTATGTATGAGGCATTGTGTTAAACTTGGGTGATATAAATATAAGCAAAAAAGAGACAAGTCACGAACACATGTATAAAGTATGGCTAGCATAAACTCCTCCTATGGTGAGGTGAGAAGGCACCTGAGTCATAATGCTGACACATGAAGAGAGTAGAAATGTAGCTGTAGAGGAATTAATGTTATATAATTCTTTAAGGTTTTTCAAAAAACTTTATAGGTTGTCTAATTTGAGCTGCATAGCCATTTTATTATGTTGACACTACCGCTTAAAGATAATATCTCAGTTTTACAGATTAGTAAACTGAGGCTAAGAGAGATTAAGTGATTTGCCCATGATCAAAAAATCAGCATCAGGAATGTCGTTCAATTCCAGGTTTGCCTAACACAATTTCTGTTCTCATTCTCGAAATACAGCATATTATTCACTCTGTCTCAATATTTTATACTTAGATTTACTTTTTGTTATCATCATTATTCCCTCCACCCTCTACCCCTAACCACCTTCTCTGAGGCACCTCTTTATTCCAATGTAATTAAAATGATTGATAAAATTATTATTATTTTTTTCCTCTGGGTGCCCTTTGCCATGGAAGGTGGGAAGCAAAGAAAAAGGAATTCATTTTTGCTAAGACAAAATTTTCTTTGTCATTTGCTTAGTCTTGGCCTTCTAGGGGAAAACCTCAAGAGTTTTTGTTTGACAGATAGACGTTCCTCTTGTGGTCCACCACAGTACTGGTGATATAATATCATGGCAGGGATGAGGTTATTTCCCTCTTTTTCAAATCACTTCCCTCAGGCTCTGGTCCTGCAACAATTTTCCCAGAAACATGGTCTCCCATTGTCCTTCTTCTTTAGGAAAGTCATATTCCTACATACCAGGTTTAGATACAGGAGCCACAAATCTTGATTTCTTTAGCCTATCTGAGACTTGAGTAGGATATCATCCATCCAAAAGAACACTCCTTACTTATTCAGGAACTGGTAAATCTTCCCAGTTGTTCTCCTAATAACTCTCATAATCACTATTAACCCTAAGGTTTTAATAGTGTCTCATGGTTCCTAGATTTATTTGATTAGGTGAAGACTGTGTTTCTAGCAGTCTGTAGCCACATCTGCCATCATACCAATACCATTCTCTAAATTTAGCTCATTGAGAGAGAGAGGGGAGTGAGTGTGGGTGAGGGGGTGGTGGTGGAGATGGAGAAAGTTTCTGGCACCAGATGTATTTGTATGTGTCTTAGCTCATTATGTTCACTATCATCTCATTAAAGCAGAAAGCATAACTCATTTTTTTAAATCTCCAATTTCATCAGTGTGTGGACTATTATTTGAAGTCCCCCTACCAATAAGATTGTCACCTGTTTTACAATTTTAATCTTAGGACTTCCTGAATTGGAGGTTTTCTATGATGCTATGATGCTTTTCTTCGCTATTGTACATCTTCGAATTTGAGATTTGCAGTTTTGAACCTTTGTGCTGTTCTTTCTCACAACTCCTGTGATGCTTTCCTACTCATATCATTTGAAGGCTTATTCCTTTGCTTTTTCATTCTTCCAGTTAATTGATTTCAGTGCAATGGGAAATCAGTATTGTCTAAAATCATGACCCCTAAAAGAAAAATAAATAATAGTACACAAGGTGTACAAAAGCTTATTAAAGTGGAAACAAAGTCACAGGTATTTTTTCTTCTATTTTATTTTATGCTGAACTTAAGAAATAAAACAAGTATTTATATAACATAGCAAAATAGAGAAAATATGATTGTTTATGAAATTGCAAATCTATATTGTTCAATCTGCTATTTTTTAGATATATAATAAAGTTATCATGTAACTTTCTTTTTTGCTTTTCTCCTACTTCTTCCCCACCCTAGAGATGCATATATATGTGTGTGTGTGTGTGTGTGTGTGTGTGTGTGTGTGTGTGTTGGTAAAATCACACTTCTATTTATCAGTTCTTTTCACAGGTGGTTTTGAAACTCTCTCAAAATGAAATAGCTATTTCCAAAGAATAAGAGGAAGACTCCAGTAGAGATAGCTAAAGAGAGAAGAAAATAGGGAGAATGGTGAAGGAGATAGAGGAGGTGCAGTTCACACAAATATAGAACTTAACAGCATTGTATCTTACTCCTTTCCTTTTTTCCCTTCTGTATTGTATCAAGTACATGAAAGATCCAAATCTCACCAATGGCTTATCTGACCTTTTCATTGATGCATATGTTCTTTTTTTTTTTTTTTTTTCTGGTGAATTTGTATATCATTGGATGCTTTGTTAAGGACATGTAGGATATAGGGTTCACCTCTGCCTTCCTTGTCTTTGAGTTAATGGTTGTCCAATATTTGAGGATTTTTCTTCTCAAAGGGAATTCTAGAACCAATATATATTCAAGAAGAAGTTATATGACCCAACAGAAAGAACTCTAGCTTTGGAACAAGTGAACTTTAGTTCAAATCTTGCCTTTGTATTTATTATTTCTATGATCTTGGACAAATTGCTGAATCTCTACGAAATTCCATTTCTTCATATGTAAAATGATGGTTGGATTAAATAGACTTTAGGGACCACTCTAACTCTAAATTTATAATACTGTGAACCAATTCAATTTGATAATAAAAGGTAGCTTTCAACTTTCAAATAATATATACCTAAATATTTTGATGAACTGAAGATGCAAATACCATTAAATATATAATAAATATATTGAGATATTATATAAATATGTGATATATCATATACTTAGAAAATGGTAGATCAATACAATATAAAGGAGGAAAGCAAAGATTGAGTTAGACAGGTAAGAAAAATATCATATTTAATCATTACATAACAATGGCCTAAGAATACTTCAAAATCCCGCTCCATTCTAACTCTTGAACCCATTTCTTTTTGGTTGACAATTATCTGCCCTGCCATTATTCTCTATGATTCACTGGGCATCTGCCCTCCCTTTCCTTACCTAAGTATTCCCAAGTAAGTATTATTTGGCCTTTCCATCTGCTCAAAACTAAAGATAAACATAGATGCTTTTCCTCAATTTGAACATGAGCTTCTTGAAAGCAGGGGATATCAAAATATTCTATTTGTATCCCCGGTGTTTAGACAACATTTTTTATATAGTAAGCGCTTAATAAATAGTTTTCCATTTCCATTCCACACCTACATTTAATTGTACTTCCAAGTGGCCTTGATCATTCCCAGACATCTGAACAAATTCAGAAATAGATGGTAAAGAATATGCAGATAAGTCCACAGTGAAATAAAGGGGCTAGTTTCTACTGTGAAACTCTTTCAGAGGCTTAAGGGTACCAACTTCACCTCTCAGACCACTTTCTTTAGACTTATCTTGTCTGGTTGTCACTGATCAATTTTTAAAGGTATTTCTGAAGATTGTTCAAGGTTGCTCTTTCTATATAATTGAGATATACTAAATTAGCACAAAGTTTGACTATATTGTTGGTAATATAGGTCAGGAATCTTAGTCTTGAGTATCACCTGGGGGTGCTATTCATAGGTCTATAACATAGGGAGGAAAAACAGGAAAAAAGGAAAAAGAAATAGAAGAAAAAAGAAAAGGAAAATAAAAAAACTGGCTGGAAAGAGAAATATAAAAAATAGAAAAAAGGAAAACATGGTAGGAAATTATAAAATGACATTTGCTTCAGATGCTGATCAGGAGCTTGTTTTAGATTTTTTATCTTGCTCTGAACTATTTCTAGGGATAATATCTCAGTTAAACATGTCTGGAAGTTTTGTACATTCTGTAAGTAATCAGCCTAAAATTCCTATTTAGGAGCACTTGTTCTAAGCTTTTCATTTAGGTGATTCAATTATGAGTTCCAGATGAAGTCATCAAATTGTGTCCCTTTATAATCATTTGATAGGAACTGCTTGAATGGGTCAAAATAATCATAGAAATTCTATTTTGAAGGAAGGAACAAAAATTTATTAAGTGCCTACTGTGTTCAGGTACAATGCTAAGTGCTTTACAAATATTATTTCATTTGAATCTTATAACAACTCTAGAAGGTAAATGCTATTATGATCTCCATTTTATAGTTGAAGAAATAGAGAAAGCAGGGATGGAGTAACTTTCCTAGAGTCACAGAGTTTGTAAATGCCTGAGATTGGATTTGAATGAAGATCTTTCTGACTCCAGGATTGTCTTCTATCCAAATTGCCACTCAGCTGTTTTGAGCTTGAGTAGTTATTTACAATAATTGAAACAAGCATTGATGCACAGAAGTCTTCTATGTGGAAAATCTTCTGAGAATTCAAAGATTAAAAAATGACACAATCTTAACCCTTCCTGAGTATACAAATCTAAGAGTGGGTATGAGAAATGCACAAATAAGTATGATAAAAGGCAAATAGAGATTTTGTAGAATACAAACTTCAAAACTACAAAGTATCTGTGATCTTATTGCTGGGGGCATTCTCTCTAATGATGCTTATCAGGAGTGGAATCTCTAGTCATACTGTATGGCTGTATTCCCTTGCTCTCTTTTGGCCTCAGCAATGTAGCTAAAGTGCTTTTGTAAATTTGGGGAGGGAGATTTTGTTTTTAGCCTGGGGCAGCCAGTGAGAAAGATCACTTTCTTCTTGGGGCTTGAGGACAGAGAAGGTAGAACATTAAGGGGGATGTAGTATCTGAACTTGACCTTGAGAGAAGTGAGCTGATAGGTAGAAAGTCCATTCCAGAACATGAAATGGCTGGTGCATGCAGAGGTGGGAGAGAGTGGGATACTACCAAGAAACAATTAGGATTCTAGGGAGAAAGAAGGCTGACAAAGTCTGTTGGAACTAGATAGCAAGGGAACTCAACTAATGTGCAAGAGAGTTTTCATTTCATCTTCCAGGTGATAGAAAGCCATTAAAACTTTTTGATCAGAGATGAAATTATTGTACCGGTGTGAAAGGTTATCTTGGCAGTTAGAGGGAAAATAGTTTAAAGAAAGGAAGAGCACTTATTAAGTGCTTACTATGTGCCAAGAATTCTGCTAAGCATTGGGAATACAAAAAAAAAAAAAAGGCAAAAGACAAGATTACAGTCTAATGGAGAAGACAACATGAAATCAAATGTATACAAAGAAAGTTTCTAAATAGGAAACGATCAAAAAGATGTAAGGCATTGGAATTGAAGGGGTTGGGAAAGGCTTTCTTTGAAAAATGAGATTTTAGTTGAAACTCAAAGAACCCAAGAAAGTCAGTAGAATTAAGGAGGGAGAATATTCCAGGCATAAGAGACTGATAGAAAAAAATGCCCAGAGCCAAAAATGAATTGTCTTATTGGCTAGAAAACTATTATAATAGTTTAGATGAGAGATGATGAGGGCCTGACCTAGGGTTGGGGCAATATAATAGATAAAGGGACAGATGCCAGAGATACTGTGGAGGCATATTTGACAATTTTTAGTCTTCTATTAAATAATGAGGAATAAAGGAGAGGAAATAATAAAAAGGTAATGCTAAGTTTTCAAATCTGGATACTAAGGAGGCTGGGAATGCCATCAGTAGGAAAAGGAAAATTAGAAGGAGGGGCAGGTTTGGGGGAAAGATGATGAGTTAAGTAGGGACCAGATTGAATTTGAAGAGTAGACTGGGTATCCAGGTAGATAAGTCCAGCTGGCAATTCGAAATGTAGGGCTTGAGCTCAGAGGGGAAATTGTTCTTTAAATAAAAGGCAAAATCCTAATATAATTGTATTCCATTGAAATGAAAGAAAATGACTATAATTATGCAAATTAAAATAAGTCAACAAGTCTTGGAACACAATGTACGATAAGTAATGTTTTTTAAAATAACAGTCACTGAGTCTGGTCATTTGCACTTAATAATAGGCTCAGTAAGAAGCCTACTGTCTAGGGAGAAACAGCTGTGGTAATAGATGCATTACAGCTTTGATAGGTTCCCCCTAGTAGTTTTACTTCTGTATTTGCTTTAGATTATAGAATGCTCCCAGAGTGCCCCTCTATTGCAAATCCCATCATTCTCAGCGCTCTAATTAAGTGATCAGATTTGACAGAACTTGAATTGACAAGGCTCACCAAGGTGTCGGCTTTATGTCAGGTATATTATAAGCACCCTGGCAAGTACATGATTAGACCTTAATTTATGTCCTAAGTTGTGTTACTGTGACATATAGGGAACTTATACATACATGTGATTTTTAAATGGGATGCCTATTGCCAGTCTCAGTGGTAAATACTGAAGAATGCCAAGCAGATAGGATAATACAAAATAGATGCTTGGGTTTGTTTTCTCTTTAATACACAACATTTGTTTTTTGTTTTGTCTTATTTCGCATCAATGATTTCTTTGGATTTTAGGTATTTTGACCTGCTTCTCTGTTGATCTAGCTTCCATACCCTCAGGATGGGTGGGGACTTAATAGCTTTCCTTACTTTCCAGAATGGATGGAGTATCATTTGCAGAGCCACAGCCTGGGTAATTAATAATAGCTCTCTTTCACCCTATGCCCCTTCTGTCTCAAGTATGTGCATCGTTAATCTAGCTCTTAATTTTGCTTAGAGGTGATGTGGTAGAAATATTAGAAGAATGTCTAGCTTCAAAGCTCATGCATTAATTTGGTATTTACTCTTAGTATGAAACATTTTTCCTGTTGCCTGGCTCCCATTTCCTAGATAGACCTACTATCTAGGTTTGGCCTACTAGGAATGACTTTATCACTCATCTTGCTTTAGGGCAGACAGACTCTAAGACATAAATTGAAGGTCATTTTGCTACCCAGTGGTTTAAATGCTTCAACCCCTCCCACCCCCAACTCAGTTTCCTCTTCCCAAGAATGTTTCATTTCCTTTTTGCAATGCAAGTTGTCAGGATTGCTTTGACTGTATAAGTAGGATAAGTATGTAAAAGATTATCACTTACAGGATCCCTGACAGCATCTGCCTACTCTACTATGGCAGAGAGCATAGGGAGCAGGTGTTCTTCCAACCCACTCCCTAAAGGGAGTGGTTCCATTACAGCCAGAGTTGGACATCATCCACGGACAGCCTGCAGACTTGCCCAGTGGGCAGAATTTCCATTGTGGCAGGCCCCTGTTGTTTCCTTTGTTATAAAAATGACATTATTGAGCTAGCCCTAAACATTATGACAAAGCATGAAAAACTATGTTTTTGGGGTTCTTTCTTTCTTTCTCCTTTTATATATAGTAAGCTCATGCTGCTCTGGAACTATCCTCTCTAGAATGACCTCCTTTAGCACTGGGTTAGGATATTTAGGGAGCATGGTATGGTAGAAAGATTACTGAATTTAGAATTAGATAATCTGGATCCAAATCCTAGTTTTGACATTTTCTAGTTGTGTGGCTCTGAGCTTTAGTTTCTTAATCTCTATAATATGGGTAATACTTTCATTACATATCCTGTAGGGTTGTTGGGAGGAATGTGTTTTGCCAAATATAAAGTGCAAATTAACTTGAGCTGATAATAGAACTGTGTATGACTACTATTATTATTATTATTCATGATTAATATTGCTATTAATAAATAGCCTCTATGCCTTCCTTCTTATAAAGTCTGTTATGTTCACTAAGGTAATAATGACTTATAATGGCTTCATGCAATAAAGTCTGTTAGGACTTTTAGAGGTACATGGAAAAGTAGCATAGTATAGGTAGCATAGTACAGTGGATAGAGAGCCAGCTCCTGAGTCAGGAATGAATGAATTGAGGAGTGAATAAATGAATGAAGTGCTATTAAGTGCTTTCTATGTGTCATTTACTATGTTAAGCAATATAGTTTCTGCCCTCAAGGAGCATATATTCTTATAGGGAATGAATGACAGCCTATATAGAGGAACCAGATTTGGAAAAAAAGGGACTGGGGACTGATGCTGAAGGTATGCATGTGAAGTGACATGATGCCTTGAGTCTGAAAGAAGCAAAACAAAAACTGACCTAATGACTGTTACAGGTAAGTTCCAGAGGGAAAAGGAGACAGAGAGCTAGAATGATGTCTCAATGATTTGGAACTGGAAGTTTACATGGTGTACTTGTTCTAGGCAATATAAGGTGACCTATGAGACCTATCATAAGGTACAGGAAGGATAGGGCTCGTCTTGTTTCTAAGAAAGACTATGTATGTGATCTTGCAAAAGTCAGAAGATCTGTTTATTCCAAATAACTTGAAAACACAGGGTATTGTCAAATTTTTAGTCCAGTTTTAAACTATTAGATAATTTTAAAATAACTTAAAACTTTGAAAATATCCCATATAGTTGTGGAATAGAGTTAATGGTCTGCCTTGATAAAGTAGGTTCCCTTAGCTGGAATGTCCTACATCAAAGAAATGATAAATATGGACAAACAAGAGAAAGATCTTAATCACAATATTAACCAAAAATTAATTCTTAAGGGTAGAATATTTTTTCTTGTTTTAGAATAACTATCATGATTAGATAAGGGAATCTATATTTAGTCATTGGGCCAAGGGCTATTTGGTTTTCTCATTCATTCTTTCATTTATTTAATGAACAAGTATTTATTGAGCCCCTAGCATGTGTGCAGTGCTTTGCTAAAAGTTGATGGGGGTGTTATAAAATTACATTTGACCCCTGCCCTCCTGAAAGTTTTAATTTTACTATGACTATAAAGAACAAATGCAGAAAAAGATGAAAGTACCAGAAGAACATAAAATATCTTGTCCTACTAGTTATGTGGGACAAATAAGATATGTGATAAGAGTTCAAAAGAAAGATTAATCCCTTGCACCATTTCACCATCACTATATTCCAATTTCATTATTTGTTATGACTTGGGTTTTGAGCAGTGATGTGCTGGTAAATGTTTGACAACTGGCTCTCTGAAAAATATATATCCATAAGACACTTTTACATTAAATCTGCATTGTTGAGATTTTCTTCATCTCTTTGTTTATATTTTTTCAGTTATTTTGTAATGCTTGCCAATTTCTGAAATACACATATACATGTGTTCTATATACACATACTATTTATTTATTAATTTTCTTATTTATTTGTTTGTTTATTCATTTAAAAATCCACTCTTGAAAGCCAGCCTGAACTGGCTTCAGCATATCCCAATGTGTATATGAGTTCAGGCAACAGTAAATTAAATATGTTATGAAATTGTATAGAGAATATTAAGTATGTGTTTATGGTTTCTATACATATATTAAAGTATATGGGGCTAGAAAGGGAACTTAGAGATCATGTGGTTTAAGGTTTTCCTATCAAAGGTGAGGAAAATGAGGTTCAGAAAGAAACAATTGGTGGAAGATGACAGAGAAACTGAAAAATGGAGCTTACTTTGTTAACCTAGTGGAGCATGGAACATGCCCAGAGTCAACTGGTTCCTCACTACAAAAAAATTATGAAGAACTGCAGAATACACAAAATCTTTCAAAGACTATGTTAAATTTACTTTTTTATCTTCCTAACTTAATCATATTGTTATCATATTTTATTATATCATAACATCTTTCTACAAACTGCAAACTAAACATGTATCCAAATGATACCAAGAGTGTGAGTGGGAAGAAGCAAATCTTGGTCAAAAAACTGTTTTCTTCTTGTTTGAAAAATTGTAAGTGATTATAATATTTTGGGTGTTATTTGGATATTAAGCAAACGTAAACTTTCCCCCCATATCATTTAGATCCAAGATTTATCCATTCATTCATTCATTAGTCTAGGGATGATATCAGAGATATCATAGCCAGAAAATAGTGCAGTTCAAAAAGTTTACTTCTGTCATATAGGCATAAAAGAGTAGGAATTTGGATAATGATGGTTCAAATAATGATCTTATTTTTATTACTAACTAAATTTTGTTTATTTTTAATTTCATTTTCATGTCTATTTAGAAAGATACTGAAAGCAAAATGGGTGACATAATCCTACTTCCCAAATATTTTCTCCCAGAGTCCCCAGATTGGATTTTGGAGGTAAAGGATCACAATTATAGAATTATGATGATTTTTTTTAACTGTCTGATAGTTGTCTTGTGATTTATACTGCATAGAGAATCTCTTCTTCCTGGAAGATCACTTCATTTCTGGAAGTCACAAGTTCAAACTTTAGAAATATCTAATGCTTTGCTTCTCTACTTTCTGTGTTTGGAAAGTGGAGGGTTTCTCCCTGAACTTCTATTTAAGAAGAATGACCAGACCGCCCATCTTGTAATTTTCTACCATACTATAATTCTCTGGACTTCTCCACTATCCTTCTTTGCTGTGTAACTTCTTCCTGTCCTTTCAACTTTTCAATTTCCTTTTGTTTTTCCTATTAGAGTATAAGCTCTTTGAAGGCAGGGGGTATCTTTTTTTTCCCCCAACCTTGCAGATAGCTCAGCAAAATTTCTATCTTTTGCTTTTCCTTTGGAAAATGAAGATACTTTGCTCTAGTCTTTTATCACCTCATTCCCATGATAATACATCATGCTATTAATGCCCTAGGTTAATTTTTTATATGGATCAAGTAACTGGGGCTCTGTCACTATATCCTTGATAGGCATTGTGGGTTAATGATTAGAAATTAGACTCAGAATCAGAAAAATCTAGACGCAAGTGTTTCCTCTCATCAGCTGTGTTACCAACCTTGGGCAAAATTCTGTATTTCTCAGTGCCCCTGAAAACTTAAGATTGCTGCAGAGAAGGCATTGATATACATTGATAAAAACTGTTTTCTTCTTTGGAGTTCCTTATACAAGTGAAATAACACATCTGGCCAAAACAGACAAACCAAAAATATGTCCTTAAAGGAAGTGAAATGACTGCAGTGGAAAGATGCATAAGGTAGCTAATTGATCTAGTATTTGAAACTGGAAATTTGCCATCTGAAAGACTTCTCTCAAGCTGTGGTAGACAAGGGTATGATTCTTATCTACATCAGATAAATGTGGGGATTTCAAATGAAAGGGGGTGTACTGTAAACTTGTCTAGACAAGCAGAAAATCAGATCATGCCCTCTGAACACATATGTGTTTGTGATTTTAAGGCTAAAATAAAATAAAAATCCAACTGAATAATTTAGAAGCAGCCTTGGGCAAAGCTATTGTTCTGCCCAGGATTTTGGAACAACAAAGGGAGAGTCTGTCCCAGAATAATCCTTCCAAGATTTTATTCAAGAGCGATACAGGCCAGGACAGGACTTGGAGAACCTACATGTAGATAGTCAAGGAGTATAGACATGTTAGTTACAAATGATGGTATTAAAGTATGAGACAAGTCATTGTACATTAAACCTGGAACACATTAAGGGGCCTCAAGATAGTGACTGTTTCTACCTCACATTCACTAATCAGTGTCACAGAAGATATTTCATTTGTAAGGAAGGCAAGAAATAGCACAACATGTAATATCACTAAAACCCAGAGCTCAAGATGGTCTGCTTCAAACTCCTTTAATTTAGTCCCTTCACTTTATGTAAATGGTGTAGGCTAGTGTTAATGATATTTTTAATAGAATTGATTCAGAAGCATTATAGACCAAATGGAATGTTTTAAAGAGGAATCAAAGCAATGTAATTGGCTAAGGCACTGAGCATTCATTTTCTAGAAGTGGCTGTACTTTCCAATGGAAATGATGTCATACAATGACAAACCATACATCCTAGTTTTTGTTGCCTTTTTTTTTTTTCCTTTCTCTGGATTTTTCTGTCTTGAATAGCAATTATGATCTTGGGAAGGGATTTGTCCTGAAGGCTGATAGTTTGATAGAATTAATGTTGAGAGTAATTTTTTTTTTCAAAGTGATGAAGGTTCTTGGCTACTCCACAATCACCTGAGAAGTCTACATTTTACTCAACAAGAGGCGTGTGTGGGAAGTAGAGGGAAAATTATAATCTCTATATGTTTTATATACAGATATTAAGTCTATCTCTCAGCTGAATCCTTTGTGGATAGTAAATACTTACCTCAGTAATCTAAGGATGTGTGATCAGAGTTGATCTATCCATTCAGAATGCTGGCTTAAAATTCCCCTTCACTTAGTCCACCAGGCAAAACTCTGTCTTCCTGATCTTCTGTATTTCAATGGATTAAGCATGTGAGCATAACATAGTAAGAGTCAATCATACAATGATTATTTTTTGGTACATTTTTCTTGGTAGGTTGGTTGGTTGAGGACCAAAATGACTATGTTTGAGTTGAGTGTGTCTAACTGGGGCTGATCAGACCAATATGAGCTTGGAATGCTCTGTCACAGGCCAGACATAGAAAGTCCCTCAGAACATTTGAGGTAGATTCTTTAATTTTGCATATGTTTCTTCTGAGCTAATCTATTTCTGCTTTGCTCATAGAGCTCAGCACCTTCTTCTGTGAGGGCACAACATGCTGGGCAGTCTTGTGTCAGTGTCTCCCATGTCATACTTAAAAGAGTACCTTGAAAATTCTTAAGCGAGACCTTGAAAGTGTCTCTGTATCTCCTTTTCTAACTACCTTGTTAGTGCTGTCCTGGTGAGAACTCTCCAGAAAATAGTCTTTTTGGCAAATGTACATTTAGTATTAGAATAATGTGGCCCGCAGGAGAGTTAGAATGCCTGGCATTCTATTTTGAATTTTTGAATATTTGAATTTTCTAATTCAAGAGAAGTCCCCAGTGTTTGGTATCTCGTCCTGTCAGGTATCTTTCTAAGACAATTCAAATGGAAAGAATTCAGTTTTCTGGCATGGCACTAGTACACAACAATGAGATCAGCACCATGGCTCTGTGAACTCCAGTTTAGTAGTCAGTCTAACATCTCCTCTCCTACACTTTCCTTCAGAGAAATACTGACCTAGCTCTGACAATACACATGTTGGTCTCATTATCAGTGTGGATATCCCTGGAAAGTATGCTGGCAAGGTAAGAGAAGTTATCCCCTGGAAATTAGTATGGCAGAAATTAGGCATTTACCCCCACTTAACACCATATACCAAGATAAGATCAAAATGGGTCCATGACTTAGGCATAAAGAATGAGATTATAAATAAATTAGAGGAACATAGGGCAGTTTATCTCTCAGACTTGTGGACGAGGAAGAAATTTGTGACCAAGGATGAACTAGAGACCATTATTGATCACAAAATGGAAAATTTTGATTACATCAAATTAAAAAGCCTTTGTACAAACAAAACTAATGCAAACAATATTATAAGGGAAGCAACAAACTGGGAAAACATCTTCACAGTTAAAGGTTCTGATAAAGGCTTCATTTCCAAAATACGTAGTGAATTGACTTAATTTATAAGAAATCAAGACATTCTCCAATTGATAAATGGTCAAAGGATACGAACAGACAATTTTCAGATGATGAAATTGAAACTATTACCACTCATATGAAAGAGTGTTCCAAATCACTATTGATCAGAGAAAGGCAAATTAAGACAACTCTGAGATACCACTACACACCTGTCAGATTGGCTAAGATGATAGGAAAAAAATAATGATGAATGTTGGAGGGGATGTGGGAAAACTGGGACACTGATCCATTGTTGGTGGAGTTGTGAATGAATCCAACCATTCTGGACAGCAATCTGGAATTATGCCCAAGAAGTTATCAAACTGTGCATACCCTTTGATTCAGCAGTGCTACTACTGGGCTTATACCCCAAAGAAATACTAAAGAAGGGAAAGGGCTTGTATGTGCCAAAATGTTTGTGGCAGCCCTGTTTGTAGGGGCTAGAAACTAGAAAATGAATGAATGCCCATCAATTGGAGAATGGCTGGGTAAATTGTGGTATATGAATGTTATGGAATATTATTGTTCTGTAAGAAATGACCAGCAGAATGAATACAGAGAGGTTTGGAGAGACTTACATGAACTGATGCTAAGTGAAATAAGCAGAACCAGGAGATCATCATTTACTTCAACAACGATACTGTATGAGGATGTATTCTGTTAGAAGTGGATTTCTTTGACAAAGAGAAAATCTAACTCAGTTTCAATTGATCAATAATGGACAGAAGCAGCTACACCCAAAGAAAGAACACTGGGAAATGAATGTAAACTGTTTGCATTTTTGTTTTTCTTCCCGGCTTATTTTTACCTTCTGAATTCAATTCTTCCTGTGCAACAAGAGAACTGTTCAGTTCTGCCCACATATATTGTATCTAGGATTTACTGTGACATATTTAACATGCATAGGACTGCTTGCCATCTGGAGGAGGGGATAGAGGGAGGGAGGGGAAAAATTGGAACAGAAGTGAGTGCAAGGGATGATGTTGTAAAAAATTACCCTGGCATAGGTACTGTCAATAAAAAGTTATTATTATTAAAAAAAGTTATCCCAGCATTCAAAACTTCACCATTTGCTGTACCTGATGGTTCCACATGTGCATGATGTAGGGCTGCTGGATGGAATACCTGTGTTTTCTTGGTCTTAATTGTAGACCAAAATTAGCACAAGAAGCAAAGAATCCATACATACTTTCTTATATTCCAGCTTTGGAGGTTACATTAAATGCACAACCATTTGAAAACAAAAATCATGCACCGACCCTTCTTCCACTTTAGTTTTGGCTTACTAAGTGGCACAGTGAATAGAAGGTTGGGCTATCTTCCTGAGTTCAAATCCAGCTTCAGATACTTAGTAGTTATATGATCCTGGACAAGTCGCTTAACCCTGTTTGCTTCTTATTTATTACTATGTAATTAAATATAGTAAAATCCTACCACTTGTAACCTTTCTGTCTGGGTCCTTTTAAAATGGATATTATCTATTCTCTTTGTGTCAGGGTAATCTTTTTATTTTTTCTCTCTACCCATTTTCCAGGGTGGATGTTCTAAATTGTTCCTTCAACTTTACTGAGAAAATAACATTCTTCCATTTTGTGTTCTTTCATTTCTTGTTAGATATATCTCAAAACCCCTATTCCCTATCCTTCATTCATTCCAGTCTCTGGCAACAAAATGGCCATTATCCTTCCCTCCTTAATCATTCCTTGCCATCCCTTCAAGGTGTCATACTCTATCTCTTCTTCCTTTTACAGGCAGGCATTGGAAAGGGTCATCTGTACCTATTGGCTTAATTTCCTTATCTCTCAGTTTTTTCTCAACCCTTTGCAAGTTGTCTTTAAAACCCCTTCACTTTTTAGTTGAAACAGCTTTTTCAATAATCTCTGAAGTGTGAAATCCCATTGCATTTTATCAGGTTTTCTTGACTATCACACCATTCTCTTTCTCTCTATAAATTTTGCTGCCATAAACCAATCCTTTCCCCTGTATACTCTCAGTTCTCTAGGCGTTCAGAACAGTATTGTGTTCTTCTCAATTTCCTCCTACCTGTCTTGACTATTTCTTCTTATTTGTCTATGTAGAACATTTTATTTATCTTTGTTAGTTTGTCATCTTCTTACTATCTACAAAAATATCCATGTCCCCCAAAGTTTTATCCTTCTTGCTTTTCTTTCTGGGAGATCTCCTTAGCTCCCACAGCTTCAATGATCATTTCTTTATATTTCTGTCACAAACTTATACATATAACCCCAAATCCCTTCTTAAACTACAGGCATATTGCAATATGCCCATTATGTATTTTAACATAGGCATTTTGTATCTATCTCCAGGCAGAGAGATTAAGTATATCTTACTTTATATTGTGGATAGACTCCTGGAGTCAATAAGACCTATATTCAGACACTGCTTTAAACTAGCCATGCAACCTGGGTAAGCCAATTAATTTCTCTGGGTCTCAGTTTCCTTTTCTGCAAAATAGTAATAGAAACAGTACTTATCACTCAGGACTGTTGAAAAGATCAAATGATATAATTTATACATAACACTTTGGTAAACTTTAACACTCTATAAGGGTCAGTTATTAGCACTATTATTATCTCAAACTGAACATGTGCAAAATAAAACTTTTTATTTCCTCCAAAACCCATATCTCCTCCAATATTCCTTATTTCCATTCAAAGTCCTACTAGTCAAATTAACTTGGAATTATCCTGGATTTTTCCTTCTCCCTTAGTTTTCATTTTTTTTAGTTGTCAAGTCTTATTAATATTAGCTCCATAATATCTTATATCCATCTCATTTATTCTTTCCACTGATATATATTCTGTTTTTCTTAAGGCCCTAATTAACTTTTGTCTGGAATGTTACAATTAATTCTTGATTGGCCCTTCCCTTTATCCTTTTCATTCTTTACACATCAGACAAACTGATATTCCACAAAAATATGACCCATTTTATTCCTGTCCTCGTTCATGAAAGCTTTTATTAAGTGCCTACTATGAGTCAGACACTTGGTTACAAATAAAAGCTCTAGCAATTCCCCATTGCTAGTAGGACAAAAAAAAAATCCTTAGTCTGGCATTTAAATCTCGTATGATCTGGAATCCACATACTTTTTAAAGTATATTTCATATTCCTCCCCTTCATATACTTTTTTGTTCTAGTAAAACTGGTCTGATAAATTTTCTTGTGCATGGTGTTTAGTTATCTTCTCTCTCTCTCTCTCTCTGTCTCTGTCTCTCTGTCTCTGTCTCTCTCTCTCTCTCTGTCTCTCTCTGTCTCTCTCTCTCTCTCTCTCTCTCTCTCTGTGTGTGTGTGTGTGTGTGTGTGTGTGTGTATGTATATATATATTTACTTTAATCTCTCCCTATCAGCTTCTTCCCTGTTGCCTACAAACATGCTTATGCTGATCCTATTCTTAAAAACCATCATGTGATCCCGCAACTCCTACTAGCTATTGTTCTATATATATCTCTCTTTCCACCTGTAGCAAAACTCCCAGAGAAGGTCATTTACTCTAGATGGTTCTGCTGTTCTACTCTTACTCATTTTTAAATATGCTGCAATCTAGCTTTAACTTCATCATTCAGCCAGAATGCTTCTCTCCAGAGTCACCAATGAAATCTTAATTGCCAAAGCCATTCTTTATCCTTGACTTTTTTTCCTTTATATACCATCTGGCTTTGTAAACTGATCAGCTTCCATGGATTCAGTTATCATCTCTATGAAGATGACTTCCATATATAAATATATGGATGTGTGTATATGAATATATACATATATATGTATGTATATACACACATATGTTTATAATCTTTGACAATCTGGTACAATATGTATATGTGTCCATATATTCACATACATGTGTATATACAAATATACCTAAAATACTTGCATATATAGATATGTGTGCTCAAATATTTCAAAGACATATGTACCATATACATATATTTGTATTATATATGCATTTATTTATACATAATGTGTAACCTGTAAGATCCATATGCTTGTACATAAATATGTATGTGTATATATATATATATATATATATATATATATATATATATATATATATATATATACATATACAGACCTAATCTCTTTCCTGAGGTCTAGTTTCATAATACTAACTGCTACTTAAACATATGAAATTGGAAGTCTCTTGAGCATCTTAAACTTAACCTGTCCAAAATAGGACTCATTATTTTTCTTCTAAACATTCCCCTCTTCTAAAAATTCCCTATTCCTTTATGTAGAGTGCTTTCTAGATCCCCATGTTGGGATGCCAAAATGTACCATCTGGACTAGCTCTCTGGAGGATTTTGGGACCAGCAAGAGTCCTTGGTCTTAGAGGAGGAGTGATGGAACAGGGACCAAGTGGATGGTTAAATATGGAGTCCCTTTATTTTCTCTCAGCCTTAAATGCCTTAGTAAATTACATCACCACAGCATACTGAGCATGTGCTAACTACAGTACCATTACATCACCACAGCCATTGCCCAAGTGCTAACTATAAGCATCTTGCTATTGTTACGTAAATGCATCTTTACTGCAAGTATCTCTGCTTCAAGTAGAACACAGGTTGTCATACCCCCTGACTTCTCAAGAAAGCTGAGATGCCCCAAGAGGATATAGAAGCTGAATCAGACATTGTCAGCAGGTTCCCTCTGGGCTAAAGGGTTTTATATCTCACCCAGAGTTCCCCCATTGTCTGTGGCTCTCTACACTGTAGAAGACAGGAGTAAAGGATACTGACATCTTCCCAATTATTCAGACACTCATCTTTGATGTCATCCCAGACTTGCTCCAAATATCTAATCTGTTATGATCTTTCTTGAATATAGTATAATCCCCTTCTCTTTATGTTATCACCTCAGGAATGAATTATTTCAATAGCCTTGTTGATTGCTTTGCCTCCAAGATTCCCCTCATACTAATCTATTCTTTACTCTTCTAAAATTATTTTCCTAAAGCAAACATCTGATCATATCATCCTCTTTTCTCCCCAATGTCATTTCACTTGAACTCTCAGAATATTTAGCTTCCTTCAAAGAAAAACTAAGGTTTTATGTCTTAAAGGAGGTTTTTTAAAGTCCTCTAGTAAATGTTAGCATTCCTTTTCCCTAGAAATTATTTTGCATTGCTTTGCAAATGGTTTGTATTTATCTCTGCACATTTTTTAAAAAAAATCCTGCCAATAGTGTATAAGCTACTTGAAGATTGGATCTATTTCATTTTTCCTGTGGGTCTTTGCAACCCAGTTCAGTGTTTCTCAGATAATAGGTAATTAATAAATGCCTGTTCAATTCATTCAAGGAAAAAAATACTCAATTATTATCAGGCTATGACATATCATCAGCACTACTTTGTGTGACTTATGAAGATTGTGTTGGCTCTGGTTTTTGCTTTATAACATTTCCAAATTTGTCACAAAGATCCATTATATATAGCTAATTTGTTGATCTTGATATTGTTGCATACCTTCTATGCTTGTAATTGATTCAAAAGTGAAATCTAGTGCAACACACACCCGCACATTCCAATAATAAGCACAGGGCTACTTCAGATTATGCTTACATATAAGCCATTTGGCCCCACTGTGTCTCTTACCTGTAGCTATGTATTGATCACCCAAGAACCCATTGGTTATTGGAGAAATTAAGCTCTATACTAAACTTGAAGTCATAAGGATCTGAACTCAATTCTTTATTCAGATACTTATTAGCTGTGTGTGACTTAAGGCAAATAACTTAATCTCTCTCAGCCTCAGCTATACATGAGAAGGTTGAGAACAAATAAAATAATGCATCTAAATGGACTTTGTAAACCTTAAAGAAATAAACCTAATCTAACTATTGTTAATATTATTATGCAAATGAGTAAGGTTAAATCAGTCAAAATTCATCACCATAATAGAAAAAATGATCCCAATATTTGGCTTATGGAGCTTCTTAATAACTAGGAAGAGGATCCTTGTATTAAGGGTGTATTTAATAAATGTTAATAGTTCCATTTTCTCAAGATTTCCATATGATTATATATGCATAAACATATTAGTTTGAAAGTATACTGCAAGGTCTTTCCAAC
The DNA here is from genome assembly GCF_016432865.1 of Antechinus flavipes. Classification (NCBI taxonomy): domain Eukaryota; kingdom Metazoa; phylum Chordata; class Mammalia; order Dasyuromorphia; family Dasyuridae; genus Antechinus; species Antechinus flavipes. The sequence continues at coordinate 376,387,881 of NC_067400.1, read as the reverse complement.
TACATTGGATTCTGCTACCATTCCAATGTTCAATTAGGATGATACAACTGCTCTGGCTAGCAGGAACAAACCATTTGGATCACTTTAGAAATGGAACTGGAATATTTTGTTTTTATTATATAAAAATATAATTACAGATGACTATATGTTTTTGAGGAAGTGGCTCATCTAGAAGTGGTCATATATTCTGTACTCTTTATAACCATAGTTTGGTGAGGTCCAGGCAAAACATTCTCATCATATCCTTAAATGACTAAAATTCATCCTATTAATTTCTTCTCTAGCAGCTGAGTGACTATTTTTCAGTCAGATTCTTACAGATAATATTTGATTATCTACAAGATGCCTTCTTTTCATATGTCTTACTTTTCTGACAGAACTGAAGTTGTTGCATCTAGTTAGTTTTAGGAAGGTTGACACAAGACAGAGCTTTAGCTCTAAAAGTAGAGTCAGCATAAATTATCAGCATTCAATGAGCATTGAACAATTTTACAGGCCCATTAAGCAGTGATTTTAAACTTTATGTCAATATTCTCCATCTTCACATGTCAAAAATAAACAGAAAATGACATTTTTCATGCTTTTGGTTTCTTTGTAGACTTTATTCTCCTCCTCCTTTTCTTAATTCTAAAGGGTATTTTTTTTTCTTTCAAGAAATAGTTTTTGGAATATGATTAACCCCTGAGGACTACAATATTGTCTTCCTACCTCTGTCATCAACCTTCTCTCTCTCCACTCCTCCACACTCTCCCAGAAACAGATTGGTTTAGCAAATTCATTCCTTGGAGTTAGAGTAAGTGGAAGACACATCTGTAATGCCTTATGCTTGACACTTTGCTAGAAAGTGCTAGGTGCACTATATGTCAGGGAAAAAATTAAGTAGTTTCAATTGTCAGCTTGAAACATCAAAACTATTTCTTCTACTCACCTAACACATCTATTCTTAGAGCAACAGGTTTTGCTCAAAAATTGAAGTATATGATTTTGAGTTAAAAAACATTCTCTCTCTCTCTCTCTCTCTCTCTCTCTCTCTCTCTCTCTCTCTCCCTCTCTCCCCCTCCCTCTCTGTTTCTTTGTCTGTTTCTGTCTGCCTCTCTGTGTGCCTCCTTTCTCTCCCCCTTTTCTATTGCCATCTCCATCCCCCCTCTTGGTGATATCAATGGGATCTTGTCACTATCTCTGGGCTGATGTACATGATCACCTATATGTTGATATATCAATGCTTTATGATCTGACTATTGCCTGCTTATGTTTATAGAGTTTTGAGGTAGAATAGGATGTGGCTAAGTATAAGAGCATTTGGTATAATGAATGATTTGCTTCCCCTCCGCCCCCAAAATTGCTTGGCTAAGGACACAAGATTCATGTTATGAAATTATCAGATGATGCAAAGTTAGAAAATATAGTTAATAGATCAGATGATAGAAACTGCATCCAAAAAGATTATAATAAGCTGGAATAATGAGCCAAACCTAAGAAGATGAAATTTTATATGAATAAATTGAAAATTAACTATTAAATTCCAACATGGGAGAAACCTAGTTAATAGTTCCTGGTTCAGCACAAGACTTATAGGTTTTATTTGACTGTAAGCAAGAAAAAGGGTGCAAAGAACTGTGCATTTTGAAAGTCTCTACCTCGGAGGGTTATTGTGAGGATCAAATGAGATAATATGTGCAAAGTCTTTTGTATGTCTAAAGAGCTACCTAAATGCTTTGTATTACTATTATTATACCCAGAAGGAGTGAAATTCTTAATCTTAAATAAAAATAAAAGCAAATATTTCTTTTTACAAATTCACAGCAATCAATAAGCATTTATTAAGGCTTATTATGTGCCAACCCTCTGCCGGGCACTAGGAATACAAAGACAAAAATACTTCCTGTCTTCAAAGAGCTTCTATTCAACAGGAAAAGCAACAGGTATATATGTAAATCTGTTAAAATAGTTTCAAAATAAATACAAAACTCTAGATCTAGAAAGACCTCATATATGAGATGACAATTTTGAGTTTTGAACTAAGTTTTGAAAGATGCTAAAGACTCTGACAGGTAGAGAAATAAAAAGGAAGTACATTTCAGAGTTGTGACAGTCTGTGCAAAGGCATGGAGATGAGGAATGGAAATGAGGAATACAAAATAAGCTAGTTTGATCAGAATATAGAGCACATAAGGAAAAATAGTAGGTATTTGGAAGTAAAGAGGAAATTGATTCCAGTATTGAGAGAGATCTTATAATGGCCATGGAGATGAAAGATGGAATGTCAAATGTAAGGAATGGAAAATGGGCTAGTTTATCTGGACTATAGAATGCACAAAAAGAAATAATGAATGTTTAACAAGTCTGTAAATATAATATGGAGCCAGGTGGTAAAGGGCTTTAAATGCCCAACAAAAGAAGGAAAGGGACACTGAGCATTTTCAAGAGAGACATGACCCAGTCATGCAACTGCTTTAGGTATGATTACTTTGGAAGCTGTGTAGAGGATAGAGTGGAGAGGAGAAAACACCTCGAAGTTAATTCAGTATGGATAAGAAAGAGGAGTGAGAAGTTAGAATGATTTTGAGATTATGAAACTGTGCTACAGGAAAGAGGATGGTGGGTAAACCTGAGGTAAAAGATAAAAAGTTCTATTTTGGGCAGGTTAAGTTTGAGATATCTATATGTAATTCAATGGGAAATATCTGTCTACAGGAAATGAATGGTATGGTACGAAGCTCAGAAGACAGAGTAGGACTTGAAAATATATAGATCTGGGATTCATTTGGATAGAGATGATAACAGATCCTATGGGAGATTATAAGACATTCTTGAGACAAGAGAAGAAGAGTCAGGACAAAATCACAGGTAAGAGGTAGGACATAAAAGATGAACCATAAAAGGGACTAAAAAGGAATCATCAGATATTTGGAATAAGAACTAAAAGAGCAATGTTACTAAAGCACAGAAAGAAGGGAATATTCAGAAGAGGGTGATTAAAGTATCAGCTGCTGAAGAAAAGTAAAGAAAGATAAAGATTAAGAATTTCACTTTTTTTGGACATATAGGTAATAATAACAATAGTAGTAGTAATATATAGCATTTATATAATATCATAAAGCATGCAAAGCACTTTACAAATATTATCACCTTTGATCCTCACAATAACCATGGAAGGTAGGTACTATTATTATTTCCACTTTATGGAAGAAGAAATTTAGATTATACTGGGGTTAGGCGAGGAGATTGATGTCAGTCACCTATATGTGAAAAGTTTCTCCACAGACATCTTATTTGCTCAGTAGCTGTTCAGTTTATTAGTTAATTGATACCTTGGCAGCTTTTCTGTGATTCAGTTGAAGGGATATCTTATTTTTGTACTCTAATAATACTTCTTTCTTGCCAGTTATATGACAGTCATGTGACATGTTTTATGACTTATTGTGACTCATTAATTGTAAACTTGTCAGAGGTAGAGCTTCTTCTATTTTTCCTTAATGTTTCTTGTTTTCTTGATGCTTTACAAGTACCTTGGCCTTTTAGGTGTTTACTGAAAAGATTTATTTGGAAAAGAGAAATTAGCTTTCTACTTGGCAATGGAAATCTTAGAAGTCAGATCAATGTATAGATACAAAAAAAGAAGACATTCTTGTTCAATAGAAAGACTAACTTTAACATTCAGGGAACTGTCCAAAATGAAATGGAACTCTTTCATTGTTGAAATTCTTATCAATGGAGGCATTTGCTGGAGAATTACTTTGTTGGAAATATTGAAGAAGGAATAAGTATATTATTCTTTTTCATCTTAGATTATTCCATGTTTCTTGGAATCTATGTCCTAGGATTCTGATTAGAGGTCTGAGTAGGATACCTTAATGGGTTATCTTAGAGAATCTGTGTGTGCCAATAAAGTGTTAGGCACATATGTTTAGTCAGTAAATAATAACTGCTCAAAGGAAATGATAGTAGAAGTAGAAAATCCTCAAGGAGACGAGGAATATAGAGTGAGGATACTTGAAATGAGTGTACCAAAGGCACATTTCCCTTCTTTCATTATTTGCCTAATACCAACTCTTCCCTCATGACTACATTGGAACTATGCTAAAATGATGAAGATTTAGATCAGGTATTATTAACCTACATACTTTTAAAATATTTTTATTGAAGCATTTTATTTTCAAAACATATGCAAGGATAATTTTTCAACACTGACCCTTGCAAAACCTTGTGTTCCAATTTTTTCCCTTCTTCCCCCACCCCCCTCTAGATTTAACCTACATTCTTTGGTTAATTCTTTTTACAAAGTTTAAAATTTCCTTTTTTAAGCTTTTTATTTACAAAACATATGCATGGGTAATTTTTCAACATTGACCCTTGAAAACCTTTGTGTTCCAAATTTTCCCTTTCTTCCCCCCACCCTCTCCTCTAGATGGCAGGTAATCCAATACATGTTAAATATATCATAATGTATGTTAAATCCAATGTATGTATATATATTTATATAGTTATCTTGCTGCACAAGAAAAATCAGATCAAGAAGAAAAAAAAACTGAAAAAGAAAACAAAATGCAAGAAAATAACAACCGAAAGAAGGAAAATGCTATGTTATGCTCTACACCCAGTTTTCACAGTTCTCTTTCTGGGTGTAGATGGTTCTCTTCATCACAAGATTATTGGAACTGATCTAAATCATTTTATTATTGGAAAGATCCATGTCTATCAGAGTTGATCATTGTATAATATTACTGTTGCTGTGTACAATGATCTCCTGGTTCTGCTTATTTCATTTAACATAAGTTTATGTAAGTTTCTCCAGGCCTCTCTAAAATCATTCTGCTGGTTGTTTCTTACAGAACAATAATATTCCATGACAATCATGTACCATAATTTATTCAGCCATTCTCTAACTGATGGACATCTACTCAATTTCCAGTTTCTAGCCACTACAAAAAGGGCTGCCACAAACATTTTTGCACATGTGGGTCCCTTTCTCTCCTTTAAGATCTCTTTGGGATATAGGCTCAGTAGGAACACTGCTGGATCAAAGGGTATGCACAGTTTGATAACTTTTTGAGCATAGTTTCAAAATGCTCTCCAAAATGGTTGGATCCATTCACAATTCCACCAACAATGTATCAGTGTCCCAGTTTCCCCACATCCCCTCCAGAATTTATCATTATCTTTTCCTGTCATCTTATCCAATCTAAGAGGTATGTAGTGGCATCTCAGAGTTGTCTTAATTTGCATTTCTCTGATCAATATGTAACCTACATTCTTAAACTGGTTTCCTGTATCATTATGTAGTCCTACATTCAAAAATATCATTTTGAGAATAGATCTGTAAATTTCACCAGACTGCCAAAAGGTCTATGATATGTATATATAAAAACAAAAACAAAAACATTAAGTGCTATTTTAATTCTTACTCCTATTCATGCATAGCAACAGATTGCAATGGAAAGTTTTGATGCACTGATAATGTGGGGTTAAATTTTTTTTTAATATCCACTAGATTAATTTCAATACTATGTTACTAGGAAGATTTTCACAGAAAGTTGTAGAACCCTGCTACTTCTATTCACAAATTAGACTTTTTTTCCCCCTACAAAAATACAGAAATTTCAAGGGCTTCCCTCCCACACTATAAGATTTTCCTTTCCTTTTCTCTCTTTCTCTTTTCATCCCCCTCAACATCCCCTCTACTCCAGTATTACTTGTCACAAAATCTGGCCCTCAGCAAAACCAGACAGTAATGGAAACTTAATTTGTTTTTGGTGATTCTAGAATTTGCCTTTTATTGTCCTTTCTCATTTCCTTCAGTTCTATTTACCCCAAAAGTGCTGTTAGAATAATGATCAATAATTACAACAAATATTTATATATAGCTATGTAATAATTTGCAAAGTACTTTTCAAACATAATTGCATTTTAATTCCTGTATTTGAACTTCAAAGTTTCCACACATCTCTGGTTTTTTCATCAGGAATGCTTGGAGATTCTCTGTTTCACCAAAGATATATTTCTTGTACATCCTCCCAACTTCCCACAATAGTTATACTCAGTTTTGCTGCTAAGTCATTCTTGGCTAAAAGCCTACATTCTTAGCCTCCATGAATATTATATTCCAGCCCTCTGCTTCCTTATAATGGTGGCTGCTAAATTGTTGGTGATCCTGTGACTCCTTGTGCTGTAATTCTTTCTGCCAGCTTCCAGTATCTTGCTTTGACATGGAAACTCTAGATTTTGACTGTAACGTGCTCTTTTTTTTTTAATTTTATTTTTTTAAAAATTTTATTTAATAATTACTTTATATTGACACTCGTTTCTGTTCCAATTTTTTTCCCTCCCTCCCTCCACCCCCTCCCCTAGATGGCAAGCAGTCCTTTATATGTTGGATATGTTGCAGTATATCCTAGATACAATATATGTTTGCAGAACCGAACAGTTCTCTTGTTGCATAGGGAGAATTGGATTCAGAAGGTATAAATAACCCGGGAAGAAGAACAAAAATGCAGATAGTTCACATTCGTTTCCCAGTGTTCTTTCTTTGGGTGTAGCTGCTTTTGTCCGTCATTTATCAATTGAAACTCAGGTCTCTTTGTCAAAGAAATCCACTTCCATCAGAATATGTCCTCATACAATATCGTTGTCGAAGTGTATAATGATCTCCTGGTTCTGCTCATTTCACTTAGCATCAGTTCATGTAAGTCTCGCCAGTCCTCTCTGTATTCATCCTGCTGGTCATTTCTTACAGAACAACAATATTCTATAACATTCATATACCACAATTTACCCAGCCATTCTCCAATTGATGGGCATCCATTCATTTTCCAGTTTCTAGCCACTACAAACAGGGCTGCTACAAACATTTTGGCACATACAGGTCCCTTTCCCTTCTTTAGTATTTCTTTGGGATATAAGCCCAATAGAAACACTGCTGGATCAAAGGGTATGCACAATTTGATAATTTTTTGGGCATAATTCCAGATTGCTCTCCAGAATGGTTGGATTCGTTCACAACTCCACCAACAATGCATTAGTGTCCCAGTTTTCCCGCATCCCCTCCAACATTCATCATTATTTTTTCCTGTCATCTTAGCCAATCTGACAGGTGTGTAGTGGTATCTCAGAGTTGTCTTAATTTGCATTTCTCTGATCAATAATGATTTGGAACACTCTTTCATATGAGTGGTAATAGTTTCAATTTCATCCTCTGAAAATTGTCTGTTCATATCCTTTGACCATTTATCAATTGGAGAATGGCTTGATTTCTTATAAATTTGAGTCAGTTCTCTATATATTTTGGAAATGAGGCCTTTATCAGAACCTTTAACTGTGAAAATGTTTTCCCAGTTTGTTGCTTCCCTTCTAATCTTGTTTGCATTAGTTTTATTTGTACAAAGGCTTTTTAATTTGATGTAATCGAAATTTTCTATTTTGTGGTCAGTAATGGTCTCTAGTTCATCTTTGGTCACAAATTTCTTTCTCCTCCACAAGTCTGAGAGATAAACTATTCTATGTTCCTCTAATTTATTTATAATCTCGTTCTTTATGCCTAGGTCATAGACCCATTTTGATCTTATCTTGGTATATGGTGTTAAGTGTGGGTCCATGCCTAATTTCTGCCATACTAATTTCCAATTATCCCAGCAGTTTTTATCAAATAATGAATTCTTTTTCCAGAAGTTAGGGGCTTTGGGTTTGTCAAACACTAGATTGCTATAATTGACTATTCTGTCTTGTGAACCTAGCCTTTTCCACTGATCCACTAATCTATTTCTTAGCCAATACCAAATGGTTTTGGTGACTGCTGCTTTATAATATAATTTTAGATCAGGTACAGCTAGGCCACCTTCATTTGATTTTTTTTTCATTAATTCCCTTGAGATTCTCGACTTTTTATTGTTCCATATGAATTTTGTTGTTATTTTTTCTAGATCAATAAAATATTTTCTTGGAAGTCTGATTGGTATAGCACTAAATAAATAGATTAGTTTAGGGAGTATTGTTATCTTTATTATGTTCGCTCGGCCAATCCAAGAGCACTTAATATTTTTCCAATTATTTAAGTCTGACTTTATTTGTGTGGAGACTTTTTTATAATTTTGCTCATATAATTCCTGACTTTCCTTTGGTAGATAGATTCCCAAATATTTTATGGTATCAACAGTTATTCTGAATGGAATTTCTCTTTGTATCTCTTGCTGTTGGGTTTTGTTGGTGATGTATAAAAATGCTGAGGATTTATGGGGATTTATTTTGTAGCCAGCTACTTTGCTAAAATTATGAATTATTTCCAATAGCTTTTTAGTAGAATCTCTGGGGTTCTCTAGGTATACCATCATATCATCTGCAAAGAGTGATAGTTTGGTTTCCTCATTGCCTACTCTAATTCCTTTAATTTCTTTCTCGACTCTGTAACGTGCTCTTAAGGGTTTTTATTTGGAGGTTTCTTTCAGGAAGTGATAGATCCTTTCCCATTTTTTCCTCCACTTCTAAGAGTTATGAGTACTTTTTCTTTTAAGATTTCTTGAAATTTTTTTCAGAGTCTGGGATAGTTTCTATCCAAAGAAGATATATGTATGTACGTATATGAACTTCTGGATGAAAGTTTTGTGGACTCTTCCACTATCAGTCAGCTGGGAAACTGTTGTTTTAATATCACAGAATTGTAGATTCTGTTTTGGTTTGGGATTCCTGCTCTGGAAATTTCATATTGGGATAGAAATTGGAGCTGAGACTATCTTCTACTCCTGAGGCTCCAAACCACACTGTTGATGCTTGCCTTCTGACCTTGTTTCTTCTTTTTAAACCTTGAACACCACCTCTGTGGTCAAGTACTTTCCTCAATACAACCTTGTTCAAAGATCTGAAACTGTATAGTGGATAACAAAGATGCCAGATGACATCTATACCCCAATGATTCTTTTTCACTTAGTAAAAGAGGCCATTCTTTGTCTCAGTTCTTATTTGGCCTTAAATCACTAAATAGGAGTTGCCTCAGTCAAACTGAGATCCGTTAAAAATCTTACTTTAGAAAGGCCAAGTTCTCCCCCTGAGTTTAGGGTGATCTCCAGGTATCCTGACCTATATCTTGCCACTGGACCCAGATGGCTGTGGAGGAGGAAATGAAGCTGGTGACTTTGTATAACCCTCTCTTATTTAAATCCAATTCATTTATATGTAATGGCATCACATCCCAGATGTCATGATCTTCTTCCAGAACAAAAGACAAACAACAACTTTTCAGCTCTTTGTTATCTTATAACAATTAAAATAAAGGTAAAAACTGGAGCTAGTTGAGATAAATCCGATTGGCTTGCATGTCAACATTCACTTTATGCTCAATGCATTTAAATATTATATTTTCTCTATATATCTCTAAGAAAAAGTTAGAAATAAGACATCGGGTTTCCACACATAAGAATTCCATTGCCACATAAATTGCTCTTAAAACCCCAATAAGTCCATATTTAGCATTGGAAACCTCAGTTTAGATTTGAATTTATGATTTATATAAGGTTAAAGATTGGACTTTTGATATCATTAATATAGGGAACTCACCATTGAGGAAGTTCTCTGTACAAAGGCATCATTCTCTCTGAAACACATGATCTTAGATATTTGCCTATAATACTGAAAGGGTAAGTGATATTCCCAGAGTTAGTCAATATGTGTCAGAGCCTAGACTTGAACCATGGTTTTTCAGAGTCTGGGATAGTTTCTATCCAAAGAAGATATATGTATGTACGTATATGAAATATTTACATATAGATAATATGCACTTTAAAATATCGTTCTCAGTTCTCTTTCTCTGAGTAAACAACTCTAAACATTGTTCTTTCATCCATAAGTCTCATTTACTTTATTTTCCATAGTCAATCCATTTTAAACTCTTCAGAAATCCTGATCCCTTCTCCCAAGGTCAAATATGTAGAGACTGACCCCTACTTGTTAACCATGCTTGCTATGAATTGGGCTCTGTCATTGACATGCAGTTTCCTGTCCTAAAGCCAAGTTGAAATCCATTTCAAGAGTTCTTCCCCTAAGCTATGCTTTTGATCTTGTAAATCAATCCATGTAGCATACAGTGGTATCACATGCTTTGAAATCCAGCTGTCCACTCTTTTGCCCTTATCTATTCATTAAATAGTGTACTCAAAGGATTGAAACCAATTAATTTGAAAGAGAAGGCTAGTCTTTTCTTGTTCTCTGCTAGTGGGCTTATGTTAGGTGTCTTGTAAAACACAAATTGACATTTTTCCTATTACTATCTGCAAACATGTTGAGGAGGGTTTCCCTCTTCTTCCTTCCTCAAATGTATTCTAATGGATGCAAAAATCCTCCTTGTTTTAATTTCTGAAGAATGGAAATTATGTTAAAATTCGATTATGGATTTATATTCATTTTTATAGCTCTGGATCAATAGGAACAAAACCCCAATATTGCATCCGACATATATACCAGTGGCTTCAGATTCATAGGTATGAATCAATGCAAAAGATACCAAATTTAAGAATTGAAAGGACTCTCGGCGAACATTAAGTCAAACCTTTAAGTGAATAAAAATTCCTTTTACAATAGTGGTTCCCAAAGCGTGATTTGAGGATCAGTAGACATCAGTACTACCCTCTCAGAAATTTACAAAGTCAAAACTATTTTCATAACAGAACAAAGATGTTTTAATTTCTAATATAGTAAATGCTGATAGCTATAGCCCACATATATAAAAGATTTGGTGAGGTAGTCCTCAATAATTTTTAAAGAATGTAAAGGAATCACAAAATGAAAAACTTTGCAAATCATAACTCTATAATATCCTCAACAATGGATCAAATATGCTTTGTTTGTATACTTCAAGTGAAGGAAAACCTCCCAATGCAACTCCTCTACTATTGTATGGATCTAATGGTTAGTAAGTATGGGTTGTTGTGTTCCCCACTCTTCTATCATGTCTAAACCTGGCACTTTAGAACTTCTATCTGTTGCTTTTACTTCCATTTCCTGGGACCAAGGAAAATAAATGAATTTCTCTTCCATGACATTCATTTATACCCTAGAAGTCAATCCCCCTCATCACCAACAATGGCTTTTCTTCAGGCTAAACATCCCAATCCCTTTTATGAAACCTGGCATAACATGATCTTAATAACCTTGGACAGCTACCGGTCACTTATTTCATATTTCTGTTTTAGCAGTTTATTTCCTACAAGAACCTTAGAACTGAACACAAAGTTCCAAATGCAAAGTAACAGGGGAGAGTAGAGTAGGACTGTCATTTCCTGAAATAGACACTAAGCCTCTCAATGTACAAAGATTGCTTTTTTTGCAGATGTATTGTTATCTACCTATGCTACCTCTTCCTGATATTTTACATTTGAACTTAATTCTTTAACCTTTAATACTTTTTAATGCTTTAAATACTTAAAAATCAAATTAATTATAATATTATTATATAAATATATTTAATTATTATAAATTAAAATTAAAAAAATAAATACTTTAATGCTTTAACCTAAATAAAAGATTTTATATTTGTCCACATTGAAAATCACCTAGTTTATTCAGCCCAATTTTCTGGCATATAATTTTTCTTATGTTGACTCAATCATCTAATATTACTACTAGTCCTCCTGGTTTTGTATTATTTGCAAATTTGATAAACATGGTATTTTTCCTTTATCCTACCGGTAATCATTGACCAAAATGGTAAACAACACAAGGGCAAGCATAAATCCTAAGGCATTTCAATGGAGATCTCTTTCAAAATTGAAAATGAACCATTAATGACTACTTTCAAGGCCTGGTCACTCAACCATTCCTGAATCTCCTTATTTGATCTAGCATCTATGTGTTCATCTTGTGCAAACAAATAGCATGATACTACCAAATGTTTTACTGATATCTAAATAACCTCATTTTAAGATCTTTCTCTGTTCCTTTTAGACAAAAGTTTCTTTTTTTTTTTTTCAGGAAATTTGGGGGCATTCAGACAAAGAAGGAAAAAATTTATCAGTACAATTCTCCTAAACATAGACCAGGTAAAAAGAGCAAAGTTTCTGGATTTACTATATATAACTCAATTATATGGAAATATCAGAGCCAGTCAGAGTAACTAATTTTGTTCAGAGCAGGTTAGATAAATATGAAACTCTATTTGCCCTAAAATCATTATCATGAATATCATAAATAGGCATTAAGTACATTCCTCCCCTTGGTGCTTTTGGACATGGGTAATGGTGGTGAAGATTGAATTCATACCTATCCTTACACTCTAAGAAATCACCATAGCAGATGGGCAATCTTGAGACAGGAAAGCATAGAAAAAGATATACATAGTCATACAGAAGGAAATATATTTCTCTTGGGAAAAGTAAAAAAAGTAGCATAAAAGGAATCAATATAGCAGCTTTCTGCCCTTCAAAAAAAACAAAAAGAAAAACTTCTCCAAAAATAACTATAAAATAAACTAGACTAGATCCTGATGAAGAAATCTAAGGAAAAAGTCACAATGAGTCATTTTTATTAATTCTGATTAGCCTAGAGAGATAAACAGGCCTGTGTTTTTTGACTATAGGGTTTGGCCAATACCATGCTGCCCATGAACAGTTCAGTGCCCTGGGAAAAAAGGGCCAGGCATTATACCCAAACCCAAACCAGGCACTATGGGAAAGCCTCAGGGTTTTTGAACTAAGAAAGAACAGTTGATTCTGAGACAATCAGGGAGCAAATAATGACTTTAGTAATGATTGAGTACAGCCCTCTCTTTTTGCAATGAGAAAACTTAACTTTCAAAGAAGCAAAAGGAGATTTAAGTGACTTTCTCAGAGTCACATAACTAGTAGTTGATCAAAATAAAATTTGAATCCAAGTTTTTTAGATTCCAAGTCTAACCCTTAATATACTATGCTGTCCTTCTTCTTTGAATATATATTTGTCTTTATGGGTGCTTCTTATTGGCTAAAGCTTTTTGTATTGTAGCATTGCTGTTTAAATACAATTGGTGGTATACCATTATACTTTCATTACTGCCTTCATTGCTTAAAAATGTCCCCCAATATGGAATGGCACTAGGAATGCCAATACATTAAAGATTAAACCACTATTTTTAGGAGCAAATTTTAGAGAACAATAGATAGCTGCTGTTTGAGGATAGTGAGCAATACAACTATCAATAATGTTACCTGGAGATGAATGAGACAAACTGATAAGGGCTATATCTTTCTTTGTCTCTATGTTTCTAGTTCTTTCTGTTTCTCTCTGTCTTTCTGTCTGTCTTTCTTTTCTTCTCTCCCTTTCTATATTCCCTCTTTCTTTTCATTTTTTCTTTCTTAATTCCTTTCTTCCATTCTTCTTTCCCTTTCTCTCTTATACTTTGTAAGAATTCAGGAATTATATAATTTGTGTGTGTATATCAATGTGCATATGTGTTTATATTTATATTTTTCTATACTTGCTTTTTTTTTTGGCTCTTGGTTTTCATTTTTCATTTGCTTTCCTTTTCCCATTGTCACTGTCCTTCATAGTGGAATATTGTCTTTCTTAGTCCAGACACACTATCATGACTATTAGGATTGTCTTTTTGTATCTAAAAGTCAAGCAAACATTTTAATCTGGTCATCAGACCATTAGTCAGATGAACTTACAGTTTGGAGATGATTTCTGCCCATTTTCTCTTTTATTTAGCTCTTGCTGGAAGATGCTTTTTTTCTCTTTTAAACAAGATTAGTTACATGGACTTCCGGTTAAGATGGCGGAGAGGAGGCTCACAGTTGCATAAGCTCCGCGCTTTCTCTCACTATCCACTTCATTACAAGCCTCTGAATCAATGCTTGACTGAAAAAAACCCACAAATAGTTACCAAGAGAAGCCATCCTTGAGATCCACCAAGAAAGGTCTGTCTTTACTGGAGGGCTGGGGCGGTTTTAGATCGGGCGCAGGCGGCGGGCAGCGGCAGTGAGAGCACGGGAGCAGAGCTGAGAGGGGGTGAGGAGTGATCGTAGCCGTCTCTGCGGGGAGAGCTTTGCTACAGGTTTGGAACCTGCAGCAAGTCAACAGCCCAGCAGAGAAGCTAAAAACACCGGGGCTGAAGAATACAACCGCAAACAGCTGGAGTCTCTCAGGACCTGGCCGCCTCCCCCTTCCCCCCCCTCAGTGACTCAGCACGCTCTGGGATCTCAGAGCGCAGGCGCAGCACAGTCCTGCTAGTGCCTCACTGCTGCCCCCTGCAGTCTGTAGAGGAAGCTCGATAACACACCCAGCCCCCCCCCAAAGAAAGACTCCAGTTTTTTCTGTTTTTCTTTGGTAGTTTGTCTCTGATTAATAGACAGAATGAGCAAGAAGCTGAAGAGGACTTTAACCCTTGACAGCTTCTATACAGATAGAGAGCAGACTCTAAATCCTGAGGAGACTAAAAACAGGCAGTCCCCAGGTGATTCCCCAAAGGAGGAGATCGGCTGTTCCTCAGCACAGATGAACCTCATAGAAGTGATTAAAAAGGCTCTCACAAGGGAGCTAGAAGAAAAATGGGAAAAGAGCCTGGAGAAAGTTAAAGAGAGAGTGGATAAAGAAGTAAAATCCTTGAAAAATAGGATTAGTGAACTAGAAACAGAAAACAGCTCTCTAAAAAACAAAATTGGCGAAATGGAAAAAAATTCCACAGAACAAAAGAACTCAATTGGACAATTAGAAAAAGATTTTAAAAAAGTGAGTGAAGAGAATACTTCACTGAAAATCAGAATTGAACAAGTGGAATTGAATGACTCGAGGAGACAAGAAGAATCAGTCAAGCAAATCCAAAAAAATCAAACAATGGAGAAAAATGTGAAATACCTTCTGGGGAAGACAACAGACCTGGAAAACAGATCCAGGAGAGACAATCTGAGAATCATTGGACTCCCAGAAAAACATGATGAAAAAAAGAGCCTGGACACTGTCTTCCAGGAAATTATCAAAGAGAACTGCCCAGAAGTCATAGGAACAGAGGAAAAAATAAACATTGAAAGGATTCATCGATCACCCACTGAAAGGGATCCTAAAATCAAAACACCAAGGAATATAGTGGCCAAATGCCAGAACCCTCAGATGAAAGAAAAAATATTGCAAGCGGCTAGAAAAACCCAATTCAAGTATCAAGGAGCCACAATAAGGATCACCCAGGATCTGGCAGCATCCACATTAAAAGATCGAAGGGCCTGGAATATGATATTCCGAAAGGCTAAGGAACTTGGTATGCAACCAAAATAACTTACCCAGCGAGAATGAGCATCTTTTTCCAGGGAAGAAGATGGACATTCAACGAAGTAAGCGAATTTCATCTATTTCTGATGAAAAAACCAGAACTTAACAAAAAGTTTGATCTACAAATATAGAACTCAAGAGAAATCTAAAAAGGTAAAGATTAATCTTGGGAACTATATTTTGACTATATAGATGTATAAAGAATACATGTATACCTTGTTCTAGAAATTGATGTGGAAAGGACATTGTACCAGAAAAAGGGTAAAGTGGGGGTACTACATCTCATGAAGAGGCATAGGAAACCTATTATATCTGAGAGAAAGAATGGAGGGGGATGAATATAGTGGGTATCTTACTGCCTTCAGAATTGGCTTTAAGTGAAAAATCTTAAGACATATTCAATCTATGGTGAAACTTCTCCCATCTCATTGAAAAGTGAGAAGGGAAAAGTGGAAAGGGAAGGAATAAGCTAAGCGGAAGGGAATACGGGAACTGGGAGGGAAAGGGGTAAGATAGGGGGAGGAACTCTAAGGCGGGGGGAGGGACACTAAAAAGGGAGGACTGTGAGAAGCAAGGGGTGCTCACAAGCTTAATACTTGGAAGGGGGGAAAGGGGAAAGAAGGGAGGAAAGCATAATCCGGGGTTAACAAGATGGCAAGTAATACAGAATTGGTCATTCTAACCATAAACGTGAACGGGGTAAACTCCCCCATAAAGAGGAAGCGGTTAGCAGAATGGATTAAAAGCCAGAATCCTACAATATGTTGTTTACAGGAAACACACCTGAAGCGGGGAGATACATGCAGGTTAAAGGTAAAAGGTTGGAGCAAAATCTACTATGCTTCAGGTGAAGTCAAAAAAGCAGGGGTAGCCATCCTGATCTCAGATCAAGCTAAAGCAAAAATTGACCTAATTAAAAGAGATAAGGAAGGACACTATATCTTGCTAAAGGGTAGCATGGATAATGAAGCACTATCTATATTAAACATATATGCACCAAGTGGGGTAGCATCTAAATTCTTAAAAGAGAAACTAAGAGAGCTGCAAGAAGAAATAGACAGTAAAACTATAATAGTGGGAGATCTTAACCTTGCACTCTCAGAATTAGATAAATCAAACCAGAAAATAAATAAGAAAGAAGTCAAAGAGGTAAACAGAATACTAGAAAAGCTAGATATGATAGATCTCTGGAGAAAATGTAATGGAGACAGAAAGGAATACACTTTCTTTTCAGCAGTTCATGGAACCTATACAAAAATTGACCATATATTAGGACATAAAAACCTCAAACTCAAATGTAGTAAGGCAGAAATAGTAAATGCATCCTTTTCAGACCACGATGCAATGAAAATTACATTCAACAAAAAACCAGGGGGAAGTAGACCAAAAAATAATTGGAAACTAAATAATCTCATACTAAAGAATGATTGGGTAAAACAGCAAATCATAGACATAATTAATAACTTCACCCAAGAAAACGATAATAATGAGACATCATACCAAAATGTATGGGATGCAGCCAAAGCGGTAATAAGGGGAAATTTCATATCTCTAGAGGCCTATTTGTATAAAATAGAGAAAGAGAAGGTCAATGAATTGGGTTTGCAATTAAAAATGCTAGAAAAGGAACAAATTAAAAACCCCCAGTCAAACACTAAACTTGAAATTCTAAAAGTAAAAGGTGAGATCAATAAAATTGAAAGTAAAAAAACTATTGAATTGATTAATAAAACTAAGAGTTGGTTCTATGAAAAAACCAACAAAATTGACAAACCCTTAGTAAATCTGATTAAAAAAAGGAAAGAGGAAAATCAAATTGTTAGTCTTAAAAATGAAAAGGGAGAACTCACCACTAACGAAGAGGAAATTAGAGCAATAATTAGGAGTTACTTTGCCCAACTTTATGCCAATAAATTCGACAACTTAAATGAAATAGAAAAATACCTCCAAAAATACAGCTTGCCCAAACTAACAGAGGAAGAAGTAAATATCCTAAACAGTCCCATCTCAGAAAAAGAAATAGAACAAACTATCAATCAACTCCCTAAGAAAAAATCCCCAGGACCAGATGGATTTACATGTGAATTCTACCAAACATTTAAAGAACAATTAACTCCAATGTTATATAAACTATTTGAAAAAATAGGGATTGAAGGAGTCCTACCAAACTCCTTTTATGACACAGATATGGTACTGATACCTAAACCAGGTAGGCTGAAAACAGAGAAAGAAAATTATAGACCAATCTCCCTAATGAATATTGATGCTAAAATCTTAAATAAAATATTAGCAAAAAGATTACAGAAAATTGTCACCAGGATAATACACTATGACCAAGTAGGATTTATACCAGGAATGCAGGGCTGGTTCAATATTAGGAAAACTATTAGCATAATTGACTATATCAATAACCAAACAAACAAAAACCATATGATCATCTCAATAGATGCAGAAAAAGCATTTGATAAAATCCAACATCCATTCCTAATAAAAACACTTGAGAGCATAGGAATAAATGGACTTTTCCTTAAAATAGTCAGGAGCATATATTTAAAACCATCAGTAAGCATCATATGCAATGGGGAAAAACTGGAACCTTTCCCAGTAAGATCTGGAGTGAAGCAAGGTTGCCCACTATCACCATTATTATTTAATATCGTATTAGAAACACTAGCCTCGGCAATAAGAGTCGAGAAAGATATTAAAGGAATTAGAGTAGGCAATGAGGAAACCAAACTATCACTCTTTGCAGATGATATGATGGTATACCTAGAGAACCCCAGAGATTCTACTAAAAAGCTATTGGAAATAATTCATAATTTTAGCAAAGTAGCTGGCTACAAAATAAATCCCCATAAATCCTCAGCATTTTTATACATCACCAACAAAACCCAACAGCAAGAGATACAAAGAGAAATTCCATTCAGAATAACTGTTGATACCATAAAATATTTGGGAATCTATCTACCAAAGGAAAGTCAGGAATTATATGAGCAAAATTATAAAAAAGTCTCCACACAAATAAAGTCAGACTTAAATAATTGGAAAAATATTAAGTGCTCTTGGATCGGCCGAGCGAACATAATAAAGATGACAATACTCCCTAAACTAATCTATTTATTTAGTGCTATACCAATCAGACTTCCAAGAAAATATTTTATTGATCTAGAAAAAATAACAACAAAATTCATATGGAACAATAAAAAGTCGAGAATCTCAAGGGAATTAATGAAAAAAAAATCAAATGAAGGTGGCCTAGCTGTACCTGATCTAAAATTATATTATAAAGCAGCAGTCACCAAAACCATTTGGTATTGGCTAAGAAATAGATTAGTGGATCAGTGGAAAAGGCTAGGCTCACAAGACAGAATAGTCAATTATAGCAATCTAGTGTTTGACAAACCCAAAGCCCCTAACTTCTGGGAAAAGAATTCATTATTTGATAAAAACTGCTGGGATAATTGGAAATTAGTATGGCAGAAATTAGGCATGGACCCACACTTAACACCATATACCAAGATAAGATCAAAATGGGTCTATGACCTAGGCATAAAGAACGAGATTATAAATAAATTAGAGGAACATAGAATAGTTTATCTCTCAGACTTGTGGAGGAGAAAGAAATTTGTGACCAAAGATGAACTAGAGACCATTACTGACCACAGAATAGAAAATTTCGATTACATCAAATTAAAAAGCCTTTGTACAAATAAAACTAATGCAAACAAGATTAGAAGGGAAGCAACAAACTGGGAAAACATTTTCACAGTTAAAGGTTCTGATAAAGGCCTCATTTCCAAAATATATAGAGAACTGACTCAAATTTATAAGAAATCAAGCCATTCTCCAATTGATAAATGGTCAAAGGATATGAACAGACAATTTTCAGAGGATGAGATTGAAACTATTACCACTCATATGAAAGAGTGTTCCAAATCATTATTGATCAGAGAAATGCAAATTAAGACAACTCTGAGATACCACTACACACCTGTCAGATTGGCTAAGATGACAGGAAAAAATAATGATGAATGTTGGAGGGGATGCGGGAAAACTGGGACACTAATGCATTGTTGGTGGAGTTGTGAACGAATCCAACCATTCTGGAGAGCAATCTGGAATTATGCCCAAAAAATTATCAAAATGTGCATATCCTTTGATCCAGCAGTGTTTCTATTGGGCTTATATCCCAAAGAAATACTAAAGAAGGGAAAGGGACCTGTATGTGCCAAAATGTTTGTAGCAGCCCTGTTTGTAGTGGCTAGAAACTGGAAAATGAATGGATGCCCATCAATTGGAGAATGGCTGGGTAAATTGTGGTATATGAATGTTATGGAATATTATTGTTCTGTAAGAAATGACCAGCAGGATGAATACAGAGAGGCTTGGAGAGACCTACATGAACTGATGCTAAGTGAAATGAGCAGAACCAGGAGATCATTATACACTTCGACAACGATATTGTATGAGGACATATTTTGATGGAAGTGGATTTCTTTGACAAAGAGACCTGAGTTTCAATTGATAAATGACGGACAAAAGCAGCTACACCCAAAGAAAGAACACTGGGAAACGAAGGTGAACTATCTGCATTTTTGTTTTTCTTCCCGGATTATTTATACCTTCTGAATCCAATTCTCCCTACGCAACAAGAGAACTGTTCGGTTCTGCAAACATATATTGTATCTAGGATATACTGCAACATATCCAACATATAAAGAACTGCTTGCCATCTAGGGGAGGGGGTGGAGGGAGGGAGGGGAAAAAAAAATCGGAACAGAAATGAGTGTCAATATAATGTAATTATTAAATAAAAAATTTAAAAAAAAAAAAAGATTAGTTACATCAGCCTTTCTATATATTACCAACAAAATCCAGCAGCATAAGATACAAAAAAAAATTCCATTAAAAATAGCTGTAGATAATATAAAATATTTGGGAGTCTAACTGCCAAGACAAAGTCAGGAACTATATGAACACAATTACAAAACACTTTCCACACAAATAAAACCAACTGGAAGAATATCAAATGCTCCTGGGTAGTCCAAGCTAATATAATAAAAAAGACAATTCTACCTAAATTAATCTACTTATTCCAATCAAACTCCCAAGAAATTATTTTACAGAGCTAGAAAAAATAGCAACAAAGTTCATCTGGAATAACAAAAGGTAAAAAATTTCAAGGGAATTAAAGAAAAAAATGAAAATGAAAGTTGCCTGGTTGTACCAGAACTAAAACTATATTATAAAACAATGGTCATCAAAACCATTTGGTATTGACCAAGTTGATTAGTGGAATAGATTAGGTTCACAAGACACAATAGTTAATGACTATAGTAAACTAGTATTTCATAAGCCTAAAGACCCCAGATTTTGGGATAAGAAGTTACTATTTGACAAAAATTGCTGGAATAATTTGAAATTAGTATGGCAGAAAGTAGGCATTGATGCACACCTAACATTTGATATCAAAATAAAGTCAAATGAGTTCATGATTTAGACATAAAGAGTGATACTATAAGCAAGTTAGAAGAATATAGAATAGTCTACTGATTAGATCTGTGGAGAAGCAAGAAATTTGTGGCCAAAGAAGAATTAGAGTACATTATGGAATGCAAAATGGATAATTTTGATTATATTAAGAAGTTTTTCTGTAAACAAGACCAATGCAGTCAAGATTAGAAGGAAAAGCAGAAGACTAGGGAAAGAATTTTACATCTAAGGGTTCTGACAAAGGCCTTTTTAAAAAAAAAATTATAGAGAGAATTGACTAACGTTTATAAGAATATAAGCTATTTTCCAATCGATAAATGGTCAAAGGATATGAACAGACAATTTTCAGATGAAGAAATTAAAACCATTTCAAGTCATAAGAAAAAATGCTCTCAATCATTATTGATTAGAGAAATGAAAATTAAGACAATTCTTAGGTACCATTACACATCTCTCAGATTGGCTAAGATTACAGGGAAAAGATAATGATAAATGCTGGAGGGGATGTAGGGAAACTGGAATATTAATACATTGTTGGTAAAATTGTGAAACCTGATTCAACCATTCTGGAGAGCAATTTGTAACTATGCCCAAAAGGTTATCAAACTGTACATATTCTTTGATCCAGCAATGTCTCTAATGGGACTATATCCCAAAGAGATCATCAAAAAAGGAAAGGGACCCATATGTGTGAAAATATTTATAGCATCCCTTTTTGGAGTAGCAAGGAACTGGATTCTGAGTAGATGCCCATCAGTTGGAGAATGGCTGTATAAGTTATGGAATATGAATGTTATGAAATATTATTGTTCTGTAAGAAATGATCAGCAGGATGATTTCAGAAAGATCTGGGGAGACTTAAATGCACTGATGCTAAGTGAAGTGAGTAGAACCAAGAGAACACATTAACAAGAAGATTATGTGATGATCAATTCTGACAGAGTTGGCTCTTTTCTATATCAAAGTGATTCAGACCACTTCCAATGAATTTGTGATGGAGAGAGCCATCTGCATCCAGAGAGAGGACTGTGAGGACTGAATGTGGATCACAACAGAGTATTTTCACCTTTTTTGTTGTTTGCTTGCTTTTTGTTTTCTTTCTCATTTTTTCCCTTTTTGCTCTGATTTTTCTTGTGCAGCACAATAATTATTGAAATGTGTATAGAAGAATTGCACATGTTTAAAAGCTATTGGCTACTTGCTCTCTAGGTGAGAGGGTGGGAAGAAGGTAGAAAGAAAAAAATTGGAATACAAGGTTTTGCAAGGATGAATGTTGAAAACTATGCATATGTTTTGAAAATAAAAAGCTTTAAAAATAAATAGAATTAGTTATAGGCTACTCTTATTGTCTTTGCCTTCTGAATAGTCTCAACAGTTAATAATAACTAACAAATGTTAGTTGTAAGTATATTGTACTTACAAAGTGCCAGATACTGTATGAAACATTTTACAATTATCATCTCATTTGATCCTTACAATATTCCTAGGACATTAAGTGCTATAATTATTCTCATCTTACAAGTGAGGAAATGGAGGCAAAGATTAAATTTTTGTCCAAAATTATAAATTTAGAAATTATCTAAATATAGATTTAATTTAGGTTTTCCTTACCCCAGAACCAGTACTCTTTGCATTACGCCACCCAAGTTGCCTCCTTTTTATGGAAGCACTTGAAATTAGAGAGTGGCTTAGAGGACTGTTAATTTTTTCGATGGGATTTATAAACTTTTTTTTCTTAATCTATCTTGTAAGCTATATGAGAGTAGGCCCTACACTTTTTGTGTACTCTGTAATTTCTTATGTAAATATTAAAAATAATAAATTAAACTTTCATAGCACTAGATTTACAAAGCATATTTTCCTAACTTTGAAGGAATAAGACAAGTATTATTATTATCCTCAGTTTAGAGATGAAGAAGCTGTAATTTAGTAAGGTTAAGTAATTAGCATGTGATCCTGCAGTTAATAAGTAGTAGAACTAAATTCAAACTAAGCTCCAGGGTGTTTTCTCCATTAAGCATTGCAATCATTTCTCAGCCTTGTATATAAGCTGCCATCTTTCCCCACAATTCTACTGACACTGTATTCTTGAAATTAATCAATAGCATTTGACAACACAGACTGGCTTAACCTTCTTGATACATTGTATTCTCTTGTTTTCTGCTCTTCATTTAATGTTATTTTTGCTGGCTCCCTTTTTAAACTTGTTCCCTAAGGGGAAGCACTTCTCAAATACAATTTTTGTCTTTGACCTTCTCAATTCTCTGTAATATCCCTCTTGCTTGTCACCTCCACTTTTATAGCTTCTAGTGTCTGTCATTTCTATTATACTTCCAGATCTTTATCCTATTTCTCTTGAGGTCCATATGTGAATTTCCAACTGACTTCTAGACATATACACTCGGATATCTAGCTGACACTACAAACTCAACCTTTCAAAAACTAAAGTCATCATCTTTTCCCCTAAATATGTTCTTTTTCCTGGCTTATACTGGTAGAATTTATGTAAACATACTATTATGGAAATAATAACTATAGCTTACATAGCATCTGCTGCAGAGAACAAAGATTATATTCAATAATAAACTTTATTGAGCAAATGCTACATGCCAAAAATATGCTAATAACTGAGAACTAAGAAAAGAAAAAGAAAAAAAAACTGCCTTCCCATTAACAAGCTTACATTACAGAAGGAGAGAAAACAAGAAGATATCTATATCTATATCTATATCTATCTATCTATCTATATAATGAAAAATAGTGTTAGAAGGGAAAGCATGCATAGAGGACACTAGGGAAACTTGAAAAGGTCCTATGAACTATTAATATATGTGTAGTCAATGTGAAACTGGACTCAGTATACTATAATGAAAGCTATTTTGGAAAATATGGCAGAAATGAAAGAGCCCAAAGGCTCATAGATATCTTGGAAGCTTTATTCTATATCATGAATAAAAGATAGTTACTCACATTTCCATAAGATTTTGAGGTTTATAAAGGATTTTCTATGAATGTGAAGTGGTACCAAGTGTTATTATGTTTCTTGATAGTTGAAGAAACTGTTGCTAAAAGAAGTTGACAAACCACAGAGTCAATAAGTTTTGGCTCCAATACATTTGGAGCCAATGTATTTACATGTAGGTTTGCTTTTTTTTTTTTTTTTTAATTCAACATTATTTTTATTATGTGAGAGGAGTGCTGAAAAAAATTTTAAAAAGAAAATCTGAAAAAAAATTGTAACATGACAGGTGGGAAATATTCTATAATCAACAACCTGTGGGGGCTAAACTGTAATTATTATTTTTAAATTTCTTTTAATTGGATTTTATACTATCCAAGTTTTACAGTGTACATACTGGCTATGAATAAATATGACCTACCAGTGTCTTTGATTATCTTTCCCCTCCACTATTTAAGTTTTTTTTTCCATTTACATGCAAAGAATTTAACTTTTTTTGATTATACATGTCCTTTTTTGCATATTTCCTTATGAATCATGTTGGCAGTGAAACATCAGAACAAAAAGAAAAAACCACTAGAGAAAAAAAAGAAGAAAAAGGGGAAAAAAGTGAATATAGCATGTGTTGATTTACATTCAGTCTCCATAGTTCTCTTTCTGAATGTGAATGGTGTTTTTCATCCACAGTTTTTTGGGATTTCCTTGGATCATTGAACCACTGAGAAGAATCAAGTCTGTCATAGCTGATCATTTCACAGTCTTGCTGTTATTATGTACAATGTTTTCCTGGTTCTGCTTGTTTTGCTAAGTATCAGGTCATGTAAATTTTTCCAGCTGATTTCTAAAATCAGTTTGTACATAATATTTTATAGAATAATAATGTTCCATTATTTTATACACCACAACTTCTTCATCCGTTCCCCAATTGATGGGTATCTACTCATTTTCCAATTCTTTGCCACCACAAAAAGAGCTCCTTCAAACATTTTTGCATATGTGGATCCTTTTCCCACTTTTGTAATCTCTTTGGGATACTGAGCTGGTAGAGACACTGCTAGGTGAAAGAATATGTACAGCTTGTTAGCCCTTTAGGCATAGTTCCAAATTGTTCTCTAGAATGGTAGAATCATTTCTCAACTCCACTAACAATGTTTTGGTGTCCCAGCTACCAATTTTTAAAATCTTCTTCAGTGAAACTTTTTTAGTGTATCATACACACTTCAAAATTGTATGTGGTGCTCTAACTGGCATGACTTTGAGAATTATGTTACTCTATTAGCCACTGAGCATTCACAGTCATCATATCATTAAATGGAGAGACATACATTTGCCAAGAGTTTAGATCAGTGTCTTGAAAAATACCCTCCTTAAGGTACTGACCAAAGACTGATTTCCCATTGATGGTGAAGTTCTGAAAACTTCCTTTTTGTAGATGATATCAAACTAGAATAAAAGGTCATTGAAAAAATTAGACTGTCTCATTTTTTGCTTCATTCTCAGCACAATGCCTGGCATATAATAATAATTTAATAGGTACTTATTGATTCATTAATTGCATTAAATCATGGAATACTAAAATCCTGCTGCATTAAATAGGTATCATACACCACTACACACCTGTCAGATTGGCTAAGATGACAGGAAAAAATAATGATGAATGTTGGAGGGGATACGAGAAAACTGGGACACTGATGCATTGTTGGTGGAGTTGTGAACGAATCCATCCATTCTGGAAAGCAATCTGGAATTATGCCCAAAAAGTTATCAAACTGTGCATCCCCTTTGATCTAGCAGTGCTACAACTGGGCTTATATCCCAAAGAAATACTAAAGAAGGGAAAGGGATCTATATGTGCCAAAATGTTTGTGGCAGCCCTGTTTGTAGTGACTAGAAACTGGAAATTGAATGGGTGCCCATCAATTGGAGAATGATTGGGTAAATTGTGGTATATGAATGTTATGGAATATTATTGTTCTGTAAGAAATGACCAGCAGGATGAATACAGAGAGGCTTAGAAAGACATGAACTGATACTAAGTGAAATGAGCATAACCAGAAGGTCATTATACACTTCAACAATGATACTGTATGAAGATGTATTCTGATGGAAGTGGATTTCTTTGACAAAGAGGCCTAACTCAGTTTCAATTGATCAAGGATGGACAGAAGCAGTTATACCCAAAGAAAGAACACTGGGAAATGAATGTAAACTGTTTGCATTTTTGTTTTTCTTCTCGGCTTATTTTTACCTTCTGAATCCAATTCTCCCTGTGCAACAAGAGAGCTGTTTGGTTCTGCACACATATATTGTATCTAGGATATACTGCAACATATTTAACATATATAGGACTGCTTGCCATCTAGGAGAGGGGGTGAAGGGAGGGAGGGGAAAAATCGGAACAGAAGTGAGTGCAAGGGATAATGTTGTAAAAAATTACCCTGGCATGAGTTCTGTCAATAAAAAATCATTATAAAATAAATAAATAAATTAATTAATTAAAAAAGTAGGTATCATAAAGAATTTGCCCTAATCATCCACAATTGAATCAGAGTGGATGAAATGCAGCATGATGGATATTTCATTGAATTATTCCATAAATTTATACACATCCATATACACATATACACATACATATTCATGTGTGTACAATACATATATGTATACATATGTATGTGTGCATGCATGGGCAGTTGCTACATATGTATAATAAACTGATCTTGGAGCTGAATTGGAGGAAAATGGAATAAATTGCATTTCAGAACTCATGCAGTGACTTTAACAATCCCAAACTGCTCACTGCTGTGAAAACCTATCTTTCCAATACTGATATTTCTCTTGATGATGTTCTATAGCTGCCGATCATGCACACCAATTATCTCAGGAGAATGAAAACTACAGAGAGCCCAAAGGGAAGTGGGGAGATATATTATGGGTGCAAGCAGGCTGCAACATTTTAGTAATGGCAATTTATACAAAGGAAAAAGAGTAAAAAGGGATTATTGAGGATATAACTGGGAAAGGATGTGGATTAATCTTGGAACAAGAATAAAAGGCAAACTAGTTGGATAACCTGAGCAGCATCCTGGTCATCCCCAAGTGGCCAAAAGAATAAGAGGAAGAACTCTATAGCTTTGAGTAGATTGATGGAGGATTTGTGGTTAAATAAAGACAGGAGCTGTGCATGGTGAGACATAGGAATTTCTGTGGAGGAATTATCTTACACTGATGAAGTAATGGGACTTTCAAACTGTCCAAGTAATAAACTGTTGATGTGTGTTCTGAGGAAATTGTATAGTAGCCAATTATATGGAATGCCTTGAGCCCTATGAAATAGTTGAAGAACATAGTTGACTGTCTAAAAGTTCAGAATTCCTCTGCATTATATGTTAAAATTATTGCTTAAAAGAATTCTTCCTTCTTTTTGTCCTAGCAACTTAGCTAAGCCAAAAGCCCCTTTTGCAGACTGAAAAAAGATGGTGCGCAAGTACTCTTTTCTTAGGAATAAATACTGGGAAAATTCAGGAATTGTCACCTCCAGAAATTTTCTGTTTTAAGATGCTGCACAAGTCATTTAACATCTATCTGCCTCAATTTTCACAAATGTTAGATGAGAATAATAATAGCACCTATATTGCTGGGTGATTATGAGAATCAAGTAAAATAGTATTTGTAAAAAAAAAGTGAATAGCACAAGGCACTATGTAAATATTTAATCTCTTTCTCTTTTCTTTTCCTATCCCCAAAGTACTATAGGAATTAATACAGTTTCCTCCAATAGCATCTCAGTATTAGAAGGAATCTCAGGGGTTATCAAGTACAGATAACATCTGAGCAGGAATACATCAATAGCATTGATGCTATTGATTTTAAAGTGCTTTAAAAATCCACTTTCTCTTTAAAAGATTCAATTAAAAACAGTACTTTAAATATGCTTCATAAAAATATAGTACATTCCTTAAATTCCAAGCTGACGTTTACCTCTCTACAACTTCCACCTATTGTCTCTAGTTCTAACTTTTGGACCAAAACCAATCCAAACTATTTTTTTCCATGTTAAGCTTTCAAATATTTGATAACAGTTATGTCAAACCTTACCTTCCCCCCACTTCCCAATTCCCTCTTGACCACCAAGTCTTTTCTTCTTTAGGATAAATATTCCCATATTCAGGGTAAACATTCTTCAACTTATACTCTTATGACAAGAATTTGAAGTCCTCCATTATGGAATTTCTTGTAGTTGGGCAAAGCTAAGATTACTTTAAAAGGAACAGCAGTAGGCGTCATACCTTAAATGCATAACCTCCCATAACATAAAATTGACCCAGAGGATTTACACTCAAAGGTGTCCTGTCTCTACCATACATGAAAATAACTAGGGTGGGGTAGGAAGGGAGAGGGGAACATACTTGTGATTAGTGTTTCTTTTTTTCCCATACATTCTTTCTTGCCCTGAAACATTTAACAATTGATCAATGTTTATCCACACTCATGCCTTCTTGCCCTCTTCATGTATTACCTAAATACCCCAAACTATACCTGTTTTGTGTTCTCTCAACAAGAGTTTCAAGGTAGGCAGAGGCCTGCACTACTATTCACTTGGTATAATCATTGGATAAATCTGAGACAGATAAAGAGAGAGACAGAGAAAGAGAGAGAGAGGGAGGGAGGGAGGGAGAAACTACCTATATCACAATTTAGAATCTTCCCATATTCTCTCAAAGTTCTTATCTTGTTAGACTTAAGTTACATCATGATTCTGATTCATAATATGCTTACTTAAATTTTTTAAAATCCCCAGAGCTGTTTCCCATTACAGGAACTATTTTCTAGTTCCATCCCAGGCCTATATTGGTAGAATTGGTATTTTGAAGCTGTGTAAAACTTTTAAAAATTTATTTTAATTTAATATTTTATTAAATTTGTCTCATTTTCCTAACTTATCAGAAGTTTTCATCTTTTATGGTAGTTATTACAATGACTCACTTTTAGACATATTTCTAATAATTGGGAACTCCATTTAATAATAGTAATAAGAAAAAAAAACATTCATGACATTAATCTAATTTGATTAATTGATCATATATCTATATAGTGCTATATATTTCCATCTGAAAGAAAATAGATCTCCCATTCTAATGAAAATAAAAACCCTCAAGAAAAATTAATTTATAAAGAAAGAGAGAAATAGAGAAATAAAGAATGCTTCAATGTTCAATCTGAGTATGGAGAGAATTTTTCATCATAAGAGTACTGGTGGATGATTGTACTTCTAAGAATAATAGTTATTTATAGCTGGTAATCTCAGAATATTGCTATTAGTTTTGTATACAGTATATTTTACTTTGTTCACGGAGGATTTTCCAGATTTTTGTTTGTTTCTGAGAGCATCCTGCTTATCGTTTCCCATAGAAAAATAATATTCTATCACAAACATCTACTACAGTTTATTGAGTCATTCCCCAATAGATGTTCATCCCTTCAATTTCTATTTTTTTTTTTTTTGCCTTGAGAAGAGAGCTGCTATGATTTTTTTTTGGCACATATAGATAATTTTCCTTTTGTTTGTTTGTTTTTTTCCAAATTTCTTTTGATATTCATGCCTAGTAGTGGTGTTGTTAGTTCAAAGGATACATATGAATTTGTAGCCCTTTGGGCATAGATCACATCTTTTGATCATTTATCAATGAGGGCATGGCTATTTTTTTTATAATTATGACTCAATTCCCTTTGTTTGAGAAATGAGGACTTATCAGAGAAACTTATTTCAAATTCTTTTTTACAATTACTATTGCTAATTGTATGCTTCTCATTTATTATCTCTCTCCTTTCACCCTGTCCCTCCTTTCCCTTCCCCTTTCCATATTCCATTTTCCTCTTATTTTCCTGTAGGGTACTGTAGATTTCTATACCCCTATTGAGTATGTACATTATATCCTATTTGAAGCAATTCTGATGAGAGTCAGATTCCCTCCCTCCCTTTCTCTTCCCCCACTTTCCCCTCTATTGTAAAAAGCTTTTTCTTGCCTCTTTTTTATGGCAGATAATTTGCACCATTTCACTTTTCCTTTTCCCTTTTTCCCATTACATTCCTCTCTTACCCCTTAATTTCATCATTAAAAAAAGATATTATTTATTTCTATTTAGCTCACATCTGTATCCTCTGTCTATATATACCCATAAATGCCATAATAATGAGAAAGTTTTAATGAGTTACTAGTATAATAGTCCTGTAGAGAGCTGGAATTCTGAAGAAGTATACTTGAAACAAGGTGGTCCCTCAGTGGAATTGATGAGATGATTGTTCTCTAGTTTATTATTTAGCATGGTGATTTAATGGTTCTCTAGTTTATACATAATAAGTATGCTGTAATAATGTAATTACAATACAGTATATTAGGGCTAAGAACAACTGGAAGATAGACATTCCATCTTTGACCAGCCTCCTGGTGGCTCTCCTGCCTCCTGCTGTAAGAGGGAGACTGGTTGAGACTGTCAGACTGTCAGACTCCTGGAGGAGACTGGGTCAGACTGAGACTGGGTCAGATTATGATAAACTCAGACTGGGAAGGAGACAATAAAGATTTTGGACTCTATTCTTATCCATCCTTGTGGTGACTATCCTGCTGAGACCAAGGCCCTTGTGGAGGACCTCCTGAAAGCTAGCCTGAACATTACATCATCCCATGTAGGAATGTAAATAGATAAACCTTATTAAGTCCTTTATGATATCATTTTTCCTGATTACCTACTTATGCTTCTGCAGAGTCCTGTACCTGAAAATCAAATTTTTCATTCAGCCCTGGCTTTTCATCACAAATGCTTGAAAATCCTCTATTTCACTGAATGACTACCTTTTCCTCTGAAGGATTAACTCACTTTTGCTGAGTAGGTAGTGCTTGATTGTAATCCTAGCTCCACTGCTTTCTAGAATGTTATATTCCAAGTTCTGGTTCTTTAATGTAGCAGCTACTAAAATCTAGTGTTATTCTGACTGTGGCGTCACTAAACTTGAATTGTTTCTTTCTGGATGCTTGCAATATTTTGTCCTTGATCTGGGAGTTGTAGAATTCTAGAATTTGGCTGTAATATTCCTGGGAGTTTTCATTTTGGGATCACTTTCAGGAGGTGGTTGGTGGATTCTTTCAATTTCTATTTTAGTATCTGATTCTAAGATACTAGGACAATTTTCCTTGATTATTTCTTGAAAGATGATGTCCAGGCTCTTTTTATTAATCATGACTTTCTAGTAATTCAAAAAATTTTGAATTCTCTCTCCTGGATCTATTTTCTAGGTCAATTGTTTTTCCAATGAGATATTCACATTTTTTTCCCAATTTTTTCATTTTTTGGTTTTGCTTTATTGTATCTTGATTTCTCATAGAGTCATTAACTTCCATTTACTCAATTCAATTTTTTAAGGAATTACTTTCTTCAGTGAGTTTTATACCTCTTTTCCCAATTGTCCAATTTTGCTTTTTAAGATATTATTCTCCTTATTAGCTTTTTAAATTTCCTTTTGTACCTCTCTCAATTCTTTTCCTAATTTTTCTTCTATCTCTCTTAATTGATTTTCAAAGTCCCTTTTGAGCCTTCCATGACCTGAGCCCAATTCATATTTTTCTTAGAGGTTTTGGATATAGGAGCTTTGACTTTGTTATCATCTTCTGAGAGTGTGTTTTGATCTTTTCTGTCACCATAATAATTTTCCATGGTCAGATACTTTTTTTGTGGTCTGTTCCTTTTCCTTAACTATTATTCTGTTTTTATTTTTATTTTTTATTAAAGTTTCTAAAGTTTCAGAAGAACCTGAGTTCAAATCTGGTTTCAGTCATAACACTTCCTATCTGTGTGAGCCTGGGCAAGTCACTTAACCCCAGTTGCCTCAGCAAAAAACAAAAAACAAAATTTCTTGGGTGGAGGGTGCACTGTCCCAAGCTTGAGGGGTTTTGTGCAGCTCTTTTCAGAGATCCTTCTAGGAGCCTGACCACAAGAACTCTTTTCTGGCCTAGAGCTGTTAGGGGTGTTCCTGTCCCACTATACCTGTAAGATCTAGTGTTCTGGCCTAGGCTGAGGATCTGCTAACAAGGGCCGCACTGTGACTGCACACTGCTCTCCCACCCCATTGCCACAGACTCTCTCTGCTGACTTTCTGAGTTCTTCCTGGCTGAGAGATCCAGAAACCTCCAACACTGCTGCTGATTCAGAAATCCATCCTAGCTGACACTGGGGTGGGCCTGTGCTGGGATTGTAGGCTGGGCTCTCCCTCTCATCCCACAGACCTTTTCTGTTAACCTCCCAGGTTCTCTTTAGTGTCTCTGGGCTGAGAGATCTGGAAACTACCAGTACTGTCCTTGATTCAGAGGTGGGGCTAGTACTGGGGTTGGGGCTAGATCCAGAGTTATGCTGGTTCTCCCTGTCCTGGGGCTGTACTGATACCCCCAATCTGATGTCACAGACTTTTTCTGCTGAGCTTGTAAGTTGCCTTCAGCTGGAAAATGTTCTATTTCATCTTTTGGGGTATTCTGATGCTCTAAAATTTATTTAGAGTCATTATTTAAAGGAATTTGGAGCAGTTTGTAGGATAAATTAGGCAAGTTCCTGCCTTTACACTGCCATCTTGGCTCTGCCTCCATTAAATTCTTCACAAATTTGATCTCATTTAATCCTCACAACAGCCCTGGGAGGTAGGTGCTATTATTATCTTATTATTATTTTTTTACAGTTGAGGAAATCAAGACAGATTAATTGTCTTACCCTGCATCTCAAAACTAGAAATTATCTGAGGCTACATTTGAATTCAGTTCTATTCCAGGCCTTGAAACTCAATCTACTGCTCCCTAATTGCCTCCAGTGTTTAATGATTGATAATTCCATGTGTGCAGCCCTCTGTGCTTTTTGCCTCACCCCATTAATCTCTATCTACAAACTCATCTAGTTTGTTCTTATTTCACTTATTCAAAAAGAGCTCATAGTCTGTTGGTGAATTTGAAAAAAGGCTCCCACTTGGCCCTCCTGTGCATGAAACAGGGTTCTCTACACTTACTTGGCCGATCCTATCAGAACCTGGCCCACAATTCTGGCTGGGGTTAGGAATCATGTACATTTTCCTCTCCTCTCAGGAGCCAGAATTGAGAGCTGAATTTGTCAGGTGGTTGTTGGAAGCTGGTGGCCTGGCATAGATATTCCTGTATCTTTGTAATGTGTATATCATTGGTGGCTTGTATACAATAAATGCTAGAGTTTAATTTGAGTTACACAAGCCTCTATTTCTATTCCTCAAAATTTATATATTTGGACTAAATTTGTAGTTATATCACATTGCTGTTGTTTAGTTGTTCAGTTGCATCCAAATGTTGGTGACCCTATAGATCATTTCATGTCAATATTGTTCATGGGTTTTTCTTGGCAAGGATACTGGAGTGGTTTGTATTTTCCTTCTGTAGATTAAGGCAAACACGGTTAAGTGACTTGTGCAGGGTCATGCAAATAGTATCTGGGCTCTATTTGAACTCAGCTCTTCCTGATTCCAAGTACAATGCTATCCTCTGAGCCATCTAGCTGCCCCAAGAGAAAATTATTGCACTAACTTGCCTTTAAAATTACCTTGTAATATTTCAATCTGCTCCACTGGCATCATTCCTTTGAGAAGTATCTGTAAGTTTTTTTTTTTTTTATCTTATTTTATGAAGCTTATTTAAAGGAGAAAAATGCTTCTATCGCTATTCTTTTCATAGACAAAGTAGACATTTTTAAACAAAATAGGGAAAAGAATCTCTTCAACTTCAGAATACTAACCTAAAACATATGGGAAGTGGTGGTAGTAGTTAAAATATGAAATGTGCTAGTGGTAGGGAAAAGCTTCTGTTTTTCCCCTTTCCTCCCACCTATTACCCCTTTGGTTCAGGTATTAAGGAGCTGTTCATATGTTGAACTACCTTTTTTTTTCTGTCCAAATAGAGCCATGAATGACCTATCACCCCAGGAGGATTTTTAATGCTAAACCTCTAAAAGCAAATATATCACATTGTTATCATACATAAAATCGTACCCTTTAAATAAGCATTTCCATATGGTAGGACACTTTGGTTTAGATGAGACAGGTGGTGGAAACCACATCTATAGTTACAGGCAGGCCTCAGTAACCATTTCTTTGCAGGTAGGTTGGAGAAAATGAATGCCAATTTGGGCAATTCCCTTGGCAGCAGCCAAACTTAGAGAAGCCTTGCAGGCACAGGTGTATTTTCGGATTTCTCTACCTTAGAAGCCTGGCAGCTTTGTTCTTTTGTGCTTGGAGGCCATGTCATTTGTTTCCCTAAGGTTTCATTTTAAGAGAAATCTCTTGGGGTCTGAGTCAAGTGGGAAAGGACTAGGTGAAGACACAAGCAAAAAAAATATATATATATGTATATATACATATATATATATACACATACATACACACACACATATATATATGTATATTTTTTTTCTTCTATTGATTGTCTTCAAATGTATAGTGTGTCCTGTTGGTGAAAATTTTCTAGTTAAGTGATATAAACCTTGACCAAGAGTTGGCATAGACTCTGAGTTCAGGAATGGGAATTTGGAATTTTTTATTTTTAATAAAAATTTTTTTGAGGAAGGAGGAAGTATAAAGATTTAAAGAGGGGAGACAATTCCATTTTCTGGAAAATAATCTGAGCCCCAAGAACAGATTTAAAAGAGTTGTATTGGGGACACTATGTCTTATTGTCTCCTTTTCTATAGAATGGAAAGACAATTACACCAAGTCAGAAGACAAGTTCTAAGATTTAAATTTTCACTCCACTTTGCATCTGCTGCTCAGCCTGGTTTCAATTCCATGGATCAAAATATCCATCCCA
This sequence comes from Antechinus flavipes, assembly GCF_016432865.1. Lineage (NCBI taxonomy): Eukaryota > Metazoa > Chordata > Mammalia > Dasyuromorphia > Dasyuridae > Antechinus > Antechinus flavipes. Next base: position 376,353,348 of record NC_067400.1, on the reverse strand, counting down.
AGTTAAGCTAATCACTTCTAAAATCACCTTCATGCTTCTGAATCAAGTTCTAATTGACACTGTACTTTGACTGGAATACTGGAGGGTAAAGTACTAAACTTCTCTCAGGACAGATATTGGTCTTTCAAATCACTCCACTTTGCATCAACCCACTCATGTCTGGTTTCAGTTTCATAGAATAAGATGTCTCTAGTGTATTTCCCTCACCCCTTTCTGCTTTTTTTTTTTTGTATTTTGTCTCTCCCTTTCCCCCAACATTGTAAGCTCCTTGAGGACAGGGAGTATTTTGTTTTTATTAATTTTATCTTTAGCACTCAGTAGAGTTCCTGGAACACACAGGAGGTGCTTAATAAATGTCTTACTTCTGTCAAAATATTTACTCATCTTTAAAATGACATGAGAACAATATTTTTCTCATCTCTACCTTGTAGGCAACTTATGAGAATTAAAAAAAAATGGATGTGAAAGTACATTGAAAAAATAAAATGATATAAATATACTACCATTATTTATTTTTTCTTTCTCTTCCTAGGGACTGGAACTGATACGATGAGGGGAGTAACACCTGTTTTTTCAGGGTGTCCTCTTCCCCTTTCTTCTGTAGAGCTTGAATTTGTATTTCTTTGAGTTTTTCTTTCATGGCTGATTTCTGAACCCATGTGGCAATTTCTCTTATTTCTGAAGAAATAAGAACTTTTCTTAAGATCTCAACACCTCCTTTTCCTGGAAAATAGAATTACTTGCATTTCAAATTCTCTGATTCTATTCTTTGAAAAAAGGTATTTATCCTGTCTCCTTTTGCTGTTTAATTTTTGAGATTGGTCAGAGATCTTGTATGTATCTCCCAAATTCTTTAAAACACAGTTTGGCTGTGTCAAGGACAGAATCAATTTTACTCTACAAATACATCATTATAAAATTAAAATGGTCATTTTATAAGTTTAGGTTCTTTGTCAGTAATTCAGATAGCCTAACATCAGTTGATAGTGGTCCATATTGATGGCCACATCATTTGAGTTGGAGAGTCAACAGAGGTTTGAGAACTGACTGGCTTTCTGAATTTGTATTTCCCAGGGAAAAACATTGTCTCTAAATCTTAAAAGTGGTTTACGACCATTGAGATTTTTGAACAGGAAGATTAAATTGAGTTATACTCTGGAGTTCTTAAAGAGACCTATAAAATATTGGAGAGACAGATGGAAAGGAAGAAGGACCAAACGATCTAAGCTAGAAAGTATTGTTAGCACAGAGGAAACTTGAAAGGAGAAATATAAAGTATGGCTATGCTAAGGTAGAGAAAGGAGAGGCTGAGGATCCTATAAGCTTTCCAAAGTAGCAGATTCAGAAAGGAGCCACCACACCAAGACGTGGGGAAAGTTTTAAGAAAAGGTCTGCTAGTTCACTAGTCTTCTGTTCTGATACCCATCCATTAGTGGACATTATAACAAATTCCACCATCTCCTTTCTTTCTTTCTATTCATGTGTTGTTGAATTAAGATCATGGAAGTCATGAAACTTTGATGACTGAAACCATAAAGTTATGAAACTTAGATCTAATTAATGTAATCTGATATTAATCAGGCTCCACTGCAGAAAGGTAAACATTCTGTTCCTTTCTAATTAATTCACCATCCTATTTTCTATGGTGGGTATTCCAAACCTTCTCTTTTCATATTTCTCATAGCATTTACTCCCTTTATTTTCCCAGATAAGTAAATTGACTTATATTCACTGAAAAAAAATTAGACTATTTTCTGAAAATTCCCTCTTCTTCCATGCCCTTCATCATATCTATATATCTATATCTATATATATCACTTTATTCCAGTGTTTCTAGTAACATTTTCTTGTCTCAAATAAATATAAAGGGGTCAGATTGGCTAAAGATAAGTATACATTAATTTCATTTTTAATAGCCTTTTATTTTTCAAAATACATGCAAAGATAGTTTTCATCATTCACCTTTGCAAAACTCTGTGTTTCAAATTTTTCTCCCTTCCTCCTCTAGACAGCAAGTAATGCTATAAAGGTTAAATATGTGCAATTCTTCTAAGCATGTTTCCATATTTATCATGCTGCACAAGAAAAATCTGATTGAAAGGGAAAAACAAGAAAGAAAAAAAAAAGTAAACAAGCAAGCAACAACAACAACAAGGACAAGGTGAAATACTAATGTTGTGATCCACCTTCAGTCCCCACAGTCCTCTCTCTAGATGCAGATAGACTTTCACAAGTCTATTGGAATTTGCCTAAATCATCTCATTATTGAAAAGAGTCAAGGACATCAGAGATGATCATCACATAATCATTTTGTTGCTGTGTACAATGTTCTTTTGGTTCTACTCACTTCACTTAACATCAATTCATGTAAGTCTCTCCAGACCTTTCTGAAATCATTCTGCTGATAGTTTTTTACAGAACAATAATATTCCATAACAATCACATATTATAACTTATTCAGCCATTCTCCAACTGATGGGCATCCACTCAGGTTCCAGTTCTTTGCCACTATTCAAAGTTCTGGTACAAACATTTTTGCACATATGGGTCCTTTTCCCTTTTTTGATGATCTTTTTGGGATACAGATCCAGTAGATTCAGTGCTGGATCAAAGAATATACACAGTTTATAGCCATTTGGGCATAGTTCCAAATTGTTTTTTCTTACTCAATTGAGAGGTTTGTCACCTCAATGTCAGATACTAGGCAATTTATTTATTTTTTGGACTTAATATCTATGAAGATAATCTAATTGCTAATGTATAGAAGACTACATTTACTAATAACAGGAATGTCCCTACATAGATAAAAATTTAAATATTTGAAATATTAAACTGAATTAATAGGAAATTTTTAAAGAACACTACTATAGGGTCACTTTTGTACATCACTGATCCTTAATTGTTTTTAACTTCTTTTAATTACAGATTTAGATTAGATTTTCTTTTCTTTTTTTAGCCTTTCTGTTATTATGCATTCTGCAGCTATTTTTCTCTCTCTCTGCCTTTGTTCATCATTCTATAAGCTGAATTGCTGTGATTCTCCACTCTCTGCTCCCTTCCCCCCACCAAAAAAAAAAAAAATCAACAACTCAACTTTACTACTAGATATCTAAAGAGTCTTTCAAGGTCTAGTTAAAATGCAACTTCCTTAAGCACTTTCCTTACTTCTACTACTCCCACACCTTAGCAAGCCCATCTAAGAACTTTCCTTGTAATTTGCTTAAACCTCCATTAGTCACTTTCACATTCTATCTTGCATTATAGTTTTCTTCACAGTCTCATCTTGTAATATTTTCAAAGCTCCTTTGTTACTCATTTCTATATTTCTCTCATCACTTAGCAGCATAGTGTGAACACTGGTCCTCAATGTTTGATACATTTAACTGATATATGAAAAGCCCTAAACAGCTTTCTTTTTCAGCTAGTGGCTTCCTTCTTTTCATGAAAATATTCTTTGCTTATAGCTAAGCATATAAGAGTATTATCTTTCCACTTTCTCTATTTTTTTTGCTTGTTTCCTTCCAATATTTGCTGCCAAAAAAAAGAGATATTATAGTTACATAGAAATGTTTCCATGCCCTCAAAATAAACCCCAATAATATTTTCTACTTGAATTCATCAGCATTAAACAGCTAATAACAGTGTTGGATTGTGGGTATGTGGAGAAAAAACTGAAATGGTCCCCTCTCTCTAAATGAATTTGTTATAGACTAAATCTACCTCAGTCTCTCTCAAAATGCACTGCTTTAGTCAGAGAATTTTGGAAATGGTTTCTGAAAGAGATTGTATTATTATAGAACAAACTATTTAAAAAAAACGTTTAAAGAAAAACTTTCATGATGATGTTAGCCATAGATTTAAACTATTTCCACCACACTGACTCTTTTCCATTACATTAGAAACTATAAATCTGATTCACCCTTGCATGACTGATAAGATATCTGGGTCCATTGATCTTGGCCTAGATAGAGTAAGCCCAGGATACTTAAACAATACATCAAATCTCATATACTTTGCATACTAATTTTTTTTCTAAATTTTTTGCAAGGAACAAAGTAAGGATAAAAATAAACATCTCATTCAGATAAAAAATGTGTTTACAACATCAAGGAGGTTCATATCTAAATAATTAGAATAGATACTGAGGATTTAGAAATGCAAAAGTGCACCTAACTCCTGTATTCCCGAATTATTTCTACTCAACCACTTATTCCTCATTTCATCAGTTAATCCCTTTCTGATTCAGTATACATAGACATTGAACAACAATCTACTAGTTGTGACTTTAGCAAGGCCTTTGCAATAACAAACAAGTTTTAAAAGAGGTTACATGGCCTCATTTGTCAGAAATGATTTAGATAGGATTGATGCTTTAGGTATAAACAAGAGGAAGAGTGGGAGAAGAAGCTAATTAAACTTCATGTCCCCATATTTCACCATTTCTCTTCAAACCTGACACACCCCAGAGTTTTTATGGGCACTTATACTATTAATCACCAATTGTTTTCTATCGGCTTACTTACTGATTTTCTTTAGATTTTTGGTCTATTTGGTGATAAGGAACCAGTAGAGAAGATTTTTGTTCTGTTGTTAGTCCTAATATCAAAATCTACAACAACTTTGCCATTAGAAAAAAAAAAAAAAAACAGAAAACAAAAATAAAAAGCCAAGCAGCAGAAACAACTATCTTACAGACATTGGACAATAGAACAATTAGAAGATGGAGTCTAGAAAATTAAAAAAAAAAAAGAGTGAAAAAAATTTGTAAGAATTCTCAGGTCCATGGAATATTGGGTAATTATTGTCATTTCTCTCCATGCTGTCCCCTGGATATGTTCTAACGTGGTTCAGCTCTTCAAACCGAGACCTCACTGTAGGCTTGGATTTCACATACTGAGAGTCTTTACTTCAGTAGTCTCTCCTGATTAGATGACTCCTCCCAGAATATATTTATAAGCAAGGTGCTGAAATAAGTTCAGCAGCCCAGATTGCTTCTGCTATGCTGCCTTTTGGGTATCTTTGTGTCCCTCCCTTTTTAAGTTCCCTTTTGTGTGTTGTTTTCATTATTATTTAAGTTTCTCGAGGGCAGAGATCATTTTTCTATAGTTATCCCTTCCACAACATGACTTATCCCATACTGGTTTCTAAATATGGCAGATTAGAAAAAGAAATTAAGTGGGAATTTTTTGGGAGTTTTGCTGAAGTGGCAGATGATATATGAAGGCCAGCAGTTGACATAAAAAGTTTAGAAACTCAGAAATATATAAACTATATGTACAGTATTGTAAAACATCTTCTCTGGGACAAAAATAGAGCCAAAAAATTTTATGTGGATTTTCCAAATTGTGGAAATGCTACAATCCCCACTCCTGTGATATGGAAGAAATTATTTTTTGGTATTTGTTTTTGTATTTAAGCATTTTGTATTGGTTGTCATGTGTAAAATTTGATTAACTGCTAGACTTTAACATACAAATTTAGTATACTTTGGAAACTACTAGATACATAGTAAAAATTTTGAAATCAGTACAAATTAACATTTATCTACAATGACTCCTAAGAAGGGAAAAGTATAATTCTTTGTAATAATACTGTGTGTGTGTGTGTGTGTGTGTGTGTGTGTGTGTGTGTAACACAATTATTCCTGGAAAGAGAATAGCAATTACTTACCAATGGACAGCATTCTGAGACATACTGGGGCCTGAACTGTGTGGTTAACTAAAATAAATGGATGATCTTAAAAAAAATTCCTTGGGGACAAGGAAAAAGAGAGATAGAATTGAGTGCAGCCAACAAATTTTCACCTTCCAGATTATTATATGAAAGTTAGAACCAGTTCTGCTCTTCTGTTCATGCAGAGGTCCATAGATAAATATCAGAAAGGATTATGTCCAAATAGAAGTACTACTTATTACTTCTTGTCAAATCATGCCTCAGACTCCTAGTCATGTTGCTTCTTGCCAGGATCTAAGACTTCTACATTCCATACTCTAAAGCTTTGTGAAGGTAGTCCCTTTTCCAAAGAAGGACTTGTTTTGAATTAAAAGAGATCTTATCTAATTAATAAATACAAAGCTAATCCTTAGCCCATTGGTTATCTGTCTTTCCCAAGAATCTCTGTTCTGCTCAGAACTGAGTGTGTTCTACTTTACACTACTCCCCCTCCCCACCATGCAGACTAGAAGGTAAATTGTCCTCAATTGTTAGTTATGATATAGCCTGGATAAGTTGAATAAAGTAAAATCAAAACACAAGTGAGGATCATGAAAGGGACTCTGAAGTTCCTTCCAGCTCTAAGATTAATAGGATCATAGCTTTAGAGTTGGAAAAGTCATGAGAAATGATCTGTTCTAATCCCCTCATTTTATGTAGCAAGTAACTAAATCCCCAGTAGGAGAAGGAATCTAGGGTTGTGCTGGTAAATGTTTATCAGCTAAGCTTTCTGAAAAATAAAATGTATATATCACACACTTAAATTTAATCTGTATTATTAATATTTTTCCATTACTTTATGAAATCTAGACAACTAGCAAAATAATAAATCAAACCTTGCTTTATAAGGTAAATGCTCACATTGAAATTTTAACAACTGACTTTTTTTTTTTGAGCAGGTGTGAACTGGCTTCAACATACCTCTGGAATGTTTTACATGGGGTCATATTTATAGAAGGATCAGCTTTGAAATGTAAAGCTTCAGGTTCCAAATCTCATACTCTTTCCACTGTACTATCCTGTACTATTCTATAAGATTAGACACTTCAATCACACAGTAGGTACTTGATAATGCTTGTTGACTGATCATCTCAATAAACAACTATTCCAGCTGGTAACTTGGCATCTTTTAGACAAATAACACAAGTTGTTGGATACGATTTCTCATTTTCCAGTTGGTTCTGTTGGTGTCTCATAGCAGCAGTCCTGAGAGTAATTAGCTGCAGGTGTTTTCAATAGAGCATTAACTTATACTTACCTGGCCTGATAGAATCTGTGTTCGTGATATTCCAGATTGGAGGGCATAGTCTCAACTTAGAGAATCCCCAGAGAGATGAAGCAAGCATAATTACTTAAAAAAATCTGCTCTTATGAATTTCAAATTTTAATAAAGTTATATATTTAAAATATATCTATCCATCCGCTGGTCTTTGGGTATATTTAAGAAAATAAATGCCATGAGCAAGTGAAATTGGCTTTCTTTCCCTCTGCCATTCTGCATTTTTGTCAAGGATGGTGCATTAGAAATCTACTGACAATTAACTTTGTCCAACAGGAAAAAAAAATTATATAATAAGTTACCAAGCAATTTAACCATGTTAAAAATGAAGATAGGATGGCCACTTATTGGGAAAAGAAAGCAAAGACATTTGTTGATTAAACTATGGTCATAAAGCTTTGAGTAAGCTCTCTCTAAGCCTCAGTTTCCTTTTTTTGTAAAATGAGGCAATTGGATTAGATGATCTCTACAATTTCTTTTAGATTCCAAATCTCAAGGAGGAAAAAATCATGAATTGGATCATTTTTTCCCTAGATCATTGATTTTGCCCTGAATTAAAAAACAGGTCACATATCCAACTAAATATTTATTCTAAGGTTGTAACTATGGAGCATAAAGTGAAATGGAGATTCAGCAATTATCTGGTTCATTAATCAATGTGGATAGCAAAGCCAGATGATTTTGACCTCAAAATGAATTTCCCAGTTGGGCTTAATTAATCAGATAATTAAGAGTCTACACTTTACTTTGCACTGTCTACATGAGTGACCAGATACCTGGTCAATTCAGGAAAAACTCCCATCAATCATTGAAGTTGCTTGTTAATATGATGTCAACCAGTTTGACTGAGCTTCCTCTCTGAGTTATAATTAGATGATGGGAAAGAGCTGGAGAAGCAAAAACCAAATTGTTTTCTATTCTCTTTTCTTCATGACATTTTGTATGTGATGTGACATCTTACCCTTGATTATAGAAGTAAAAGCTGTCACTTTGTCAGATGACATGGTGACAAGATCAGTTTGAGTTTTCCAAAGAAAGGAAGGACTAAACTCTCTTTTACTTTTAGATTCTCAAAGGCTTTTCTAGCTAGTACTAACTTGGCAAGAGTGTTCACTCAGGCTGCTGGATTGTAGCCAGTTATTTTGGTCCTGAAAGTGGAGTTGGAAGGATTCTGCCAAAGATGGGACTGAAAAATCTGGACACAGTCTGGCAACCCTAGAGAGATATCTTTGCCAAATTGGCACAGCTAGGAAAGCCTTTGAGAATCACAATTATTTTACACAAAATACAAAGTTTGTGAGCTTTCTAAACATTATGTAAATCAGCCTCTATCCTTAATTCATGGAGAAATAGAATATCTTATTAAACCAGGCAGAAAAATCAAGACTTTCATTGTTTAGAAATCTACTAATGACCCAGTTTGTGTCAATTTGAACTTAAGTTTGCAAGGTGAGAACTTGTTGGTGACTTTCCAATGGTGCTTCAGCACCTGGGACAGCTAGTAAATTCCATGCTGTTCCTCAGTCTGTCTCTAAAGGGGCTAGAAGAGTTAGGATGATTCCAAAGTTTCCCTAGAAATTATTTCATAGTTTTAGAAATAGATGGGACCTCAGTGGTGAACTAGTCCAAATCTCTCATTTTACAGATGAGCAAACTCAAACCAGTCTGCTTATGGGAATTTTTTAAAAGGTCATTTAGGTAGTAAGTAAGCAGAAAAAAAAAAATCTATACTTGAACTCTGATCCCATGAATCAAAACAGTGCTCTTTCTCCTTCCCTGTCTCCTTCTCCCTCCCTCCCTCCTTCCCTTTCCTTTCCTCCTTCTCTCTTTCCCTCCTTACCTCTCCTCTCCCCCTTTTCCCCTCTCTGTCTCTGTGTCTCTCCCCCTATCCGTCTCTCTTTCTTTCTTTCTCTCTCTCTCTCTCTCTCTTTTTCCCTCCTTTCCTCTCTCTTTTCTCTTCTTCCCTCTCCTTCCTTCCCTTCCTTCCTCTCTCTCTTTTTCTCTTTGTCTCTGTTTCTCTGTCCCTTTTTCTCCTCTCTGTCTCTCTCACTGTGGTATGTGACCTGACTTGGTTGTTACACAGATAATTGCACTGGTCCCCCATTTGGAATATTATGTAAACATAGCTGCACCGGCCTTGGCAACAAGTGAAATAGATCAAAATCAGATAGAAATGAGTGTCACTAAACCCAACATAAGGATTCCTTTTGGCCACATATTGTCTTAGAAAGCCACATATTAATGTTGGTTATGTTCTATTGTGTTTTTATGTAGTTCCCAATTGCAAATTAATTTGGTTTGGGCCCACACAGGAGTCTTGTTTCATATTTGATTTGTTATTTACTTGTTTTCAATCTTGTCCAACTATTTATGACCCCTTTGGGGATTTTATTGGTAAAGATATTGGAGTTGTTTGTTATTTCCTTCTTCATCTTATTTTACAGATGAAGAAACTGGGAGAAACAGATTAAATTATTTGCCCAGAGTCACACAAACAGTGTCTTTGAGAATCACTATTATTTTACACAAAATACAAAATTTGTAAGTTTTCTAAACATTATGTGAATCAGCCCTTATCCTTAATTCATGGAGAAATAGAAAATCTTATTTTTTTATTAAAGTTTTTTAATTTTCAAAATATGCATGGATAATTTATCTATATTAACTCTTGCAAAACCTTGTGCTCCAATTTCCCCCATTCCCCCCACAGCCCCCCAGGGAGCAAATAATTCAGTATAAGCTAAACATGGTAAAAATATGTGTTAAATCCAATTTATGCATACAATTATCTTGCTGCACAAGAAAAATCAAATCAAAAAGGAAAAAAAATGAGAAAGAAAATAAAATGCAAGCAAGCAACAACAAAAAGAGTGAAAACACTACGTTATGGTCCACATTCAGTTCCCACAGTGCTCTTTCTGGGTGTAGATGGCTGTCTTAATCCCAAGATCATTGGGATTGGTCTGAATCATCTCATTGTTGAAAAGAGCCACTTTCATCAGAATTGATCATCGAATAATATTGTTGTTGCCATATGATCTCCTGGTTCTGCTCATTTCATTTAGCATCAGTTCGTTTAAGTCTCTCCAGGCCTCTCTAAAATCATCCTGCTGATTATTTCTTATAGAACAATAATATTCCATAACATTTATATATCATAACTTATTCAGTCATTCTTCAATTGATGGGCAGCCACTCAGTTTCCAAATAGAAAATCTTATTAAATCAGGAATAAACATCCGAGACTTGCATTGAACTCATACTTGATTTGAACGCAAAAAGATGTCTTCTGACTTCAGACCTGGTAGTTTATCCACTGCTCTGTCTTGATACTTTTGGTTGAGATTGAGTTTGGGAAGTTAAAACTTAGCAGACCCAACATAATCAGAAATCAGGTGGCATGGGAATTAATTCTGTGATGCTACTGATGACTCCTGATACAGCTCCCCTTTTCTAGGAACACATATTTGTTGCCTTCCTTTAACATTTTGAGGAACTAAATGGTCTCTAATGCGCCTTCAAATTCCAAATGTTAAGCGATGTTATTAACAGCTTTGCTAATAATATGTTGTCAAAAGTGGTTTGAGATTTTTCTCCAAGAGTTCATTAATTATTAGAATTATATGTACCCCTAGATCTAAAAAAGGTGCAGTTCCACCTTTTTTACATGAGACAATACCATGGTCCTTTAGGTCTTGTCAAGCTTTTTTTGTGAGATTCCTTTCCCCCCATCCCACCCCATACTGAGTATATCATGTTTCCAACTCTGTAGGGAATATAAGAATAGTTAAATATTTTTGCTTCAAGGCCTAGGAAAAAATGGAAAGTACAGATACAAGAGCAATTTTAAAAGAGCAACAGGAAACAAGCAAATATAAAAGTAACAGGAATTTTTTGAACTTTAAGAACAATTCCTTTAGAGCTTGAGAAAACTATATGTGTTTGCAAGGCATTTTACCTGATCCGTGTCTATTAATAAGAAGCCTAATATTCTGCAGTAGTATGCATTTTTCCTTTTAATTCAGTTGTTTCTACAATCAGTTTATAATTAAATATTGCAACCTAAAGACTTAGGTGATAAGGGTGGGTTGACTGGGGCGTTTACTTTTTGCTCCACACATTTTTTATGAACAAAGTAAACTTTGTTCCTTCATCTAGTTTTCTAATTAAGGGCTTGAATTGGTTTGCTTAACTTCTGGTATTTACATTTGCCCTAACATTCCTTTGGTATATGTTACTTTGTAGATTTCCTGTGATTTAGGAATCTCATCTAAGCAGCCATGTTTCTTCAATGAGCATCAAGTCAAAATATTGATAGTGATTTCCCTGATGATTTAAGACTTTTAAGGAGGATTATATACATGATTTTATGAATGTAGAGAGTATCTATTACATTCTCTACCAATGCAGATTTTCAACTGCTCCTTACTTTACAATCTTAGTGGATTATCTGGGGTAATAAGAGGTAAAATCAGTCCCTCAAAATTTTACAGCTAGATTATCATAGGAAGGGTTTGAAACTTGTTCTTTTTGATGCTGAAACTACTCAGTTTACTGTACCTCACTGGTAAAAGGGTGTTTTAAAAATGCTAATTTGATTTTCATTATTCCTGAGAAGTGTTTTAAATTATTCTTAGAAAGTTATTTTCCCCAATACATTCTTTCTACCTTAACATGTGAGAAAATATCTCCTGGGAAAGAGAATCAAGTGGCGCTATATATGTATATATAAGCTTAAGGATTTTTTTTGTCTTTATCTGTGACTTGGTAATTATAAGCAAGAGTTGGGTCTGTGATAATCTCTAGTTCCCATAAGGTATATTGAGTTCTCAAGATTATTACTATTACTAGTACTATGATTACTACTGTTATTACGATTACCTCTACTACTAGTACTATTACTAATACTACTAGTACTAGTACTAGTACTAGTACTACAACTGCTGCTGCTACTACTACTTACTACTACTGTAGAAGCAGCAGTTAGCATTTATATAGAGCTTTAAGATTTGAAAAGTGATTGACAGATAATATCTCAGCTGATTCTCATAACAACTCTGGGTTGTAGGTTCTATTATTATCTCTATTTTATAAATGACAGAGGTAGATAGAGGTTAAATGATTTGCCAAATCATGAAATTGGTGTTTGAAACTGGATTTGAACTCATCTTCCTGACCTCATGTCCAGTGCTCTATCCACTATGCCAACTTATTTCAAATTGATCATTCTAGTATATAGATATGATAGCCATAAAAGAGTTGTTATTTTTTTAAATAAAAAAATAAGTCACAGAAAATATTACAATATAATTGTATGTCTCTAGTGTTTAGTAAAATTATACTGGCTTTATGGGTCTTGTTTGATCTAGTTTAATGATAGGTTTGTTATCATTAGTTATTTTTCAGCTGCATCCCATTCTTTTTAACCCCTTTTGGATTTTTTTGGCAAAGATACTGAAATGGTTTGCCATTTCCTTCTTCAGATCATGAGGATTTACTCAGGACCACAAGCTAGTGTCTAAGGTCAAATTTGAACTCAGATCTTCCTAACTCTGAGTGCAGTGCTCTCTATCCTGAGTCACTCAACTGACATTGTCTGTGTATATAGGGAGTATAATTTGATCGAAGTATAATCAGTAGGCATATTATAATAGGGTTTTGAGAAGCAGTTTAGAGTTCAATAACTGCCACTGATTCATCTTAGGTTTGTGATCAGAGCTAAATTATTTAACTTTTTAATGCCCTAGGTAACTAATTTTATAAGCCTATGATTTATGGACACTAGTCCATCACCTTTGTCAGAAGGAAAGTTCCCTACAATCATTAAATCATAGGTATATGTTGGAATCCTTACTAACTGCTAAGTAATTAGAGTTGATCTAATCTTACAAGAAGATGTTTTGGGCAGAACCTGAAACAAGGTACTAAGTAGAACTACCCATAATCCCTCTCTCTGGAAGGAGCATAAATAGGCCAATGGGCCAGTCGGAGAGTTCTGGAGAGGAAGACGCTACAAGTCGAGATTTCACCGGAATGACATGAAGACTGGAGCTGGCTGGAGGCTGAAGAAAGCAGAGGCAGAGGCTGAAGGACCAGACCTTTGGATTTAAAGACATTTGGAGAGAGCTCTTGGAACCAAGCAGAGAGATAGGCCTCTAAGCTAACCGGGCTATATTGGAGAAAATAAAAGATCTGAACTTTTATCACCTGGCTGCGTTTTGAGAAGAAAAAGATCACCACAGGTATAGACTCCTCAAAGAGTAAAAAACAAGGTTTTATTATACTTCTCACGATATTTTTATTTACACAGAAATCCTTTTACTGTAGTGGAAATGTAAAGAAAATGAGCATATGAGGTTCATTTTCAATTTTATTAAAGTAAGTATTTTTGGTAGCTTTAGATGCTGGTATGGCTTTGTGAAGAAACTTGAAAGGGAACAAAGTAAAGTTAGGATTGTAACTATTGTAAAAGTAAAAAAAAAAGATTGTAACTATTATCAGATCTCCCATCCTAATAAAATGGAAAACCTTCAAGAAAAATTAAGTTAAAAATAGAGAAAGAAAGAGAAATAGAGAATGCTTCTATTTGTATTTAGAAACACTCAGTTCCTTGTCTGGGTATAGATAAAGTTTTTCATTATAAGAGTAGTTATGGATGATTGTACTACTGAGAATAATAGAATCATTCATAGCTGGTCATCCCAGAACATTGCTATTATATTGTATGTGGAATATTTCCTTTTGTTCATGGAAGACTTTCCAGGTTTTTATTTCCTGAGAGCATCCTGCTCATCATTTCCCAGAGAACAATAATATTTCATCAGAGAAATTTGCTTCAAAATTTTTTTTTTATAATTACTATTGCTAATTGTGTTTCTCCATTTATTCTCTTTCCTTTCTCCCTGTCCCTCCTCAAAAGCATTTTGCTACAGATTACTCCCTCCCCCAATATGCTCTTTCTTTTATCTCTCTTCCCTCTTTCCATATCTCATCCACTTCCTATTTTCTTGCAGGGTAAGATAGGTTTTTTTTTTTTAATACCCCTATTGATATGTTATTTCCTATTAGAATTTCAATCACTTCCCCTCTTCTTCCCTTCTTCCTCTTTATTGTAAAAGCTTTTTCTTGCTTTTTTATGGCAGATAATTTGCACCATTCTACTTCTCCCTTTTGCTTTCTCCCACTACATTCCTCTCTCATCCCTTAATTCCATCATTTTTTAAAAAGATACAATCCCTTCATTTTCAACTTATACTTGTACCCTCTGTCTATATATACTCCTTCCAAGTGCCATAATAATGAAAACATTCTAATGAATTATAAGTATCATCCTCACATGTAGGAATGTAAACAGATAAACCTTATTAAGTCCCTTATGCTATCACTTTCCTGATTATCTCCTTATGCTTCTCAGAATTCTCTATTTGATAATCAGATTTTCCATTCAGCTCTGGCCTTTTCATCATGAATGACTGAAAATTCTTTGTTTCATTGAATGATTACCTTTTCCTCTGAAGGATTATACTCACTTTTGCTGGGTAGGTGATTCTTGGTTGCAATCCTAGCTCCACTGCTCTCCAGTAACTACTGAGAAACCTGTAGGGCATAGGGATAATAGGAGGGAGTATTTGGGGAATGAGACAATAAACAGGGGAGGAGAAATAGCCGACATCAGTGTGAAGAATTAGGCTGCGATTTTCTGAAAAGAATAATGTTATAGATAATGGTATGTTACTAAAGACTAAAAATACATTTTAACAAGGACAGCAAGCAAGTAGATATTACTTAATTCAAGGTCCACATTAGAGAAAGTAAAGATATGCAGTTGAAAAGGCATGGAGGAAAAAAGAAGGAACTTTAAATGCTACATTAGATGTTTGAATTTGATGCCATAGACAATAGGGAACAGCTAAAGATTATTGAAAAAGGGAGTAGCATGAGACAATTGGTATTTGAAGACGATATTCTATTATTTGAGTATTTAATAGGTTAGAACAAGTGGAAACGAAAAACAAGAATTAAAATTCAGCTAATATTTACTCAGTGTTTTTTTTTTAAGATGCTTTCTGTTAAGATACAATACTTATCCTCAAGTAGCTTATGATATAGTAAGACCAGCTAAATGACAGAAGCTTGATATAACAATGATCTGGATGTGGATGATACAGGAAGTGAAAGAATTTGATCATTCTTTCAATGGCTATTTTACCTTCTGATTCTATGACATCAGGGCAGTTCTTTTTGATGATTTCATGAAAAATAGTGTGTAGGCTCTTTTTTTCATCATGGTTTTCAGGGAGTTCAATAATCCTTATATTGTCTCTCCTAGATCTATTTTCCAGACCAATTGTTTTCCCAAATAGGTATTTTACATTTTTTTCTATTTTCTCTCTTTTTTTGGGGTGGGGGGGGTTTGCTTGACTGATTCTTGATATCTT
Organism: Antechinus flavipes; assembly: GCF_016432865.1. Taxonomy (NCBI): domain Eukaryota; kingdom Metazoa; phylum Chordata; class Mammalia; order Dasyuromorphia; family Dasyuridae; genus Antechinus; species Antechinus flavipes. Next base: position 376,337,919 of record NC_067400.1, on the reverse strand, counting down.
ATTGAGTCATTCATTCCCATTTGTTTAGTTCTGATTTTTAGTTAATTATTTTCTTCATTTACTTTTTTTTTATTTGTACAATTGAGTTTTTAAATGAGTTGTTTTGTTCTATGGAATTTTTTTCCATTTCACAAATTCCGTTTTCCTTGGAGTTATTTACCTTTTCCATTTCACAAATTCTGTTTTTCAGGGAGTTGTTTTCTTTTTCAATTTTGTCTTATCTTTCTTTTAATGAATTATATGCCTTTTCCAAACCCTCTTACAAAGTTTTCCTTTCCTTTCCTCATTTTTCTTCTAGCTCTCTTTTAAGACCCTTTTTAATTTCTTCTAGGAGAGCCTTGAGTGGTGGGGACCAGGTTATGACACTTTTCGGGGCTTCATCTGGACAAAATTTGCCTTTAGTCTCCTCAGGGTTTGAAATCTGTTCTTCTCTTTCACCATAAAAACCATCTATGATTAGAATTCTCTTTGCTTTTTTATTCATTTTATTTAAAAGTTAGGATTTGCTTTTAGGGAAAGGGAGGTTTTCCAAGCTTCCTCTCCAAGCAGCTGCTTTCTCTATGAGGTGTCCTTGCTGACTCACTCCCCATGCAGGATGGGCATGGCCAGGTCCTGTGAGACTCCAGGACTTTGGGGTTCACTCTTTACCTTTTGTGTTTGTGTTGGGTGTTTTATAATTTCTCTTCTGATCTGCTGGCTTGCAAGTGGCCAACACTAGTGTAGATTCCTCCCTGTGGAGATCACACCCTGTCCCGGGCCTGCACTGGCATCCATGCTCAGCCTGCCTGCACCTAGTCCCTTCCCTCCATGCCTCACTGAAACAGACCTTTTCTGACAATCTTCGAAATTATCTTCTGCTGATAATTTGCTGCACTCCCAATATTTGTGGATTCTGCCATTCCAGAACTAATTCAGAGGTTGAATTTGGTAATTACTTGAGGGTTGTAGAAGAAGATCAGGAAAAAAAGCGTGGGTCCTCCCCGCCATCTTGGCTCTGCCTTTGACCATTTTTTCTTATCTCATTATTTCTTGTTAGAAAAGCCTTCCAAGCATCTATTATTACTAAGAACTGGAAAACACCAATTAGAGAATAGCTAGACAAAGTATTAATTTGATTAATAAATATTAAAATATGTATTAAGTATTATCTTCTCTACAAAAATGACAGTGAATCATTTTCTAGCTTAGGGTAGTTTAGGGTGACAGAGAATTCTAGCCACTGGGAATGGAGTCTGGCCAAGAATGTTGTACTTACCTTAGAACTGCCTTAAGCAGAAGGATATAAAAGACAGAAGTATAGATTATCCTGCTCATAAGTGTGCTTCTTCTATATTAGTGTCACTAACATAAAGGTCAAAGTGAAGAAATAAGCTGAAAGAACAAGCCAAAAAAAAAAAAAAAAAAAAAAGAATAGAGCCATAAAAGCTACTAGGGTGACAGAAAAGTTCAAAACATAAATACAGAAGAGAATGACTTGAAAACATCTATAAGCAAAATCTCAAAGAAAAATTCACCTTAGAAAGCAAACACGAATTCTTAGAAGAGCTAAAACAGGAGTTTATGAAAGGTGAATTAACAGATTTGAAAAAGAAGTACAAAATTTTACTGAAGAGAACTCATGATCACTACCAAAACATGGTGGTATATTTTAAAATATGAGTAAAAGAGTTTCCTCTTTTTCTTTTCAAAAATCAATATTGACCTGCTGGACCAGTATGATTTGTGAGGTGTTGTTTACTACAGAGCATTTAGAGGAGTCAAAATTGGAAAAAATCAGTTATTCTGCAAAAGCCTTGTCTGTAAAGTCTTTTGTGAACTTATAAACATTCCCTAAATTTCAGCTTATTCCTGCTCTTTCATTCTGGGGTCATCAAACTATGGCTAAAGGACCAAATCTGGTCTGCCATCTGTTTTGTTTTTTAATGCCTGTAAACTAAGAATTTTTTTTTTTATGCTTTAAAATTTAGTTCATCAACTCTAGACAGTAATTTTAAAAAGTTGCCATGTAGCATTGGTTTAACGGATGATGCCCTAGCTATCAATTTTGTTTCATAATATTTATATTTACATACTCTTAAATGTAGATAACTTTTACTCAGAGGAAAGAAAAACTGTGAAAAAGTAGAGGCCATGGCATTTTCTATAAATTTTACATTGACTTATGATTTTATACTGACTTGAAATTCCTTTGTGTATAAATTTAAAAAGCAATTTTCAGATGAGGTCATTTCAAAGGCAGTAAATAATTATTGCTTCCTAGGATGCACAAAAGGCAGATTTTTGTCTCCCTTCTGGTGATATATAGCCATGGCTCTCATGATGTGACCGGTTCCATTTATATACTTAACATATTGTCCAGCACTGTGCAATATGTAGATGGATTCTTAAGAAATAGCTTTTAATATGATGTCAGAATCTCTTTTTCTTTTTAAATTGAATAAATGTTCTTTTTTCTTTGATCTTCATGATTCTTCCTAATATTACTGTCCTGTAAAACTATGTTTCAAAGTGAATCTATTTATTCATACCCTCAATACCATCTATTTATTCTGTCCTTCCTCTCTGTCTCTCTCTCTGTCTTTCTTTCTCTCTTCCAGTCCTGTAGTCATTTAACCTAATTAAAAATCAATCAACACTCCCCTTCCTTCCATCATGCTACTCCTCTCCCTGCTATCCTTTCTTTATTTTTATTTTTAGCAGCAAACTTATAGAAAGAGTAGTCAGTTGACATTATCTCCACTTCATCATCTCATATTAATTCTACATCTCCTAAACTTACAGTTGTACTTTTGTTTGTGGATTCTGCCAGTAAATTCCAAGGGTATTTTCTCAATCTTTATTTACCTTATCCTTTTGGTGCAATTGTAATAAATGACCAGTTGATATCCTTCTTTGGACTCTGTAACTTCATACTTTCCTTGTTTTTCAGACACTTTTTTAGATAATTTCTTCTGTCTCTTTTGGTGGCTTTTAACATATCCTCAGCTCTTAAAAAGTAAGGCTTTCCAAAGGCTAAGCCAAATTCTCTGTTTTTCTATATGCTCTTTATGCTTATTTGTTCTTTCCTAAAGTTTTAAATGTTACCTTTGCAAGATTACAAACTCTGTATGCATAGTCTTAATTTTTCTCCTAACACCTAGAATTACATTTCTAATGGTCTCCTAAGCAACACTTCAATATCTCTTCTTAATATATTAATAACCCTAAATCTCTATTAATATCATACTTTTCCTCCCATTCACTCAGGTTAGAAGTCTCAGAATCACTTTTTATATTTATACTCTTGCTCCCATCCGAACCATTTACAAGTGCTATTGATTCTACCTCTCAAAATGGCCCTTGAATCAGGAACCATCTTTATTTCCATTTTCACTGGTTCTTGTTACCTCCCACTAGGATTACTGCCATATAGCCTCTTACCTGGTTTTTCTTACTCCTCTCTATTCCCATGTTCTACTGCTATTTGAAAAGAGTTACTATAGCACAGCTCTTATCATGTCCCCATGTTGCTAAAAATCTTTCAATCAATATCATGGATTATTAGAATTAAAATCCCTTACTTTGTAGTTCAAAGCCCTCTACAATCTGAGGGATTCAATACTTATTTTACACTTTATCATTTGATATGCATTATGCTGAGACCAAGCTAGACTTTCTCATATTACAGACAACATAACACATATTTTTCTACCTTCTTGATTTTTTTTGTGATATTCCCTCTCCCTGTGATTTCCCAACACAGTATGGGGTGGAGGAATGTACTGGAGTAAGGGGAACTGGATTTGAATCCCAGATTTGTTTTTGCTTGTATGATTTGCACATACCCTCTTTGGGGTTCAGTTTTCTCATTAATAAAAGAAGGAATTAGACTGAATGATCTATTTTCCCCTCAAGCTCTAGAAACTATAATTTATTTTCCTGGAAACTCTGTTTATTGAAATTTTGCTCATCTTTCAAGACTCACCTATAGGATTACCTTCATACAACCTTACTTGTTCTCTTTAGTCAAAAGGGATTCTATGCATTCATATTTACCTTTCATTAGAGTTATTTGCATACATTATCTTAGCCTTATATATCATTATTATGCATTGTGAGTTTATTCAGGGTAGGGATACATTTTATTAATTTTTGTGTCTCCTATAGTGCTTATTCTGATGCTACGTAGATAGCATTCATTTATGATTTTGTTGAATTTAAGGGATATGGGAGAATGATAGTTGCAGAGGACATCCAAGTATAGGAGAGAATCCCTCCATAGCAAGTATCTGTATAAAGTAGCATTATGTTTAACAAAACCATTTCTGAGTCTTGACATATGGCACATTACAGAGTGTTTTTGGTTGTTGTAGTTGCTATGGATTCTCTACAATGAATAATTTCATTTAGCAAATGTGATTGTGAACAAAGATGAAATTAGTTGGGTTGGTTGAGTGCAGTTCTTGAAAAGATTTTCTTGATGGCATTTAGTAGAGCAAGGATTTTAAGGTAGAGGAGAAGATGAATGTGATGATTAGTGCAGTGTAAAATTGGAGAGTAGGAGCATTTAGTTTGTGCTTTGTACATGGAGTGACAATGGCTGATTCCCAGATAGTCACATAATAAATAGATTATTAATACAATTTGGTATCAAACACCATAGTATACTAAAATTGGAAGTCACAGAATCCAACAGATAAGAAAAATGAGACACAGAGATATGAAATGACTTGCCAAGTTCACAGATTAATTGAGTAGTAAAGCTAGAACTAGAATCTAGATCTTCATATTCCTAAGTCAGTTTTCTTTCCATTCAATACATTAAACTATTCCCAGGAAACAATTTCTAAATAATGTTTCACAATTTTAAATAGTCAGAAAATAATAGACAGCAAACATTCTCAAATTTGTTTATATGGAAAATATCTATTTGTCTTTTTGTCTATTATTTTATTTTTTTCCTATCTCCCTTTCTATCTCCCTCCTTCCTTTTCTCTCTCCCTTCCTTTTCCTCTTCCTTCCTCCTTCTCTCTCCTTTCTTCGCCCAATCCCTTCCTCTCTCCTTCCTTCTCTTCCTCTTTTTCTTTCCCCTTCTTTTATTTTTCTCTCTCTTTTTCTTTCTCTCTCCATCCTGCTTTCCTCTTCTCTTTCTCCCCTCCCCTGTCTATCTTTCTCTCTGTGTTTCTCTCTCCTCCTTTATCATCTTTGCTTTATCATCTTTGAACAACTTACTCAGAGACACAATATCTTGAAGGCTGGAAATTCTGCATTTCAAGTCCAATGGCTACAAGTCTGCAGCAGCCATGAACTAATAAGGCAAAAGCAATTAAGGGATAACAAGACAATAAGAGAACAATTGTGACTTATCAGAGACTTATTGTCATCTCTTGTATTACTCTTTGTTTTAGGTGGATGCTCTGTTGTCATCTTCATGGGTCAGCATTTTTGCCTTTGGAATTTGATAGGTTGATGAATGTGGTAAGTTGACTTTTTTTTTTTTTTTTTTTTTTTGCTGAGGCAATTGGGGTTAAATGATCTGACTAGGGTCACACAGCCAGGAAGTGTTAAGTGTCTGAAGGCAAATTTGAACTCAGTCTCTTCCTGACTTCAGGGTTGGAGCTCTATCCACTGTACCACTTAGCTGCTTCAAGTTGACTTTTTTAAAAGTTGACTTAAAGCCTTGTTCATATTTATCTGTAGCTATTCTTTTTATGAGACTGAAACCAGAGAGAATCTTCTGTGTTTATCCTTTGGTAATGAATAAGACTGGTGGATAGTGTGTTTGAAGTCAAGAATTCCAACTAGCTATAGGACTATGAATAAACTTTCTCATCACCCTTTATAAAATAAGGTTAATGAAAACAACAATTTTACAAATTATTAGAGTTGACATTATATATGTAAGTATTTTGGTAACTTTGAAATGCTTTGTGAATATGTATTATTATCATCAATTATTATTTCTTCTCTTTCATCCTTTTCCTTCAAGATACCTTGTATATCACTGTATTCTACACAATGCCTAACACCACAATGTTAGGCAAAATAAATGTTTAATAAATGATGAGCAACCATCATCAACATCAGTAATTATTGAATTGAATTATTATAATATTTCTCTGGCAGACCAGTCATCCAAGAAACTATGAGAATGGACAATCATTGCAATACACTCTACTTATGTTAAAGAAGGAAGAAAATAAGTATTTATTAAGCATCTAGTATGGGCTAAGCTCTGCCAGATTTTTGTGCTTTACAAATATAATCTAATTTGATCCACTCAACAACCCTGAGAGTTAAGTGCCATTATTATCCCAATTTTACATATGAGGCAGACAAAGGTTAAGCGATTTGCACAAGGTTGCATAGTTAATATGTGTCTGAGGCTGGATTTAAGTCTTCAGATTCCAAGCCCCGTCTTCTATCCATTGTCCCATGTAGCTGCGGAGGTAAATTAATGAGGAGAGTAGCACTATTAGTATCCCAGAACAAGGAAGAGGTCAAAAAAAATCTGTTTGCATGCTTTTCTACTTAAATCCTTCTTTCCTCATATCCTTCCCCTAGATACTCATGGCCAAAATGAGACCCAACTGGGAAGAGTGTACTTGAAAAATTAAATTAAATTAAATTAAGGGAGAGAGATGAGGTGCTGGTTACCATCATAAAACTGTATAACACTTCTGAGTAACTGAGTAACTGGCTTTAATTAATATATTTTATGCCCATCATTAAACATTTTCTAAGAACTTTAAAATTATGAATGAATTATTCAGCTTTGATGAATGTTTTATGAATAAATTCTTTGGTGCGTAGGTTAGCACAATTATATCATCTTAGATAGGAAAGATTAACTGATTTGTCTGACATCATGTGGCCAGGCTGTGACAGAGTTTATAGTAGAGAAGACAAGACAAGTTAACCAAATAAGAAAAAAAATAGAAAAAAAGGATGTTTTATATGTATATAAATATATGCATATATGTGTGTGTGTGTGAGAGAGAGACTTTTTCTCCACTGTGTCTCTAAGATTCATAAAAAAGTGATAATTTTGGGGGGGATTCCTATCATATCCTTCAGCTCAAATCCTTTAACTTCGTATCACCACCATAAAATATGATGTAATTTATCTCTTGGGATGCCCTGTGAAAGTGAATATTTGTTTAGCATTTTAAGATCCTCAGATTAAAAAGTGCAATGTAAATACTGGGCCAGATTTGCTCACCATGTGTCTCCCTGGGAGCACAGAGCTCTTATTGACTTCATCGGGTGCTACGTGGTGGGAGAATCTGGCTCGTTAATATTAGTTTTCCTATTTTGACTTGATCAACTGTTGTCAATTGCAGACATTGGTAATTACCCACAGAAAAAGAGGAGGTAGAAAAAAAAAGAGTTGCTATCACAATATTTATCTCATCTGTTATGGTATTTTCCTATATTGAAAAAATATTTTGGAGAACTGTTCTCAGTGTAGTAGGTTGATATTGATTTTACTATGTCCCTCTGGCATATTTTATATGTTTTTGTTTTCAAAAGTCTTAGTATATGTAAAGAACAGCAATGATTATAATATTGTCACTTCTTGATTGAATCTTCAAGTCTGGTCAGCTCTTCTTTCTAAAAATTTCTTAGATTTAGTTTTTACTCTATCTTTTTTTTTTAAACTGTCACCCTAGGTGGTCACCACCTCATTTTTCTACTGTTGCAACAGCCTTTATTAGTCTCCTTGTCTCCATCTTCTTTCCAGTCTAACTCATCTCCTATATAGTCTTGGATGTATTGGTTTAAAGCTAGAAGAGAACAATGTCATTTAGTACCACTATTTTATTTTATAGTTGAGGGAAACTGAGGCTCAGAGATGTTATATGATTTTCTTAAGAGCCACACAGGTAATTAGATACTGAATTTAAACACAGGTTTACATGCAAGTTAATGACTCCAACTCCAATGTTGCTTCATCAATAATACAAGGACTGTCTATTTTCCTGAATTTCTTAATTCAATATCTTCAGGCTAGGTGAATAATAAAAAAGTCCCTTTATTGCAATAACTAAAATTCTGTGATTGGTGGGAAAGCGTTCAGATCATTGGTCACTAATAACTTAGTAGATATGACTAACATTCTTATTACAGTACTTTGCAATGTGCCATTCTCCTGCTCATGAACAAAAAGGCTTCTGTTCATAATCTGTTCTCACTGTACATTTTCTCTTAACTACTTTTTCAAAATGTACTGTCTTCTTGTTCAGTAAGTCCATGAGTCCATGGACCATAGCATGCCAATTTCTTCTATTCTTCACCTATCTCAAAGTCTGTCCAAGTTCATGTTCATAGTTTCCATCAAATTATCTATACATCTCATCCTCTGCCATTTTCCTTTTCTTTAAATCTTTCCCAACATCAGGGTCTTCCCAATGAGTACTTTATGTGGCTAAAATATTTAAGCTTCAACTTCTATATCTGATTTTTCATTGAACAATCTGGATTCATTTTTCTATGTATAGATTCATTAGATTTCTTTGTGGTCCAATGGAACTTCAAATATCTTCTCCAGCACAACAGTTTGAAAGCATTGATTCTATGGCACTTAGCTTTTTCACATTGTTATTACAAAATAGCAACAACAATAACACAAATTTCACTATACAGACTGGATTTTTGTTGACCATAGCCAGATTTGACCTAACTTTCCTTACAAAGAGCGAGCATCTTTTAATTTTGTGTCTATAGTGACCATCTGCATTGCTTTTTGAGCCCAAGAATATGAAGTTTGATATCACTTCCCTTTATTTTCCCTTCATTTCTTTGGAAGTGATAGGACCAGTTGCCAAGATATGGTGTTTTGTTTTTTTCTTTGATGGTAAGCTTCAAGCCAGTTTTTATACTCTTTTATTCTCATCAAGAGGCTTCTTATATTTCTCTTCACTTTCTGACATCAGTGGCAGCTTCTGTGTTTTTGAGTTTGTTTATATTTCTCCTGGCCATCTTAATTGCAGCTTTTGATTCACATAGCCTAGCATTTCCATATTATACTCTTCATATTTTAACTACAAAAGGTGAAAATGTACAGCTTTGCCATACTTCTTTTCCAATATTAAACCCATCAGTTGTTCCGTGCTTGGTTCTGTTTCTTCTTGGCTCACATGTAGATTCTTGGGGTGACAAGTAAGATGACCTGGTACTCCTATTTCTTTGAAGACTTGCCACATTTTGTTATGATCCACACAGTAAAAGGCTTTAAGATAGTCACTGAAGCAGAGGTAGATGTTTTCTGGAGCTCTCTTTCTTTCTCCATAATCTGTCAAATGTTGGCAATCTGATCTCTAGTTAATTTACTCTTTGACATTTAGCATGCTCTTTTGGTAATTCATGGTTCACTTACTGCTGAAGCCTCATTTGCAGAATCTTAAGCATAACCAAGCTGAAAGATGAAATTAATACAAGTTTTGATAATTTGAACATTTTGGGTCATTGTTTTTTTTAGGATTGGGATCTAAACTGATCATTTCCAATATTATGCCCCTATTGAGTTTTCCAAATTTGTTGGCATATTGAATACAGCATTTTAACACCATCATCTTTTAGAATTTTCAATAACTTAGAATCCCATCATCCCCACTAACCTTATTATTAGTAATGCTTCCTAGGGTTCACTTGACTTCATTCTCTAGGATTCTGGCTCTAGATCAGTAAGATCTTCCATATATAGTTCTTTTGTGTACTCTTGATATATTTTCTTAATTTTTTTTTACTTTTTACAAGTGCCTGCCTTTTTTGTACATTCTACTGATATTTCTAATTTTCTTGAAGAGATAACTTGTCTTTCATATTCTATTATTCTCTTCTATTTCTTTGCATTGCTCTTTTAAGAAAAACTTATATCTCAATTTTATCTTTTGGAATTCTGCGTTCAGTTGAGTATGACTTTCCCTTTCCATTTCTTTTTTCTTCTTTCTTTAGCTATTTTAAGAGCTTTTTTTTTTAAGACAGTTATTTTGCTTTCTTACTTTTCTTTTTCTTTGAAATGTTTTTTATTGCTGCCTCTTGTATAATATTGCAACGCTCTATCTACTCCTCCTTATAACTCCCCCAGGTACGAAGTCTACTCTTGCCTCTTTACTTTTGCTTAAGCAGGTCCCATATGGAATATTATTCTCTTTCCTCTCCACTTACCAAATCGTACTAATCTTTTAAGAGTCACCTTATATTCCTTGATAGTTTCCAAAGTCCAACAATCTTATATCCACAGTCTAACAATTAATTGCAAGCTTTTTGGTTGTTTTCTAATTGTTTCTTGAGGGTTAATCACATTTCCCAAAGATCTTCTGTGCTACTTGAAGACAAGAAATGTAGGATTCTCTTTCATAGGGGAAAACCACTTAGCACAGGATAGCAGTTCTACGGGCCAGTAGGTACAGCCAAATTGTCTGGCCTCAAGTCACATTTGGGGCATCTTGATAGAGTTTTCAAGTGATGATGAATAAAGTGGGATAAATTATACAAGTAATCATTACAGGATCATGGGCTTTTTGAGTTAAAGAGACCATAGGGAGCACCTTACATTTCATACATGAAGAAACTGAAGCCCAAAGAGTGATTGTCCCAAAATACTAGGTACTAAGTGGTAGAGATGAGATTTGAACGTAGGTCTTCTGACCCCAAATCCAGTGATATCCCATTACATTTCTTCTGGAGACATCATATTACTTCATTTCCTCTATTTTCCTGAGTCCTCACTCTCTCCTATTACAAAAGAATAAGGGGAACAAACATTCATTAGGTATCTACTATATGTCAGGTACTGTGCAAAATACTTCACAGTTGTTATTTCAATTGGTTCCCACAGCAATCTTTGGAGGTATATGCTATTATTATTCCCATTTTATAGTTGAGGGAACTGAAGATTCCCTCAGAAGTTGTAACTTGTCCCAGCTCACACAGCTAATAAGTGCCTGAGGCTGGATTTCAACTCAAGACTTCTGGTCTAGCACTCTATCCATTATACCACCTATCTGCCACAGATAACATTTTGTGTAATCTTTTGAAGTGAAGAAATTGGAAAGTAATAGTAAGCTGCAGAAGAGAAAAACAAAATCAAGAAATGACCATTTGGAGGAAACAAAAATTTTATTACAAATTATATTAATGTTTTGCTTTGATCTTCATATTGATAAGCCTGAAGGCCCTGCTAGCATATTCCTCCACTTGAATGTAGTCTTCCTCAATGACCTATAGACAGATCAAGTAGTATCTAAAAGATACAGAGGAGATTGTTCTTCAAAATTGCAAAGCAGGAACAAATAAGCCACCAGACTGGTTTATGATTATGGGCAGGTAAGAACCAAAACTATACAACTGAATAGGCTCCATATGCTCTGTGGTCAGTTCCATTCTTTTCCTTGTAGCTTGGCTCTACCTAGATGAACAATTCCAGCATAATAAGTATCATGACATGATTCACTTCAACATAACATTGGACTGTTCTACACATACCTAACTATGGCTATTTGTCCATTTAATAATGACTATTGTTTGAGGAGAACATGCTTAAGCATGAAGATAATTTTGTTATGCTCAAATTTTATGCTATTTGCTGATGACTTTAATTCAGCTTGTTTAATGGTTAGAAAGATATGAAAGAATTTTCTGAGTGTTTGTTATTCTAGTAGCTTCACATTTTAAAAATACTTGCTCAGTTTATCCTTGCCAAATCAAGGAGCTCAGTAGGTCTCCCTCACAGCTGCTATTTAGAAATAGTCCAAAACCGACTTTTTTTTGACAACTTTAAATGTGAAGGTCCATAGGAAATTGGCATTAAAACTGAGAACCTACCATTTCTACATTCTCCCTCCAATATAGGCAAGGAAGAGAACAAAAAAAGGAATACTTACAATGTTGTACTTGGAGTCAAGAAAACATGGATTGTACTCAATAGCTGTGTGACTATTGCTAATGAAGTTAACCTTTCAGGTCTTCAGAAAACTTTCTAAGGCTCAATAGACTAAACTACAGGAAAAAAAAAACATTATCTGCCCCCAAATTGAAGCTCCTTGGCTATTTTGCCCATAGAATCAGTATGATTTAGTGAATGGATAGCTTGCCAAAAGTCTGCATGACTTGGGTTCTAATACTGTTTTAGATACATACTGATTATGTAACACTGGATAATCCATTTAATTTTAAAATAATCTGGTCTAGGCAAATCTCAGAAACTAAGTTGCATAGAATGTGCTTATTTGCCCTAGTTTTGGGGAATTTCTTCACCAGAGTGTTCTCTAAACCAGCCATATCACAGGTTCCATGCTCATCCCTAATCATGGTTTTAGCCTAAACTGACTAAAGAAAGATTAAAATATTAATTTAGAAAAGTAAATTCCATTTTACACAAAAGGGCGCAGTGGGCAGTAGATAATTAAGTGATTTTCTAAAGCTTAAACAGAAAGCTAGTAGCTGAGGTAATATAAACTTGGAGCTTTCCAAGTCTTCCAGGCTTCTCCTTAAGCATTCCCTGGGTTTCAGAAGAAAAGGAAGTAAGCTGAATCAGTAACCCTGCCATAAACTATCATTGAATATGACAATCTTTAGTCAGATGTTTTTTGGGAACTAAATTAATGATCTGTTTCCATGCAGCTGATTGGTAACTCATTCCCTCTGTATCCATTATCCAAATAGGTGAGAACATTCAATAAATCCCTTTCACATGGGTGTTTTTCTGCTTATAGTTAGAGTTAGAGTCATAGGTCAGTTAAAAAAGTATATACTGGTACCTGGTCAAAACAAACTCATTCAGGCTCCCAGATTTCATTGCTCTTTCTACCTTTTGCTTACCCTCAAAAAATCTTCAGGATATTATCATGTCTTACTAATTACAATTATAATTATTGTTAAACTCAAGAAAAAGTATAAAAATAAAAATCATTTACGATTGAGTTGGTTTTAGATCCAATTTGCATCTGCTGAAAGCCTTGATAAAATTGATTCTTACATTTTTTACCTATATATTTTTGAGATATAAGCAAATAGACATTCTGAGCTTACTCTGTTTTGAGGGTTTCACAACTCATGTGGTGGTGTGTATCTTAGTGTGTGCACACATGTATGCGTGTCTGGGGTTGCATGTGTATGTGTATGTGGTTGTTATCTAGCTATGTGAGGATGTGGAAGTGGGGGGACGGATGTGATAGAGGAAGGAGGGAGTGCTGATTTGACCTAGGTTTAGCAAACAGCTTTGAAGGATGAAAGATGATGATTTGGCATTCTAAGTGCCAAGTTGTTTTCCATCAAGAATTAGTAATCTCCACACTGCTACTTGGGCAGACTGTACCCCAGTTGTGCCCACAGATCTGTCACCAAGTGTAGCTCAGATTTCAGCTTTAATGGATCTATAAATAGGCTGGATGTGAGTGACAAGAGCCTAGTAAATGGCAAGCTCTGCCATCATCTTTGATATTGTCTGTAGTATAATGACTCATTGCTTTGCCTTGCCCTAGAAAATATTTAATTAGACACTAGGGCTTTCATTGAGTAGAAACATCATCAAGTGATCAGCTGCCACCCTTACAACTTGGATTATTATTCTGGTTTGACCAACATGCCTTGTGCCTGAAGATCATGACCACACAGACAGCCAGTATTTACATCTATGTAACATCTGAGTGGGATTGTGGCTGCATTTTTAGGAAGTTTAGTGAGGCAGCTAGAAGATGGTGTAGTGAAGAAAGCACAAGTCCTGTAATCAATGAGATTTCAATTTAAGTTTATCTTAAACACTTACTAACTGTGTGACTTTAGGCAAGTCACTTAAACATGTTTGCCTCAGTTTTTTATCTGTAAAATGAGCTGGAGAAGGAATGACTCCATCTTTGATGAAGTTTTGAAGTCAGACAGTATTGAAACAACTAAACAACAGCAAAAAGTTTTTACAAAGGCAATATGGTAGAGATGTATCTATATATCAATATATATCTCTATATCTATAGATAGAAAACTGGCCTTGAATTTTCACTATGTGATTGGGCAAAATGACCAGGGCATTAAATCCTGGATACTCTTGTTAACTTTTTAAGAGTTTTCATGCTTGGAAATTCCCTATATGAAAAAAACAAACAAACCCAAAACAAACCAGGTTCAGGCTGATCCCTTCTAGAAAAAGAAAAAGACAAGTCATACACAATGCTTATGTAGCCAAATGAGATTTAGCAAAATCTATCCTTAGGAACTAATGGATAGATGGCTGCTGTATCTTTAAACTTTCTCAAGATAGGCCTCCACTATTTGGAGATTGTAATGCAGGGGATACAGAAACAACAATACCTTCCTGAAAGGGATGCTGGTTTACCTGAAACTACTTACTTAGGAAGGAAAATAGAAGACATAACATTGTCTCATTTCTTTTACATTTAAAGTTTTGAAATAGCACCAGTTAGTAAGTAGATTTAAAGATGATTATGTGGAACATTTTGACATGAAATTTCATTGTTTTGAGATATTGTTTTTGTTTAAAAAATTACCTTTTGATTCTAATGGTGTCTACTTCTCTGAATGACTTGTGTGTGATATAAACTTGGCAAACTCATGCAGCCACCTAAATTTGGGTACTTGGTTTTGTAGTCAGGAAGGCTACCCAGAGTCTGTGGACTGTCATGATATCTCCAGTGTAGGCTTTGCTTCAGATGCCAATTGTAAAGTGATCTCTCCTTGGCACTTTTCTGATTTCCCCTATGAACTTCATACATCCTGACTATGACACAGTTGAAAAGTGATTCCAATGATGAAGATTAGATTTCTGTTTAGTATCATCAAATAGCAGTCAGAATACTTTGCTCCCCACTAATGGTGAAGGCAGGAACTTTCTAACTGAAATTTAAACTGAGACTTAAAAATTGATCAGGTAAATATTACCTTTCTGTTCCCATTTCCAACTTCAAGCTCAAATATTATTATTTGCCAGGAAAGTCTTCAGAAGGGAGATCATTTTTTGCTTATCACCTCAGAGTTATTCACTCTCCCAGGATTCTGGAAAGATTACAGATCTTTCCTTTAAAGAACAAGTAATACTGAGGGGGAAAAAAGACATTTTGCACTCTGTAATTATAGCTCCTTTTTGACACTGGTTTTTCCAGTGATGAAGAGGATGCTAAAGGAAAGAAAGTTCTCATGGTCCTTTTTGTTATTAGTGATCTTGCCCACTCTGAAATGCCTTCTATTTAAACAGGAAGTGGCTTGGTATTTGGAGTTCTGGATCTGGAATTAAGAAGACCCATGTTCAGATACTGCCTCAGATACTTTATTAACTGTGTGATCCTGGAAAAATGTTTAATTTATCTCAGCCTTATTTTCCTCACTCATAAAATGAAAATAATAAAAGGAACTAAGTAACAGGGTTGTTGGGAGAAAAAAAATAAAATTCACATGTAAAGAGCTTTGTTAACATTTCAGTACCATGTAAATGCTATTTTTATTATCATTGCTGCTATTTATTGACATAATATATGTATTATAGTAAAATATAAGAATGTTGAAGATTTTTGTCTTTAGAGTCCGAATCATGCACATATTACATGCATAATAAAAATTTTTTGAATTGAATTAAGGTACATATTCCTGGTTTCAACCTCTTCCAATGCCTCAGTGGTGATTTTATGCATTTAACTAGAATGTTGTCAATTTCTGTCCCTATACACAGAAATTCAGATGTATAGAAGAGGCTAGGTCCAAATAAAAATTTGACATGTGGGCCTGATATTGAAAGCGAAATATGTAGGTTATTTCTGGAGTATCCTGTTGTTATGCTTTGAATTGGTACAGAGAAAGGAGAAATTGCTTTTCTTGACTGAGGAAAAAGAGAGAGGGGGAAGGATTTTTTTATATAAAATATGAGATCAATAAAAAGCCCTAATTTTGAATGTATATTATTGTATGCCCTTGCTGTATGCCTTTGAGCTTCAATAAGTTATGTTTGAATCTGTAACAAGATTTCCAAATATTTAAAATTTTTATTGTTCATATGTCAAAAGTATTTAATGGGTATTTGGTGATTCTTTATCTGTACAGTTATTTTTCTTTCCTCCTGTTAAAAACCTAAGAATCATGATGATCATATAAGTATTCTATTTGGCAGTATCCCCTTTTTACATATGATCTTTTTACCCATAGATCTCAAAATATTTCAGAAATATTCATTATGATATTATTATCTGCCAACTCTCTTTTCTTCTACTTTGAAATTAATTTCACATATTTTATATACAAAACTGTAAATCTTCAAGTTCCTTTTTATTCCTTTCCACATTTCTGACTTTTTTGTTGTTTTATTTTGTAACTGTTTAAGGGATACCAAGTGCCATAAAGAATAATGGAATTTCAGTCACTTGCATGTTTCCAAAATAGAGGCCATTTAGAATGAATCCAGTCTTTCCCTCTATTTTATGATTCATTCCCTTGAATTAACCCCTATTCTCTTCTCTTTTTATTCCACACTCAGATTTTAATAAAGAGGTGTCTTTTCTCCTCATCATGAGCAATCTTTTCCTTCTTTACATAACATTGATTTCATCTTCTATCCACCTCAGACACATTGCCCCCATAATGTTCACTTTTCTCTTTAATCTTTCTGTTTATTAACTTCTTTCTTACTGTCTACACACATGCATAGTCTTCAGCTTCCTTATGAAACCTGTAGTTGGATCTAACAAACTGTCAAGCTTCCAAACTATCTCTATTCTTCCTTCTACAGCTAAACTAAAAATATCTACCTACCTTCATTGTCTTCCTTTCTCTCTTCTCACTTTTCAATCCTCCACACCTTACTTTTAACATCATCACTCAAGTGAAATAGCTCTTTCCAAAGTTATCAGTGATGTCTTAATTGCCCAATGCAGTTGGTATTTCTGAGTAATTATCATTATTGACCTCTCTGAAATATTTGACACCATTGATCACTTTTCTTTTCCTATATAGATTTTTATGACCTCTCCTCTGTCTGACTACTGTTTTCCCTTCTTATTTGCAAACTTATTATTCATGTTGTTCACCTTGGGTATGGCTCGAATCTCTGTCCTAGGTCATTATCTTCTCTTTTTTTAACTTTCTTCTATGAAATTGTTATAGGTTTATTTGTCTTTTCTATGCAGATGACTCCTAGATCCATATTTTCAACTCTTAGTGTTTCTTTGGTGTACTAATCACATCACTAAATGTCCCTTGGACGTTTTTGAACTAGATATCTCACATGCATCTCAAATGTAACATATACAAACAGAATTCATTATCTTTCTCCTCACTCTCCTCATTCTTACTAAATTCCTCATTTCAAATAAGTTGTCAATTCTTATTGATTCTACCTTTATAACATTTCTCTTGTATGTCTCTCTTTTTTCCATTTTTACAGCCACCATGCTAATTAAAGCACACCTTATATCTGTATTTATAATTTCCTGGTCTCCTTGGATTCCACTCCTTTCTGATCCATTCTTCACATAGCTGTCAATGTGTTATGATTAGTACTTCCTGAATGTTATTCACTTTCTCAAAATTCTGGAAAGGTTACTGCTCTTTCCTTAAGAGAACCAGTGGAACAGGGGGAGATAAAGATATATCAGACTGTGTAATTATTGCTTCTGATTGGTGTAGGTTTTGGTATATTTAAAATGACTGTGATATTTTTCTGATCAAAAAGCTTGAATTGTTCCCTATAACCTTCAAGATAAGAATGAATTTGTCCATTTATCATTTAAAACTTTTCACAATTTAGCTCCAAATTATTTTTCCAGGCTTACTATACTTTCCTTTATATATTTTGTTTTTATGTACCTTAGTCAAACTGGCCTACTTCCTCATTCCCAACATCCAATTTCTGTACTCCCATGCCTAAAATGTATTCCTTCTTCTACTCTCTCATAAAATCTCTTGCATCCTTCAAGGCTTAGCTCAAGGTTTCCTTTTTACATGGGACCTTTCATGATTTGCCTAGCTATTTCTCCATCTTTTTTTTTTTTTTTTTTTTTGTTCTCTCATCTCTCTTTTTCTTCTTCTGGGATTTTCTGTTTCGGTTCTTCTCTTCCTGTATGACACACATACAGAGAATTCTAGTGAGAATCAGTCATTTGGGAGTGAAACCATACTGTATAAAGAGGGTAGATTTGGAATCAATCCAAATTAGATCATTTGGAATACCACCCCTGTTATTACTTGTGTGACTTTGGCAAGTTATTTAACCCCCGTGGACTACATTTTCCTGATTTATAAAACGAGGTAGTTGAAATAAATATTGTTTGAGCCACCTTTGTGTTCTAAATCTATAGTTCTAAGTGAATATTTTGGATAATCAAGAAAAGACCACCACATACATTATTCTCTGGGATCTCTAGAAGTACTAAGCACAATAGCCAATAAGAGTTAACTGAATTTGGGGATGACTCCCTCCTTGAGTCATTGAAAACTCAATAACTTACTGTCATACTGTAGCAATTCTCAAAGTGTGGACTCTAGGATTACCCCAAAATCCTTATGGAATCCAATATGTCAAAACTATTTTCATATAATACTTAAGAGAAGATAGATGGCATAGTAGATAGAGCTTTGGCCCCGGAAACAGGAGGATCTGAGTTCAAATTAGGCCTTGACAATACCTGTGTGATTTTTGGCAATTTACTTAATTTCTAAGTGCCTCACAAAATATAAACAAATGTAGTGTATCACAGCATAAATAATACTTAAATGTTTTTGGTCACTTTTAGATTAATCAATATGATTTATTTTTATATTACATACATTTACAGATAATTCCCACTTCTAATTTTTTTTTTTGCCTATTAAAACAGTCTTTATCTTTTCAACCACATTTATCTCTATGAGGCTGGATTGTGTTCATATACTTCAACCAAAACAACATATCACAACAGATTGAATACAGAAGCAGATATGAGAATCCAGCTGTCTTCTATTAAGCCAGACATTAAAGAGATTTTTAAAAAAATATGGAAAACTGACACTTTTCTCTATTTTTTTGTTTTGGAAAATATAGTTATTTTAAAAATAAAAATGTTATTTGTTAATTAGCATATAATACATTTATTACTGGAATTTTAAAATATATATCAGTTTTAATTATTTCTAATGTAGTAAAAATATCTAACCCGTATAATTGATTTTCTTTTTAGTATTCAATAATTTTTAAGTGTGTAGGTATTTTGATGGATAGAGAAAAGCATAGTCTTGGAGAATTGCTAAGGAGTATTTATTGAGAGGATAAGTGACTTGCTCGTGGTTACACAGCTAGTAGATATCAGAAACAGCACTTGAACCCATGTATTCCTGACTCCACAGCTGACCTTTTGTCCACAGTATCATGGACCCTTTCTTGTCCATTTCAGAGGACCATGTTTTTAGATCTGAAAAAGATCTTGTTGGGTTGTCCCCTTTCTGCAAAATTTATAGATATAAAACTGGAAGAGACCCTAGTGCTCATCTAGTCCGATTCTCTCATTTTGTAGATGAGTAAAGTAGACCCCACAGACTTTAATTGGTTTGCCCAAGATTATAAATAACAGATATGGGATTCAAATTGAGAACCCCTGATTTTAAATCTTATATCTTTTCCATTATTTCACATCACCCCTTCTGTTCCTGATTTCTGAACTTCCAAAAACATATCCCAGAGCCATTTAGCTCCCTCTATATCCCTTTTCAGAGCCTTTTTATAGTTTATCTTCTGTCATTAGAATGTAAGTGTCTTGAGGGCAGAGCCTCCCTCCCTCTCTGCCTACCTCCTTTCCTTCCCATTTTCCCTTCCTCCCTTCCTCCCTCTCTCTATCCTTCCCTTCTTCTCTTCCTCCCTCCTTTCCTTCCTTCTTGATACTAAGATTCTAATTAGGGAAATGCTGAGTTTGGAGCCCTCTAGGACCTAACTTCTTAAACTATGGTTTAGCTACTCTGTGTGGGATATTGTAAGTGAATATATAAATTTATAATCTATTATCAGTGATTTGTATACTTATTTTGTGTAAATTATATTGTATACCCAGAATCGTATGAAATTTTCTCTGACATAAAGGGGCTGTGGGTGGAAAATGTGCTTAGGAGAAGGTTCTGGACACACAATAATAATCACTAACTTTTATATAACTCCACTATGTGTCAGGCACTATGTTAATTTTTCTAAAATTATGTCATTTATCTTCACTACAACCATGGGAAGTGATCTTATCTTTAATGCTGTTTTGCAGATGAGGAAACTAAGGCAAACATAGGTTAAGTGACTTACTCAGGGTCATACAGATTATAAGTATCTCAGGTCAGATTTGAAATCTTGGCTTTCTATCTACTGTGCCACTGAGATATCCCACAGCATTTGGCTTTACTGCTTCTCTATTTTATTTTATAGGCATTTTACATCTGGACCCTTCTTTTTTGGATAACTAGACATACAATTAATTGATATTCAGATATGAGAGAAGTTGCTGAATATAGCTTGCTTTGTAACATGATAATGTAAAACCCTAAATGACCCTGTACCCCCTTGATATGAATAGACTGAGGAACACTAAAATTAGAAATGAAAAAAAAATCATCCTTCATTGCTGATGGCAAATGGACAGTTGAATGTTAAATCCAAAGCATATTTTGAAGTATCTCTTTACAATCATTCCCTCAATGTCATTGTAATAACAATAGTAATGATGATATTACTCATAGTAACAACTGAGTAATAGAGTCTTGTAAAATTTGCAAAATACTTTACAAATATTATTCCATTGAATCCTCACAACAAATCCATAAAGCAGGTATCATAGAAATTGTTTAATTCCATTTTACAAAAAAGTGGAATTAAGAAACTCAGAGGGAATTTGATTAATCCCCTTTCCCACCCTTTCAGGTATCAGATTTTGGGCAATATTTTTAAAATCAAACTTGTCACACTGCTCTAGTTTAGGCTATGCTTAGTGCACACAAGAGACCAAGTGCTGTCAAAGTAAAGCTTGCTTCCAGAAAACAAGGATCACGTTGATATAGTTAAAGGACTCTTCTCTGATCCAAATAATTGAGAGGATAGGGGAGAGCCCACATTTCAGAGAAATCAAAGATCTGCACTCAGTAATGAGTGAGTGAGTCCATGAGGAACATTGAAAGGGGCTTGGCTCTATGCATTGTGTCGCCTAGATGGTCACAGCACTTGATTTCACTATTTCTCTATTTTATGGAAGAGTCACAAAATAGAAAAAAACTTGAATTTACTTTGAAAGGTTTTACATTTACAAATGGGGGAAGCTAGTTGGTGCAGTGGATAGAGCACTGGGCTTGAAATCAGGAAGACCTGAATTCAAATTCAGTCTCAGAAACTTACTGGGTTACTTACTGGGCACTTAGTCATTTAATCCTGCCTCAGTTTTGTCATCTATAAAATGAGCTAGAAGAGGAAATAGCAAACTGCTCCCGTGTCTTTGCCAAGAAAATTCCAAATGGGGTCACAAAGAGTCAGATATACTTAAAGGACAGAAGCAACAACAATAATGTCATAGTCACAGCTGAGGCTGATCTGACCTATAATAACAATGGTAAAATTCTATACATGGGCTGAGGAGTAGGGAAAGGGACTAGATCTTTGATTTTATTGACATGGCAAACTCTGTCTACCAATTCTGTTTAGCTTGTTCTTTGTCATCTATAGTATTGGAATTACCTAGAACAAATGGTGAGAAGTGAAGCAATTTCTCCAGGGCCATTTTCACTGTATATCAGAGGCATGATTTCTGTTTTTTTCTCCCTGGATTAAATAGTCCTTATTATGTTAGACTTATTTATGGCAACATAATTAGTAGAGTTTCAGGAATTATTTGCTCTGTAACCTAACTGTTGCTGGGAGCTTGTTGTGCTGGTTCCCCTTCTCCCATAGACTAGTTTTTTTGGGAGAGACTTGGATGTTAGAGAGATGGGCCTAGATCTGCCATATTTCATCTCTACCATGCCTCTTTCAGACTTTGTCAACAGCCTTCTCATCATGGGACATCCCTTCACTAAAATAATGCCCTTCTTCCATTGGTGAGTTTCTTCCAGGGATGCCATTTTGAGGACAGCTATATTTTATTTCCCTCCAGGATCTGCTCCTGGTTCTCTAGGATTTTGCCATCATGATTGCATCTGACTATTTTCTCCTATATCCCATTATTTGCATTTTATATGTTATCTTCAGAATATAAGCTCTTTGGGGCAAGGGTGTTGACACAGAGTAAGCTCTTAATGCCTGTTTCTTTGCTTGTTTTCTTGGCTTCGAGACTAGATTTCTAACCATTATACAACATTGCTTTTCTAGGTGAGATGAAAGTTACATTTAATCAACTGATCTGTCACTATTCAAGCATATCTCAAGTTTCCTACTTTCTACCTTTGTATGATAAACCTTTAGAAATGTAATATAGACTTAAAGGAAAAATATAATTCAGCATCCAGTTTAGATTTATTCTACTTGCTAAGAAATCCAGAAGTAATATCACATTTACATTTTTATCACTATCACTTCAAACTTGATTACTTTAAGGAATATTGTGAAATTATGCCATCACTTTTTAAAATCAAACTTTACATATGAAGTAACTGCCGTTTTTATGTACTTCTGAAGCATCCTGCTTTCTACTGGTTTTGGGGAAAGCTTTTGTTTTTCACCCTGGGTTTGATCTACTGATTTAGATTTGTAATGAACAAGGTTAATCTTGTGTTCTTATCAGTATTCTTTTAAAGTTTGTTGTCAGTGTGGTCAACACTTTGGTTACTAGATTGAAGATATGTTGTTAGCAACAGTAATACACATAATGACTACAGTAAGGTAAAGGAAATTAAAAATAAAAGACATCAAAATTCAGATTGATCTAATGATTAATCTTGATTCCAAAGGTTTGAAGATGAAAAGCATAAAAAATATTATAAGGAATTGGAGGTAGGAAAGCACCTAGTGGTGGTCAGGTAACAGAGAGGACAATTCCTGAAACTTTATTAGTTATGTTACCATAGATAAGTTCACTTGATAATTTAAGCCTCAGCTTCCTCATCTATAAAATGGAGCAAGTGTTACATATAGAATCGATCTTATAAGGTTTTTGTAAGCCTCAAATTCAATAACACGAAAAATACTTGCAAACTTAAAAATATTAGATAAATACCACCTTAGGGATGTTATAGTTGTTCAAAAATTAGTGATAGAGTTTAGAAAAATCATGAAAATATGACTTCTATGGAAGTTATTCCATTGCCAGGTTGCCAAATATGTCATATAATCCAAGATATTCTATTGTTTGATAGCATCTTGGATAAGTGTTTGGGAACTCTTTTAAAAAATCCTCAGTATTGATTCGTTTCAAATGGAGGTTCTAAAATAGGTCCCTGCTTCAAATCAAATCACCCTCACCTGGAAAATACATTTCACAAGTTAAAAACTCTTGGGATCAAAGCAATACTACTAGCAGCATTCTCTTTGAATGTATAAGACAAAGAGATCTATGGTAAATAGGGCCTGTGCATTTTTCCTCCACTTTACTCCAAATGGGCCTCAGCAGGTAGAAGAACAGGTGTTTCACTGATGGTCTCACCCAAGACTCCTGATGCTCAGTGGACAATTGCACATAATATCTTTATTTGTATTTTACCCCCCTTAGCAATCTACTTCCCAGCAGGAAATTTACTGAGCTGCCAATTTGTGATCATCTAATTGACTCAGAAAGAATCTGAATGAGTTTCTAAATATCCAACCGAAATCAATTGTGACTTTCTTCATTTTAGGCCTCAGGCAGATTGAAATTGAGACAATAAATGAAAGCACCTCATTCCAAAGGCATAAGCTGCAGTTTTGCAGCAGGATGTGTGCCCATGTCAGCATCTGTGTCGGCGTCTGTGTACAGTGCAGCACACTCTTGGTTGTGTGTGCACACACACATATACATACACACACTTGTTACAAACTGAGAAAGAAGAGTTGAATTTGTGTCTCTCTCTACTCATAGTGATGATAGAGTTTGAAGCCTCCTTAGGCATTATGAAGCTCAAATCTCTCATTTTCTTTTATTCTATATTTTTAAAAAGGTTTTTTTTTTAAAATAATCTTAGCAAACATCAACAACATACACGATTCAGCATACAAAGAAGAATAGAACAATACCTTCTTTTTATATATGGTGAAACTGAAGCTCAGAAAGGATGAGGGACTTGCCTTCATAGGTGGTCACTGGTACAGCTGAGCTTTGAGTTCGGCTCTTGTGATTCCAGATTCAGTTGTCTTTCTAATGCTTTGAGCTATTTAGTGGTCTGTGGAGATTTAGGCTTGCCACTGAGGATGTTGCAAAAAAAAAAAATCTTGAAGACTACATTTATGGGAGCTTTAAGTTACAATCATATATAGAGCATATTTAGGTTCAATAGTGAGTCTCTTGGACATCTTTCTCTACACTATTTTTGCTATTTTATTAATGAAATGATTCATTCCAAAATTCATTTCTTTATCTAAGTTTTATGTGCAAATGCTTTAATTAAGGTCCAATTTGTGTGAAATAAAAGCCATTGAATTTCTTTCTTCCTTTTTCTTTTTCCCTGTTTTCACTTTTTTTCTTTCCATCTTCCTTCTTTTATTTTTCTTCTTCCCTCCTCCCTTCCTCCCTCCTTTCCTTCTTTCCTTCCTTCCTCCCTCCTTCCTTTTCTTCCCTCCTTCCTCCTTCCTTCTTCCTTCCTTCCTCCCTCCTTCCTTCTTTCCTTCCTCTCTTTCTCCCTCCCTCCCTCCCTCTCTTCCTTTCTTCCTTCCCTCTTTCATTCCCTCCTTTCTCCCTCCCTCTCTTCCTTTCTTCCTTCCTCCCTCCCTCCCTCCCTTCCTCCTTTCCTCCTTCCTCCTTCCTCCTTCCTCCTTCCTCCTTCCTCCTTCCCTCCCTCCCTCCCTCCCTTCCTCCTTCCTTCCTTCCTTCCTCCTTCCTTCCTTCCTTCCTTCCTTCCTTCCTTCTTTCCTTCCTCTCTTTCTCCCTCCCTCCCTCTCTCCCTCTTCCTTCCTTCCTTCCTTCCTCCATCCCTCCTTCCTTCCTTCCTTCCTTCCTTCCTTCCTTCCTTCCTTCCTTCCTTCCTTCCTTCCTTCCTTCCTTCCTTCCTCCATCCCTCCTTCCTTCCTTCCAACTGCATATTCATAGTCCTCTCTCCTATTCCACCCTCCTAGGGAATCAGAATGGGAGTGGTTTGAACATTCTTAGGGTGTAGTAGAGGCAATTGTGGGTCAGTTTGAGCTGATTCCTCCTACAGACTATGATCTTTTTTAAAAATATATATTTTTAGATGCAATTATGCTGAACAATATTTAAAAGTGTGAACAGATGCATGTAGCTGAAGCCCCACACAGATTCTGACCATAGATATGATCCTTTACTTTTTGTCATTTGAAGTTGTGTTTAGAAGGGGAAGGGAGTTGGTAGGAACTGGAAATCTGAATAGCTGTATGAACACAATGACAGATGGCAGGATCCCAGTTGGAACGTGTGGCCAGCACACTGACTGGTATTTGTTTTCACTCTCGGGCAGACAGCAGACATGCTGTGTCTCTAGAGCAGCTGTGAAGAATATTTACTTCCAGAACTTTCTAGGACTAGAGGGCAGTTCATTGTGGGGGTTACCTAGAGGAGGAGGTGCCCCTGAGTAAAAGGAAGACAGCCTTTTCATTCCATTCAGTATAAGAAATTAAGGCCCCAGTGAAGAAATAAAATCATCTTACTCTCAAGAAGAAACCAGGATAAAGGAAATGACACAACAACAAATCGTGGTTCATGAATGTAATGAAATGTAAGAAATGATAAAAATGAGAAATTCAGAGAAACACGAGATGGCATGTATGAACTAATGTAAAATATCAGTGAAAGACCAGAAAAACAATATGTCTACAGACTGCAATAATGTGAATGAAAATAACTCTAAAAGACTCTAAAAGACACATCAAATAAAGAGCCAATGTTGGTTCCCTGGGATAATCAATGAAACATACTTGTCTTTTTTTAATATCATGGGAATAAATTGATAAATGGTCAAATATTATAAGCAGGCATTTTTTTCAGATGAATTCAAAGCTATTTATACTCCTATGAGAAAAATACTCAAAACCTTTATTTATTAGGAAAATGTAAATTAAAATAACTCGGTGGTACCACATCATACTGATTGGTTAATATGAAAGAAAAAGGAAAATGATTAAGTGTTGGAGGAGATATGAGAAAATTGGGATACTAATGCTAGTAGGAAATTACTGGCGGGGGGGGGGGGCAGGTATGGAAAGGGGCTTTCAGTGCAACAGGAATTCCTACCAATGAGATGACTTTTATAAGTGACTCGACCAGATATACAGCCCATATGGGACAGAAGTGGGAACTGATTCAAGGGGATAAAGCTTCCAGGACTCCTGGTTATTGGAATTTGGGGAGGTGACTAGTTACGGGCCATTTATAATGAAAAGATCCAAAGAGGAGTTTTTCAGCACTAGCCCAAAGCCTCTGTCCGGGATGCATTGTTGGTAGGATTGTGAGCTGTAAACCATTCTGGAAAGCAATTTGGAATTATTCTCAAAGAACCATTAAACTATGCACATACCTTTTGATCCAGCAATATCACAACAAATCTGTATCCCAAAGAGATTTTTTTTAAAAGGGAAAATATTTATAGTAGTTTTTTTTTTTTATGTGGGAGCAAACAATTGGAAATTCAATGGATGCCCCTCAACTGGGTACACTTAAACAATTTGTAGTATATGATAGTAATGGAAGACGGTTGTGATAGAAGAAATGACAAATAGGCTAACTTTAGCAAAACCTGGAAAGATTTACATGAACTTGTGCAAACTGAAGTGAGAAGTACCAGGAAAACATTGTACATTAATAGTAATATTGTAGAATGATCAACTGTGAATGACTTAATTTTTCTCAGAAATACAATGATCCAAAAAAATTCCAAATAACTAATGATGGAAAATGCTTTCCACATCCAAAGAAAGAATTGATGGAGTCTGAATATAGATGATCATTTCATTTAATTTTTTTCATTTTTTCTGTCTTTTTCTTTTCTCATAACATACATATAGAAATGTATATTATATTATTGTAGATGTGATATATACCTATATCAAATTCTTGGTTGGGGGAAAACTTGGAACTCAAAATTTTAAAAAAATGAATGTTAAAAATTGTCTTCACAATTAGGAAATTGGGGAAAAAGTGAAATGTTTAAAAATAGTGGAAGGAGAAGGTGTGATCATGAAAATAGATGTTTTTGATAAGCAATTGGTTTTGCTTAACTGTTTTTCTTTGTTGGAGGAAAATACAAAATGAGTGGTTTTTGTTTACAGGAAACAGTTTGCTTTAAATCCAGTATATCAGAAGGATTGGGTGGTTTTGGAAGTGAGCAAGCATTTTATGAAGCACATACTATGTATGAGGCACTGTGCTAAGCACTTTACAAATATTTCATTTGATGCTCACAGCAATCTTGTGAGGTAAGTGCTATTATTATCTCCACTTTACAATAGGAAAAAAAAACTGAGAACAGATCAAGTGACTTACCCAGGGTGACACAGCTAGATTTGAATACAAGTGTTCTTGACTTCAGGCCCAAAATTCTAGTTTTGTTTCACATAGGAACAGGATAAATAATATTTACAGTGCCTTTCTAATGTTGAATCTAAAATTCACTCATTTACTACATTACATTAGAAGGCAAGGAAAACATAAACATTTTATATTTATTTTATATTATATATTATAAATATATATTTTATTTTAATTAGTCAACAAATATTTTGTGAACTATTGGTTTAAGGGATAATGAAACAATTTGAGTGACTATAGTACCTTTTAAGTTACTTCAGACTCCAACAAGCCAGAAAGGTAATGAATATGTTTGTGAAAAAAGTGAAGAGCAGGACAACTGAGTCAGGGGTGGAGACCAGTAAAGCTATAAGGAGAAGAAAAAAAAATCTATAAATAAAGAATGGATAATTTTTTGAATAATCATAGTGTAGGGCACTGTTTTACAACTTACTCTCTCCAAATCTTCTGAATTTACCAAATGCTATGTAGAAAACAGAAAAAGTAGATATTTCAGAGAGAAGAAAGGAGAAAAAAAACCCAAACAAAACAATAAAATAATGAGGCCTGCAGGGCAGCCAGAGATGGTTCCAATCTACCTTTCTAGACAGATTTCACATGATTCTCCTTCATTCTTTCTCTATTCAGTTGAATTGGTCTATTTGCTGTTTTCTTATACCCATTAAGTCATTCCAACATCAGATTCCATGCATTTGTTCATGCTATCTCACCAAGACTAAAATGTTCTCTCATGTCTTTTCCACTTTTTGGAATTTCTAGCTCCTCAGTGGCAAGCAGAAGTATTGTCTCACAAATATTCCTTTTTTAATTCCCCTAGTTTTTGGTGTTTTTTCTCTGTTACTTTATATTTATTTTGCATAAAGAACAAAGTGATGTTCTGCATAAAAGACAGGAAGAACTGGATTTAAGTCCAACCACAGATGTGGTATGATGCGAAGCTAGTCACTTTCTCAGTGATATAGGTGATGCAAATTATGAGATTTAGAGGAAGTACGAACTCACTTTGGTAGATGAAATCTTCTCATTTAGGAATTCCCCCAAACAATGAAATCATAGACCCAATCTCTATCATCTACTTTTGATATGTAGACACTATATTTTGAAACTTTGAAGACCTATGTTTGAATCCCACCTCAGACACGATTGCTTTGTGAACCTGGACAAATTATTTCACTTCTCTCTGTCTTATTTTTCTTATCAGTAAAAAAAGAGATATTAATAGTTCCTGCCTCCCTGTTAGGAGGATCAAATGAAATTTGTAAAATGCTTAGCAGATTCTTGTCACATAGAAGATATTTCAAAAATGCTTGTTCCTTCTTCACTTCTTCTTTTATTCCTCCCTCTCCTCTATTCCATTTTAAAATTTCTCCTCCCTCCTTTCCTCCCTTCCTCCCTCCCTTCATTCCTTCCTCCCTTCTTCCCTCCCTTCCTCCCTTCCTTCCTCCTCTCCTTCCTTATTTCCTTCCTTCCTTCCTTCCTTCCTTCCTTCCTTCCTTCCTTCCTTCCTTCCTTCCTTCCTTCCTTCCTTTGTATCTTCAGTGCCTGACATATAGGAGGATCTTAATATATGTTTGTTGAATTAAATAGGATCAAATTATCCCTCTCTGTTCACACTTCTATATCCTCACCTCTACCCATCATTTTCTGCTTCTATACAATTAACAATCAATTCTAATTGTATTTGATAGAGTAGTATAATAGCATAGAGGATGTTATTTGATCTCTTTGGGCCTTCATTTCCTCATCTGTAAAATTAGTTGTGAAGTCTGTGGTTCTGTGATTCTCTGAGAAAAAAAGATGGGACTTCTCTTATTGGCCATCTGCTACCTTAAAACTAGCCGTCAACAATAAGGGAACATAGTAAAAATAAGCAGAATGCATTGTGGGGGTTTAGTCATAGTAACTGTTAATAGCATCATCCTAGTCAATGAATGATTCAGATCCCAGTCTACTTATATCATAATCAATGACTCTTAAATAAAACGATGAAGTCATATTGAACAGTTCATTGCACTCAGAATGGAAGACCAGGCTTTGAATTCTACTTCAGAAATTTAACTTTTTAAGTCTTAATTTTTTCATTTCTAAAATGAAGGTAATAATTATATTGCTTTCACAATGTCATCATGAGAATCAACTGAAATAAAGCTCTATATAAATGAGAACTGTTGATTTCATTCAGTGATACTCAGCTCACATTATTATGACCAAAGGAGTTTTCTATATGCAAATGTTGAAAAACAAAATTTTCCTAAGTTAAAATGTATTTTTAAATTTAGAGGTAGAAGAAAATTAGCCTTTTGAGTAATAGCTGAAACAGCAATGGAATGGAAAGAACACCGACTGTGAGATTAAAACTCATTTCTCATGATTATTAGTACTTATGTGATTTTGGGCAGGTTACTCAATTCCCTTGTTTCAGTTTCTGATTTTGCAAAATAAATATGTTGTACTACATGGCCTTGGAGGTCCTCTACATACTATTGCCCAACAGTATTTTCCTCTCTTTTCTCAAAATCAGAATCCTGCCATCTTTCATGGTCCAGCAGAATTCTACCACCTTTCTGAAATCTTACCCTATTTCTGTATTCTGTATTAGTTGTCTGTAATCTTCAAATAATATTTATCAGCACCAGATTAGGAGTCAAAGGGCCTGAGCTTGAACCTTGTCTCTGTATCTTTATTACCTATGTGATCTCAAGTTACATAGTCCCTCTGCTCCTCCATGTCTCAGTGTCCTCATCTTTAAAAAAGAAGGGATTAAACCAGATAGTATTTTATATGTTTATATGCCTTTATTATATGATTATTATTATATTATATGATTATATCTTTATGTTGACATATAGTCCCACAATGCCCCATATTTTAGTTATATTCCCTCTTTTGAGTCCAAGGACTGTTATTTCTTTACTTTTGCATCCAAAGGTTCTCATAGAGAAGCCACTATGATATTTACTCTCTAGTAAGTAAGCTATCCTTAGTATGGATAGCTTAATATCCAGTAAGTAATAGAGCAGAAGCTGACCTTTGATGCCCAATCCATTGCTCTTCAGATATAGTATACTGTATTGCCTCAAAGACTGTATCTCAGTCTTCTTTGGGTCCACTATCCAGTTAACATAGTGCTTTCCTAATATACTCTGGAATAATAGTAATCAGGTTTGTATGATATTTTTACATTTTTGAAGAGATTTTTCAAACCTTCCTTTGGAATTTTTCAACAGATTTGTGAGGGTAGCCTTGGTACTATTGGTTCAATATTTTCACAAATAGGGAAATAAAAATTCAGAAAATTTGGGTGACTTACTTAAAGTCACCTAATTAATAAATTTTAGAGTCACAATGAGGAATACATTTTTCTAGCTCCTATTCTTATTGTCTGCAATTAAAAATCACCATCTGTGATGGGTTACACATCAGGAAAGCAAAAATGGTCAGGATGGATTATAGTGTGTTAGCCAAATAAGTTTTATGGGTTAAAAAGAGCATATATGATTTTTACCAAGATGTCTTAGGCATTTAGGCACTTAATATATACTAATGGATGTAGTTGACTCTAGCCACATATTCACATAGAATAACAAGAGTGATTTTAGAAGGACAAAATTGATTTCAGTTTCCACCTTTTCTGATAACTTTAGGTATGACCCTTGGCAACTCATCTAACTTCTGTTTTCCTCCTGTCTCTTTCCCTCCACAATAATGAATTGCAAGGGGGTAGTGGGGAGAATTGTGAAGCTAAATTAATGCCTTTGTTTTAAGCCTCCTGACCAAGTGGTAATGATTGTAGAGGGGGAACAGAATCATTTTGCTTTAATAGAAGGCAATAGAATTAGCGCAAAAGACAGCTCTTTAACTTTTGAATTTTACCACAGAAACAGATACTGGAAGGGAAGGGAGTTTTCACAGAGAAAGAGGTCATTGGCAGCTATAGAGATTGTCTTCAGAGTGTGTAAAAATTGCTAGAAAGAAGCAGGACTTGTTAGAGGTTTTTGAAGAGTCTGTAAGTACTTTGAAGAGGCCATTGAAAATCTGGGGAAAGATGAGGATGCTCCAATTAATTGAAGTGGTTTGGATAAGCTTTTGAATCAACATTTCCATTCCAAAGCATTGGTCTGCTGAATTTCCTTTCCTCTCTTCTCTGTCCATCTTTCCTACTCTTCTCATAGCACCAAATACATAGTGCCAACCAAGGCACAACTAGGTACTTGATAAGATTTGTCTTGGTTAAAAACTTCCTTCCTTTTCCATGAATAAGATGGTCTCTGACGATAATATATGTCTCATTGTCTCTGGAAAGCTCTTGTTTCAAACTATCTTTTTCTTCCACCCTCCTCTCCCAGCATCTTCCTTCCTTCAAACTCAGTTTTCAGGGGACTGATAAATAA
Organism: Antechinus flavipes; assembly: GCF_016432865.1. Lineage (NCBI taxonomy): Eukaryota > Metazoa > Chordata > Mammalia > Dasyuromorphia > Dasyuridae > Antechinus > Antechinus flavipes. Next base: position 376,305,947 of record NC_067400.1, on the reverse strand, counting down.
TCTGCAGTAATATGTAATGATTATTAATACTTATTCTTCCCAGGAAGAACACTGGCATTTTCCTAAAATCTTAGAATCTTGGAAGTGAAGGTGATTTTAGAAGTAATCTAATTGAAACTGCTAATTTTACTGATGAAAAAAAAAATCAGGGTCAGAGAAATAGCAAGATTCCCTTAAGGTCATTTAACTCATCAATCATGGAGATAATCTTAAAAGTAGGGATCTCTATTGTAAGTTTGATCATCTTTCCATTGTCAAACTGCCTCTTGTTGGCAGTAGCTTTCTAGAGACAATGAAGTAATTATATAAGATTTTTCAGGATGTAGCTCATGGACCAGTAGTTGGATCTCAGACACTCCTCAAATCACACTAAGTAGGCTACAATATGGTTTCCTGAAAAGTAAATAGTTTTATAGTGAAAACCTGAGACTGAATCCTGTCTATTTAGCTTACTATTTGTATGGCAATGGGCAAGTCACTTAATAGCTCCAGGCCTCGGTTTTTTTTTTTTTTTTAAATCTGTATACTGGGGTTTGGACCATATGAAACCCCATATGGGGAAGGAAGGAAGGAAGGAAAGAAGGAAGGAAGGAAGGAAGAAAGGAAAGAAGGAAGGAAGAAAGGAAGGAAGGAAGGAAGGAAGGAAGGAAGGAAGGAAGAACGGACACAAAAGTCTAAAGTCTAAAGTCTCTTTCAGATATAAATCTCAGATCCTATTTTTTTTCTACATGTAGATAGACCTTCTTGTAAATACTTTATTTATTTGCTAAGGTGAGTGAAGTTAAGTGACTTGCCCTGGGTCACACAGCCAGGAAGTGTAAAGTGTAAAGTGTCTAAGGTCAGATTTTAACTGGGGTCCTCCTGACTTCAGGTCTGGTGTTCTATTCACTATAGCAACTAGTTGTCCTTGTAAATACTTTATGAATGAACATGTGCTTTTCTGACATTTCCTGCAACAGTAAGAAAAAAAAATCTTTCTTTTTTTAAGTTGAATGACTATCCAACATTCTCTTCCCCCTAAGGCTGTTTCTATAAAGCCCCTAATGGCCATAGCTTTTGGAAACTAAATGCAAAACAAAATGGATTGGAGAAGGGGATGAAAGAATAAACAAGTTTCATTTTTTTTCCCCTTTCTAAAACAAATATTTGTCAGTTCTCATTCTCCTGCATTCTAAATAGAATGGGCTAATTAAGAGTAAGCAAATTGGAACTATTTATTAAATCAAATAGAAGAGATTAAAAAATGAGTAGGGCATTCTATTCTCTCTGCCTCTGGATATAGGTTTGATTGGGCTACATACCCCAGTGATTCAGTTTCACTGATGTCACAAAAGAAATTTTCTAAAGAGTTTCACAGAAACTATTTTGATTCCTTTCTTCCCTCCTTTCCTTCCTCCCTCCCTCCTTTCTCTCTCTCCTTTCCTCTCCCTTCTTCTTTTCCTTCCCTTCTTCTCTCCCTCCCTCCTTTCTCTCTCTCCTTTCCTCTCCCTCCTTCTCTCCTTCCCTCTCCCTCCCATACTCCTTCCTTCTCTCCCTCTTTCCTTCCTTCCTTCCTTCCTTCCTTCCTTCCTTCCTTCCTTCCTTCCTACTTTCCTTCCTTCCTTCCTTCCTTCCTTCCTTCCTACTTTCCTTCCTTCTTTCCTTCCTTCCTTCCTACTTTCCTTCCTTCCTTCCTTCCTTCCTTCCTTCCTTCCTTCCTTCCTTCCTCCCTTCCTTCCTTCCTTCCTTCCTTCTCTCTTTCTCTCCCTCCCTCCCTTCCTCCCTTCTTCCTTCCCTTCCTCTTCCTTCCTTCCATTCTTTTTTTGTCAATAGAGTGAGTTCTTTTCAGCAAAAATGAACAATTCAAGAAACATTTCATATATATCTACTCAGATTATTGAGAACCTCAGTTATCCAAATCATAGCTATCACAGAAAATATTTTAGTGAAAAAGACATGTAAGCCATAAAAATTGTCATAAAGTCAGGTACTGTACTTCTTAAATTAGAACATACTCAAAATTGACAGAAAAGGAGAAAAAAAAATCATTTGCCACAAAAACACAACTGTTTAGGGCAAACAATTTAAGAAAAGATAATCTACCTCATTAAATTGCTATATTAGAGAATAGTACAATCATTGATATTTATAATTATATTCTGATAATAATTGCTAATATTTATAAAGCACTTTAAAATTGATCCCTTAATAAAATTTATATTACCTTTCTTTACCAGTATATTCTTTTCCCCTTAGAGTCATCATTTATAATAAAGATTAAAACAAAAGAGAATAAAAAACAGTTCAGGAAAATAAACTAACATGTCGACCTGGTCTCACATGTATCTACTTCCACACTTATAGCCTCCCACCTCTTCAAAGAAAGGAGAGGGATACATTTTCCATTTTTTTTTCCACAGCCAAGGTTGGACAATGGACATAGCATTCATTTTTTTTTTAATTTACAAAACATATAGGTAATTTTTCAAGATTGCAAAATCTTCTGTTCCAACTTTTCCTCTCCTTCCCCCCACTCCCTACCTTAGATGGCAGGTAGACCAATACATGTTAAATGTGTTAAATTATATGTTAAATCCTATATATATACACATATATATGTATACACACACACGCACACACACACACACACGCACACACATATATATACAGTTATCTTGTTGCACGAGAAAAAATGGATGTAGAGAGAAAAAAAAAAAAAACCCTGAGAAAGAAAACAAAAATGCACACAAACAATAACAGAAAGAGTGGAAATGCTATGTTGTAATCCACACTCAGTTCCCACAGTCCTCTCTCTGGGTGTAGATGGCTCTCTTCATCACTGAACAATTGAACTGGTTTGGGTCATCTCATTGTTGAAGAGATCCATGTCCATCAGAGTTGATCATTGTATAATCTTGTTGTTACTGTGTATAATAATCTCCTGGTTCTGCTCATTTCACTTAGCTTCAATTCATGTAGGTCTCTCCAAGTCTCTCTGAAATCATCCTGCTGGTCATTTCTTAAAAAACAATCATATTCCATGACATTCATATACCACAATTTATTCAGTCATTCTCCAATTGATGGGAATTCACTCAGTTTCCAGTTTCTTGCCACTAGAAAAAGGGCTGCCACAAACATTTTTGCACATGTGAGTGCCTTTCTCTTCTTTAAGATCTTTTTGGGATATAAGCGCAGTAGTAACACTGCTGGATCAAAGGGTATGCCCAATTTGATAACATTTTGAGCACAGTTCCAAATTGCTCTCCAGAATGGTTGGATTCATTCACAACTCCACCAACAATGTATCAGTGACCCAGTTTTCCCACATCCCCTCCAACATTCATCAGTATCTTTTCCTGTCATTTTAGCCAATCTGAGAGGTGTGTAGTGATATCTCAGAGTTGTCTTAATTTGCATTTCTCTTATCAATAATGATTTCCACCTTTTCATATGACTAGAAATAGTTTTAATTTCTTCATCTGTAAATTGTCTGCTCGTATCGTTATCAACTGGAAAACATAGCATTCATTTTTTAAAAAGTTCATCATTCTTTCCACTTACCTTGTTGTTTGCCACTATTATCTTGTCTCTGTGTATCATCAGTTCATATAATTTCATATATTCTCTGTATCTTTCATAGTTATATTTCTTATGGTGAAAGAATATTACATTATATTAATGACCCACAATTTCTTTAATTATTTACTCAACAATTGGTTTGCATTTTTCTATTACAAAAAATTGCTGGTATAAATATATTGCTGAACTTGAGATATTTCTATTTTTGACTACTTTGGGGTACAGTATGTGCCCAGCTGGGGGGATATCTGGACTGAGGGGTTTGAATATTAGTTGTTTCTTTGTATAATTAAAAATTGCTTTCCAAAACTGTAAGACAGTTTTGGACATAGTTCACTTGTGTTAATATGCCTATCTTGCCACAGCCAACATTATTCCCAACTTTTGTCAACTTGTCAGTTTGTCAACTATTCTCTTCTTGATGTCTCAACTTTGACAGTTTGTTTAGTGTGAGGTGAAACATTTGAGTTTTTCTTGTTTAGATTTCATTATTAGTGATTCAGCACAGCTTTTTTATGTGGTTGTAAATAGTATATAACTCCTTTGAGACTTATTTTTAATGTCCTTTGATCATTTACTTATTGACATTAACATTTATGTGCTAGTTTCTAATATATTTCAGACACCAGACCCTTATTAGAAACAATGCATCCCCCCCCAGTCTTCCCTTCCTATTTTGCTTGTATTGATTTTACTCAAGAAAAATTTTTTTTTAATTTCACATGATCAAAATGATCTGTTTTTATTTTTTGGATCACTTTTGTTTCTTGTTTAGATAAGAAAAAAAAAACTTCCTAATCATAGCTATCAAAGTAATCTATTCAGACTTATTTTTATATAATTATATATATATATATATATATATATATATATATGGGGGTGTGTGTGTGTCTATACATATATATATATATGTATATATATAATTATATAAAAATAATTTGAAAATTTATGAAATTCTTCTCATTTTGTTGATGTGGAAATTGACATGGAGCCACAATAGACATTTTATCTTTGTAAACTGCTACAAATTCAAAATATTTCTCTTCCCTCCCCTCATGCTCTAGTCCAGCCTTTTACTTTTATTGTTAGGGGATTACTGCCAATAAATGATCTTGAGGTATACCACTATTGAGAAAAGAGAAATTCATTGAAGACTAAAAGTAGTTATTAAAAACAAAGTTGTTCTTAATTGAGGCTAAAATAATGTCAAGGTGTCTGAAAAAGGGTAGTATTAAAGAAATGTCTCTGAAATATACATATATATGTATATATACACATATATATTTGATTAGAAACAAATATTCAATTCAGTTCACATTTATTATCTCCTCTTATGTGCAAAAACACCACCAATCTGTGGAGTATACAACACAAAAACTGTCTACAACATTCTTATGACATTTATATTCTATATTTGTACATCTTTCTAACATATGCCCTAGAAATGGAGTAAGATATGCTGTTTGATAAGGCAGGGAATTATAATTTGCTTTATGAGAAAGATTTATATGAAAATGTATTTATAAAATATTGGTTTTTGCAAAGGTAAGCTACAGTCATCTGGGATAATTAGGTAGGGAGATTAAGTGATGATGTCAGATAAATATAATGCTAGAGTGTATTAGATTTTTTTTGGCCTTTGTGCTTTTTAGTCAATGCTAAAAACACACAAGGGTCTTTATTCTGTAAAATACGGATTACAAGTAGGCTTAAAAAATCTGTAAAATTTATCCACAAAATTTTTACCAGAGTTATTCAGTCATGGCTCTCAAATGACTATGGATGAAGAAATTAATAATATTTTCCACTTTTATTAAATTTCTTAATCCTGAAGAGTGAAATTCCTTTGGGTCTGCCTTAATCCCCTCCAGGCACTAGGCCAGTATATTTGTGCTAATTTATCTGACTTCTCACCTGCCACTCAGATGATGAGCACAGAACTAGCTGCTTCCCAGTGGTTCACAGGATTATTAAGAAATACATTTTTTAAACAATTCTACTTGAGTTAGATAGGTGTTAAAGCTGATGAGCTTCCTCCCACTACTTGCTAATCCTTCAGACAGATCAGATGTGAAAGAAAGAGGGAAAGCAAGCATAGCTTGATGAGTGGTAAGCCTGTAACACAGGATCTCATGAGTTCAGGGCCTGGACAGAGAGGACTTGCTCCAAACCACCATATGCTGTGCAAGGACATGGCAACACTCCCCTCTCAGACCTACCCTTGGGTGATAATCGTTTTAGAGGGAGAGATTGTGAGAAACCAATTAAACTTCCCCCTCTCTGACAGGGTAACCTCCCGGAAGCCAGGAGCTGTGCTAGTGCTCCTGTTCTCCCAGTAGGTTGCAAATTGCTCAGAGTGAATAAATACATTTGTTCACTTTTCAAACTGTGACAAACCACCTGGTCTCTTGTGTTGCTCCCGGAGTGAGGAAGGCGGACTCCAGCTCATCGTTTCTGAACTCTAGCCCATAAAAATGCTTCACCGCTCTCAGAGCTATTTTTGCAAGGACATCTGTTGCCAAAAGAGAATTTTAATTAAGCAAAAACACATCTCTGTTTTGTCCGCGGCAAGGAGGCTTGAGAAAGCTTTCTTGTCTCAGATGCATGCTAAATCTGGATAAATGGAAGTCTGGAGGTATTTAAGGGTCTTGACAGTTTGGTCCAAGGGACACAACAAATTTTTCCACAGGAAGGAATATGTTGGAAGTGCATGTTTTGCTCTTTTTCAAAATAAGGCCCTGCCTGCATTAATAATTAATTGTAGGTAATCTAATCTGACATGTTATCCCATGGTTTGATAAAGTCGAAAGCTATTTCCACAAGGCAACCTGCCAGGTCTTCGCTCTGGTCCAATCTTCTTCCCAGGTGATATTCATCATTTTAACATCATGCTTCCAATATGCCACATTAACACATAAATTAGAGGTCCTGGCACTCTTCTTGCTATTATAACTAGTCTGAAGAAAATTGTCCAATCAGGGGCAAAAAAAAAGATCTGAAGCAATATAGAAAATCACTAAGCAGGGTGGTGGACATTAATATTGTATAAACTGTGCAAGACTCCTGTTTGGGAAGAAGGACCTTCTCTGGTTTTCATAAAAATGAATATGTGCCTGGCCGGTTTTCTTTTTTCTTCCCTTCCCTTCCCTTCCCTTCCCTTTTTTTTTTTTTTCCCCTCCTTCCTTCAAACATTGGTTGAATGACACAGTTACAAATGCCTGGAATAGAAACTGACTCTGTACTGTAACTGTACACTTTTCCAATCCCTTAAGTGCCTGAAGGGGTGTCCACTTTGGCGGCATGGGCATATCCCAGGGACTGATAACACGAGGGGCGCTTTTAAGTGAGAGGCTCGGGAGGGGAGGTCATTCCAGGGGCGGAATGAATTACCTGATAACATTGAGATTGCGTGGGGCCACTCCTGTTATTGGCCGGGGGTCACTGGTTTGCCCTCCTCCACAGGAGGGAGGGGACATCATCTCAGCTGAGGCGAGGGATCGCATTTCCAGATAGGAGGTGCTTACTTGGCAAGAATCTGCCTCTCGTTGAGAAGCCGAAATCAAAGGTCCCGTGTCATTCATTCAACCCAGATTTTTTTTTTTTTTTCCTTCCTGCTTTGGGACCTGTCCAGTAATGTAATACTTACTTCTTAGGGTTTACCCATCACACACACACACACACAAACAAAACGACCCTTTCTTTTCCTTAAATCCACCCATACACCCCACACAGACATACAAACACATATGCACAAACACACACAATTCCTTTTCTGTCCTATTCTGAAACCAGAGTGCTTTAATTTTTTGAGTGTCAATGAAAAAAAAAGTAATACTTTTATTTCAACATAAATGTAATCCTGTGTATTTTATTTCATATATTTAAAAACAGTTCTGAAAAGGGATCCATAGATTTCACCAAATTGCCAAAGGGGTTCGTCACACACACACCCTCTATTCTACACACATACATGGATACACTTGTATATATACATATTATACACATACACACATCCATGTGTGTGTCTACATACACACCCAAATATTCTTACAAGACTTTTCTGGATTTTTGTTTAAAAATGTATTAGTTGAGTGATCCTAGATCAATCTCACCTCTCAAAACCCAAGTTTTCTCACCCAAGTTCAAGTTCAGTCCAAGCCATATGTACTAGCTATGTAACCCAGAGCTTTGTGACTTCTGTTTGCCTCAAGTCTTATCAAATGCAAAATAGGGATAATAACACCTATTTCTCAGGATTATTGTGAGGATCAAATGGGATCTTTGTAAAATGCTTAGCACAGTGACAAGTTTAAAGGGAGGCACTACATAAATGCTATTATCATTATTAATAGTAATATAATTATTGTTAGATTATTGCAATGAATAAATAACTTAATTGCTAAATGCCTCAGTTTTTTGATCTGTAAAAGCACCAACATCCCATAATTTCTGTGAGGCCCAAATAAAGTATTATCTGTAAAGTGCTTTGTCAACCTTAAAGTACTAAATAAATTCTAGTTGTTATTGTTGTTTTATTCTTTTCTTTTTTTTTTTTTTTTTTTTTCCTGACTCCGACTCCAAAACTCTATCCAAGAAAAATTGGGTCAAGAGGAATCTATAGCATGCTTTTTTGTTTTCCCAGGCACCAAATGTAGTGACTTGTGCTTCTGCCTATTTATTTCCTATTGGTCTAGAAATTCAGTGATCATTCTCTATCCATTTTGGTTTTCCTTAGCCCAGTGAATCCTTCTCAGGCCAACTCTGTGAGCTTCATACAAACTTCCTTATACAACTATGTGAAGTGTTTCCTGAGATATTCAAATTAGAAGTCAAGCACACTTGAGGATTTTCATTGAGTAGAAAAGGGGTTAAAAAATTATGCTCTGCTTTATTTCTTAAATAATTACTAATCCCTTTTATGATGGGATGCAGGAAGGTAATCTTTCAGTTCATTGTCTTACTATCACGCTGGGTTTTTTCCCAGCTTCAATCAGTTTTGCAGGGAACCACTTGGGGGATGGAATTCCTGAAGGTTTATCCTACCAATATTTTCTTTGGAATATTTTCTTCTACAAATATTTGCCCATTTCATATTACCCCTGTTCTACAGCTAGAAAATTCCAAACTTCTATTCCCCTCATCCTTGTAGTTCACAACTTCCTTTCTAGGGCACAGGATTATAGGCTTGGAATTTGCTGGTCTTTTATTCAAACCTCTTAATTTTACAAATGAGGAAACGAAAACCCAAAGAAATAAAATTATTTACTCAGAGTCATAGTGGTAGTAAATTGTTGGAATCTTTACAAAGTGTTAAGTCATTAGAGTTGATAGAGACAATAATTATCTAATTCAGTATCACTGATCTGATCTTACAAGAGATGTTTTGGGCCAGAATCTGAAACAAGGTACTAAGTAGAACTAATTGATACAATGCTTGTGTTCACACCAGTACTCATTGGAGTTCACAAGTATGGGAGATTCACAAAGCAAACTTTGTAACTTTGTGAATTCACACTTTCTTTAGGTGTGCCTCCAAAAGGAGGCGTCAACCTTTGGGAGATGATATATGAGAAGATGACTCAGTCGGGAGTTCAGCTGAATTTAGATTGAGAAGGAGCTTCAAGTGAGTTCAGCCAGAAGCCCTCTCTGAGTGAGGAGTTTTACTTCAGAACATTGACTGGGGTCGGAGAGGAGCACCCTGGGAGATTGAGAGCCAGAAACCCTCTCTCAGAGGCAAGACAGATTCACCTTTGTGCTGGCTGGGCTGAAGGACAAACCTTTGGATTTGGAGACATTCAGAGGGAGCTCTTGGAACCAAGCTGATAGATAGGCCTCTAAGGAAAAGTAACCAGGCTATACTGGAAGGAGAAAATAAACATTTGCATTTTATCAGCTGGCTGCATTTTGGGTGATTATTACTCTCAACTGAAACTAAGGCTGCCTCCAGAAAACCTCCCCGAGAAACCTGCTCTCTTGCAGAGAGAACTATTATTTTAAAGAAGAAAAACACCACAGTAAATGAGAGAGGTTGTGTTTGAACTCAAGTCCAATGTGGATTATTCCAAATACAATTTAAAAAAAACATTTTTATTGACAAATTTTGTTTTTAACACAGGACACCATTATTAATAGACAACAATAAAAAAGTATATTCTTGCTCAACAACATGGAAGACTAAGGCCTGGAGTCTGAAAAACTCATCATCCTGAATTCAAATCTAGCCTTAGACACTTAAAAAAAATATTATTAAAGCTTTTTATTTACAAAGTATATGAATGGGTAATTTTTCCAACATTGACCTTTGCATAACCTTTTGTTCCAAATTTTCCCTCCCTTCCCCTGCCTTGGGGAGCTGGCATATAGTCCAATACATGTTAGATCCAATATATGTATACATATTTATACAACTACTTTGTTGCACAAGAAAAATCAGATCAAGAAGGAAGAAAAAGAAAAACTGAGAAAGAAAACAAAATGCAAGCAAATAACAACAGAGAAAGTGAGAATGCTATGTTGTGTTCCACAATCTGTTCCCATGGTTCTCTCTCTCTGGATGTGGATGAATCTCTTTATCATTGAACAAGTGGAACTGGTTTGAATCATCTCAATATTGAAGAGAGCCACGTCCATCAGAATTGATCCTCATATTGTCTTGTTGCCGTGTATGATCTCCTGGTTCTGCTCATTTCACTTATCATTAATCAGTTCATGTAGATCAGACACTTTTTTGTTGTTCTTCATATAAAAAAATGCAATGACAACACTAGGTGATGCCTTGAGTCATGTATTTCTTGGATTTAAATGAGGCATCATTTATAATGTCATATTAAATATGTATAATATGTCATCAGCCTCATTCTCTCTCCTTGAGTCATTGAAGTCCATCGGCAGGACAAAAGTCAAGACTGTATTCTGGGCCATCACCAGAATGCAGTGGATACCTCAAAATGTTCGATGACTAACCCAAGTTCAGGAGGCCCACAGCACCTATTTCAGCTGCCTTTATGGTCATTGGAAGAACTTGTTCTCCTTTATTCATTCTCATGGGAAGTCTTCATGTACTTGGGGTCAGTCTGCACATATTTGACTTTTTTTTAATTCTTTATCACTTCATATACCTCTTCCCATATTCCCCTAACTCATCAATGAGTTTGAGATCCTTCAGTTACCCTTAACTTGGTTTAGCCTGTCTGATGAAATGGTTTACAGGGTTCTGAACTCTGTGTATGTTACAGCTTCTTGGAGCTGCAGGAGAGAGCTGGATGTGTCAGGTGGACCGCAAAGGTGGATAAGCAGCTCTGAAAAAGACTTGGCAAGCCCTGTAGCCCTGAGCAAGTCACTTAGCTCTGCCTTACTTTTTTCATCTGTAAAATGAACCAGAGAAGGAAATGTCAAAGCACTCCAGTGTCTTTGACAAGAAAAGCCCAAGTGGGATCACAAAAAGATAGATATAATTGAAATGAGGGAACAACAACAAATTGTTTAGCAGATTTTTTAAAATTAAAGCTTTTTTTTTTTTCAAAACATATGCATGGATAATTTTTCAATACTGACCCTTGCAAAACCTTGTGTTCCAAATTTTCCCCTCCTTTCCCCCATCACCACCCTTAAATGGCAGATAATCCAATATATGTTAAACATGTTAAAATAAATGTTAAATCCAATATATATATATATGTATATATATATATATACATATACACATATGTATACAATTATCTTAGCAAATTATTAAAAGAAAAGGATGCTATGTACATTGACATACTAGTAGTGATATTACCCATTGTGTTATTCAGGGAAACCTTTCATTGGCATTTTGTTGTCCTCATTTAGTTGTGATCAATCTGCACATATTCTACTTTTTACATTTTTTATCACTTCATATACTTCTTCCCATATTTTTCTAATTTCTTAATGTAAAAATGTGGGAATTTAGGATTTGTTCTTTTTGGTGTTTTATAAAAAAAATACATGAATATATAGTCTTTTCTGGCTTCTAGTCTTTTGCATAGAAGTTTGGAAAGACTTACTATCAGCTATGTATACTGTCCCATCTCTCTTGGTATTTAGATGCTGGTAAAATGGGCCAGCATTTGGCCTCTTATTTTCAGTGATCACAAAATCTTAGATGCAGAAACCTCTGTTGTCTGCCATCAATGCACCAGAGGGCATCTCTGCCACTAAGGTGCCAGTGGTCTTCTGAACTTTCTTAACTCATAAGTTCATTACCAGTCCTGGACATTTACATCATGGTTTACTGAGATCAGAAAAGAATAAGCAAAAAATCAAGAATAATGAGAGATCAAACATTAACTTGTTTGATTAAGTAGATTGATTGACTAACCACTTCCCCTTCTCCCATTACTACATCTAGCTTTAATTGCCTCCTAGATGGGATCAGAATTATAATGGAATAGAGGATTTGGTACTTCATTAACTCTCATTGGAATTGTACCTCATCATCTGGTGAGCCTCAACCAAAAAGTCCCTCTAGGATGTGGTTCCTCTTTTTAAAAAGTCCCTGGGTTATCACCTCTTCTACAAACCCCTGCTCGTGGCTGGAAATAGAACTTCTATTTCCCTCAAATCCTCTCCACAAAATGGACTAGAAATAGATATGGCATGTCGGTGGGTGCCCTAAGGATAGAGGAAAGACCATATTATAGTAATATTTATCAATATTGAAATACAATAATATAGTATTCCATTCACATCATATCTTATTTAACTATTGCAAGCAATGGAGATTGCTTCCAACTTTTTTTTTTCAAAATTCCAAATAATGCTGTTGTGAATATTTTTTGTATAGATTTATCTTTTATTCTTGTCAATAACCTCCTATTAGAAGGATTATTACATTAAAGGATATGGATAATTTTATGAATTCTCTGATAGAAGTACATGTTTTTTTCCCAAAGTAGTTAGAGCAATTTCCCATAGTTTCTTCAGCACTGAATGTTTCCATCTTTTTTTTTTCATAATTGCTCATTTATTGGAGTAAAAAAAAATTGCATTTTCTGGTTATTACCAATTTTGAATATTTTTTCAGAAGTTTTTTGATAATTCATTTTTTTTTCTTTTCAATCTGCATTCTTTGGTTAATTTATCAATTAGAGAATGGCTTTTAAAGCTTCCTAATTTGTGTCTATTTTTCTATTGTGTTTAGATATCAAATTTTCCTCTGAGATTTAGATTAAAGATTTTTCCCAATTAGCATTTTTTCATATTATTCTAGAGCTACTGCTTTTATTTTTACAGAAATATTTTATGTTATAAAGGTTTTCCTCTATACATAGCTTAGAGCTATCTGTAGAACTTAAAGGAACTTAAAGAGCTTTTCTTTTCCCATCCTCTTCTTTCTCCAAAGAAAATTTTAATTTCTGTCAGGGATGGTAAATAAGTTGGGGACAGAAGCTCCCCAATTGCTCTCCTTAGAGAATGGGGGGTGTCAACTTAGAATTATATGTTTCTGATCCCTTGAATATTTGTAATCTAGGGAATGTGATTTTCAGATCATTCTAATTTCTGATCACTGTTTCATTAATGAGAGAAATTGGACTCCAAACATTACATATTAATTTTGACTCTTTTCCCATCAAATATTGTTTTCTCTTCATTCCGGAAGAGGACCATGGTATCAGGAAGGTGATATTATGACATGCCAATGAATTAGATTTAAGTGAAGCAGGGCAGGACAAGGTCTGCTGCCTTATTTTCCTCCTTCAGAGCCATCTGGGTCCAGTGACAAGATATAGATCATGAAGACTGGAGATGACTCTGGGTGCAGTATGAAACCTTGGCCTTTTTAAGCTAAGGTCTTTAACAGATCTCAGTTTGATTGAGGCAACACCCATTAAGTGATTAAGGTTAGATAAGAAACCAGGTAGAGAATGGTCTCCTTTACTTAATATTAAAAAAAAAAAATCCAATCTGAGAGGGGAAAACCTTCAGGATTTCTGGCCTGCATAATCTTAATCAAGTGACTTGTGGGCAAGTGGGCAACTTGTTGGTTAATAGTAACACAATGAACACATATAGTGAACACCAAAGAAACACATTTGTCCAAATAACAAAACAGAGATCAGGTAAAAGTATCCATAAGACAATAAGATAATTAGTGAGTACTGGACTTGGAATCAGAAAGACTCATCTTTATGAGTTCAAATCTGGCCCCATACTTGCCATGTGAAAAAGTTCTGTCATTGGGAGCAAGGTAATTCAGCTTAACAAAGGGAAGGAAGGAAGGAGGAAAAGAGAAGGAGAAGAAATAGGAGGAGGAGAAAGACAGAAATAGAGTGACGCAGACACACACAGAGAGACACAAAGAGACACAGAAAGACACAGAGAGATATAGTGAAAGAGACAAAAACAGAGACAGATAGAAACAGAGATAGAGGAGAAAAAGACAGAGAAAGAGGCAAAGAGAACTAGATCTAACCCAAGAGCAAGTTCCCTAAGTATCAAATTGGGGATAGGGACATGATGAACTCTGCCAGCTCCTTTCATGGTAGCCTCTTTCCAGTTCTCCTTCCATAACTTGCAGTGGGATTGGTATCTCCCATCTTTTTTCTGGAAGCTGGAAGCCAGAAGTCCCCCAAATGACTGCGGAAGCTAAAGAACCCAAAGACACCCAAAGAGGCTTTAAAGAAAATTTGAAGAACTGTCTTTTTATTGCTGTCATCAACTTTAACCTGACCTTCACCTTGACTCAGGTCACTGGTCTCCATCAATAAGGAAAGTATCATCCCTAGTGGGTTTGGGGAGTGGGGCTAAATTTATATAAAATATATATATTTTGTCTTTTATAGTTTCTTTTGGTATATTGAATTAAAAAAATTTCCCTTGGAGTTCTAAGTCAAGATGGTGAAAATAGGCAACAACTTCCTTGAAATTTCCCTCAAACCCCTCTGAATATGTCACAAATAATGCCACAAATCAATTCCTGGAACACCAGAGATTACAAAAGCACAGGGTGAAATAATTTTCCAGAAGGTTTTTGGTTGCACCAACATAGGCTATGTTAGCACAAAACAGCCCCCAATAAACCAGGAGCAGGCCTTGGGAGCCCCTGAATCAGCAGCTAGTTCCAGAGCTGTCAACTCACAGATTGGTCAGAAGCAGATTAAAGGATCTCTTTGCTAGCCACTGACACACAACTCTGTTGCTTTTCCCATACTTGAATCTACATTGCAGTCTCGGGCAGTCCCATGAGGAGGAGTAACACTAGTATACAAGAACTAATGGACTCTCATCATAGTTTTAAAGCAAAAAAAGTAGTTGTGATCACTCACAGAGCAGAGCAGGGGCCAGGATAGTAGTAAATATATCTCTCCTTAGCTCATACCAGCTTGGAAGAACTGAAAGCTTATAGGTTTCTAGAAATATCTTTGAAAACAGATGTAAAAAACACTTAAAACTCCAATACAATTTCCATCCTGGAAATAGATACCTACTTTAATTAAGAAATAAAAGTCAAGCAAAAGACTGGGAAAATGATGAAGTGACAAAAAAATTCTGACTATCGAAAGCTACTATAATGCAAGGAAGATCAAAAAACACACTCAGAAGAAGACAAGTTTAAACTCCTATATCCAAAGCATCCAAGAAAAATGTAAATTAGTACAGACCATGGAAGAACTCAAAAAGGATTTTGAAAATCAAAAAAGAAAGGAAAAATTGGGAGGAGAAATGCAAGTGTTGAAAAAAAAGTCATGAAAAATGAGTTAAGACCTTGATAAAGGAGACACAAGAAAATACTGAAGGAAAAAAAATACTTTAAAAAAGACTGGACCAAATGGTGAGACATACAAAAATCCAATGAAGAGAATAATGCTTTAAAAAGCAAACTGATCAAATGGAAAAGGAGATAAAAGTTGACTAAAGAAAGTAATTCCTTAAAAATTGTGATTAAGCAAATGAAAACCAATGACTTCATGTGAAATCAAGAAACAATAAAACAAAACCAAAAGAATGAAAGACTAGAAGACAATGTGAAATATATTATTGGAAAACCAACTGACCTGGAGAGATAATTTTAAAATTCTTGGATCACCTGAAAGCCATAATCAAAAAAAAATAAGAGTCTGGATATCATTTTTTCAAGAAACTACAAAGCAAAACTGACATGATATTTTAGAACCAAAGAGTAGAAGAGAAATTGAAAGAGTCCACCAATCACCTCCTAAAAGAATGTGGTAAGAATTTTATATACAAGAAGAAAGAAAAAACTTTTAAAATGGAGGAGAAGGGGACTGAGAGGGTAAGAGCAAACCTTACTCTCATCAGAAGTGGCTCAAAAAAGGAATAATATGCATACTCAATTGCATATAGAAATCTATCTTATGTTATAGGAAAATAGAAGGGGAAGGGGGCACGAGAAGGGGTTGGTGCTGATACAAATAAGGGGGTAGTCAGAAAAAAATTTTTGAGAAGGGACAGGGGGAAAAGAGAGAGAATAGAATAAACATGGTGGTAGGGATGGGGGAAATATAGTTAGCAATAGTAACTATGAAAAAAATTAAAGCAAATTTCTCTAACAAAGACTGCATTTCTTAGAGAACTGAGTCAAATTTATATAAAAAAGAGACATTCCTCAAATGATAAATGATTAAAAGATATAAATGATTTTCAAATGAAATAATCAAAGCTATCTATAGCCATATGGAAAATTCTCTAATTTACAGTTGATTGAATAAACACTAAAACAATTCTGAGGCACTATCTCTTACCTATTAGTTGGATTAATAGAACAGAAAAGGAAAATGACAAATGGTAGAAAGGCTATAGGAAAAATGAAACATTAAATGAGATATTGTTGGTGGAGTAATGAATTGACTCAACCATTCTGTACAGCCCAAACTATGCCCAAAAGGTTATAAAATCATGCATAACCCCCTTTGACTTATTAATACCACTCCTCGTACTGTAACCCAAAAGAGATAAAAACAAAAATGGAAAGGACCTTTATGTACAAAAATATTTATAGCAGCTCTTTTTGGAATAATTGGAAATTGAAGGGATGCACATCATTTGGGGAATGGCTGAACCAACTGTGTTATGTGATTATAATGGAAAGCTATTGTTCTGTAAGAAATGATGAATAGGATCCTCTCAGCAAAACCTGGAAAGACTTGCATAAGTTGCTGCAAAGTGAAATATATTATGTAAAAACTAATAGCAATTTTGTAGATGATCAGCTGTGAATGACTTAGCTATTCGTAGCCATATAGTGATTCAAGACAACTCTGAGGGACTCATGATGAAAAAATGCTGCCCATCCCTAAACAAAATGTCTAGGTGTCTAAACAAAGATTGAAGTACACTTTTTTGCTTTTTAAAACTTTTCTTCTTTTTTATTTACTTATTTATTTTTGTTTTCTTTCACAACATGTCTATTATGGAAATGTTTTACATAACTACATATGTATTATCTATATTGGATTGCTTGCCTTCTCAAGGGGAGGGAGAGAGAGAATTTGGAACTCAAAGTTCTAAAAACAAGCATTAAAAATTGTTTTGACATGTTTCTGGGGAAAAAAATGAAATAATTTAAAAACATCTGTCCAGAGATGTGAAAAATGTAGTCTTCTGCTTGTCTTTCCCCTACTTTTAACTTTCTCCCCTCCCTCTCCTTTCTTTTTCCTGTCTCTTTATCTCATTCTTCTTCTCCATCTCTCTTACTCGCAATTGTTTTCAAATCTGATCTCCTACTACATAGTGGTTGTGTGATCTAAGATAAGTCCTTGAATCTCCTAGTAACTCCATGAAATTCTCAAAAATTTTAAAGTGCAGAGGAGATAATGACATGACAATTTCCTTACCTGGCAATTTCCTATACCCTATGAAATCACACTTCTGGCTCAAATCCTATCAACTTAGAATATTATGAATATAATTTAAAGGACATTTCATTTCCCTCTCTTTCTGTTATTCAGTTTTCCCAGTTGTCTTTTTGAGTAATAACTTATTTCTGCAGTAATTTGTAGTTTGGGGTTAATTGGATCCTATCTTACCATATAAGTTTTTCTATGTGTTGTTATCTTTTCTATTTCACTGATCTATTTTTCTTCTTTTTTTTTTTTGGTATCTAATATCCAATATATATTTTTATAATTGCTGCTTTATAATATAACAAGAAGAATAACTTAAATTATTCCCCATTTTACCTATTTCCTACTGCTTTCTCTTGATTTTTCAAATCTTTTTGTACTTTGTATGAATATATTTCATAATGCTGAAAGTTATCCTAGTGATATTTTAATAAGTTGCTAATTTTTTATTAGTTGATGAATAGGTAGTGCTATTAACTATTCTACAATATTATGGTCAAGTTAGGAACAATAAATCTCTAATTATTTGTCTTTATATTTGTAAAAATGCTGGTATAGTTGTGTTTAGATACACTTTACCGGTCTCATGGTAAAGTAGATATTAAATGTATAAAGACATTTTGCTATAATTTTGCACATATTATTTTTGAAATAATTCCTTTATTGCTCAATTTTGTGTTTTTGTGAGATTTATAAACATACTAACTATATATATATATATACATATATTATATGTATAAGCAACTTTCTAAGATTGTCAGTTACACAACAGATGCCAAACTGCATTATTACAAAGAATGCACATAACAGGAGTTTCTGATGCCAGTACAATCAGTTCAATATAAAAAATTAACAAACTTATTTTTTATCCTGTTATTTTGCTAATATTATTTTGTTGTTTAGTTTTTTAAATTTTTAAAAAGGAAATCATTGAAAATTTTGTTTCCTCTATGCTGATGCCATTAACTTATTTTATCAAGAGGTAGTATTTCTAATACTCAGGTTGAATGGCAATAATAGACATCTCTTCTTAACCCTGATCTTACTGGGAAACCTTCCACTGTTATTTTTTAGAAATAACACTAGCTCTTGATTTTGTGTAGATATTTTTGCTTTAAGGAGAGGTACTTTAATTTCTTGTAGCTTTTAAAAAACACAAAACATATCAGATTTTTTTAGCCTACTAATAAAATCATATGCTTTTAGTGTCTTACTATGATTTATTATGCTAATTGATTTTGTAAGGTTGAATCATCTTTACATTTCTAGTACAATTCCAACTTTATATTTGAGGTTATAAACATTAAGTTTGATTTTTTTTCCTCCATCACATCCTGTTATATTGCTCATTTTTACTAACACAAGCTGTAATACAGCTTGTTTTGCTGGTATTAATCCAATCTTAAACTCTGAACATGCATACACACATTGAATGTACTTTCCCACCTTCTCCTATCCTAGGAGTTTATAGTTACTGATATAATCTTTTAAAAACTTTTCCAATGTGGTTTAGTATTTTTTCTCTCTCTATTTCTGTCTCTCTCTTTCACTCTTCTTGCCACACTCTCTCTTTTCTCCCCACCTTGTTCCTTTACTTCTTTATTAACTTTGTTCTTCATCTATGAAACCCACCTTCAAAGTATAACAATTTCCTGTATCCTTCTTCTCCTGTATCCTTCTATCCATCCCATTTCTATGGATTTTCCCTGTCAGTTCTAGACTATTCCTTCTTTTGTGTGCAACTTCAAAAAGATAAGTCTATCTTTTTCTTAGAATATCAAGTACCATGAATCACCATTTATTCACTCCTAATTATAAAGTCTGGTTTACTTCCCTAAGAGTCTACTGAATGCTGGGTTGAATGTCAAAAATTCAGTTCAGAATTTACTTATTTTTGTTAGTAAAACTATTGTTCATTATAAAGGAAAATGCTTAGTTTTGCTGAATAAACAATTTTGTCAAGTGTTTTACACCCTCCGGGAATATCATGATGTTCCAGTATTTGTCCTGGACATAAATTCCATGTCACCCTCGATTTTCCTTACTGATATTAACACCCAGTTTCTAGGCTTCTTCATCATTCCAACCATAATATCCATTTGAGCTTAATATTTATATAAATATGATGGTAGCTGTATGAATGGAGAGAAGGGTTCAGGTTCCAGAGACATTGTAGAGATACAATCAATGAGATGTGAGAAGTTGAGTATGTAACATGAGGGTGAGTAAGGAGTTGAACATAAGATCAAAAACTTGGGATTCTGCAAAATGTTGGTATTGATAAACAGAGATAGTGATGTTGGGAAGAGGGGAAGATTTGAAATAATGAATTTTATTTTGAACATGTTGACTTTGTTATGTATCTAGGCATGCAATTTGAAATGTCTGATAGGCAGTTGGTGATGTAGGACTGACGCTCAGAAGAGAGACTGGATTGGATATATAGGGTGTCCCCAAAGTCTCCATGCAGTTTTAAGCTTTAATGGCTTAAATAATTTTAAGACATTAATGTTTAAATTTTAATAGTTTCAAATTGTTAAAATTTAAAGCTTCACTGAGATTTTTGGGACACTATAGATTTGTGAGTCTACCTTCTCACCTTACCATCATGCAGATGGTTTTAGCCTGGGTTTCTGTGTCCTGGTTTATTCTCTCTCCCCCCTATCCATAACATTCTTTGATACTTTGGCTTCTATGACATTCTTTTTTCTGGCTTTACTTCTGTGTTTCCCTTTTGTGGTCTTTTTCATCTTCTGGTCTCCTAAAACTCTGTTTTCAGTTGCTTCTCTTCTTTAACATTTATTCTTTTGGTATTGTCAACCCTTTCCATGACTTTGTTATCATGTCCTTGAAGATGATTCCCAAATTTATTTGGCCAACCTCAATCTCTCCATTAATTCTAGTCCAGAATTCAAATACCTTCTGGATATTATATGTATAACTTGTTAAATATTTTAATTCAACATCATTAAAATTAAATCACAATCTTGTCATCAAAATTTTTTCTTCATGAATTGCACATGGCTAACATATATTGTATTACTTACTGTCTAGGGGAGGCAGTGGGGAGAAGGGAGGGAGAAAACATTTGGAATACAAGGTTTTGCAAGGGTGGATGTTGAAAACTATCTTTGCATATATTATGAAAATAAAAAGCTATTATTGAAAAAAAAATCTTCCCTTCATTCTAGCTTTCCCATTACTACAAATTGTACTACTATGCTCATAATCACTTGGCCTGGCAATCTTGTATGGTTCCCTCTGCCTTAACCTCCACAACCATGTATTGATTGATAGCATCCCATCTATCTGTTAAAGCCTCTCAACACATTACCAACCATCTCCCCTCTTTCCTTTCCTACCTTTACCCCTGGAGCAGGCCTTCCTTACCACTAGCCTATAATATTTTAATAAGTTCCTAATTGGTTTTCCTTCCTCAAGTCTGTTACTTCTTCAATCAATCCTTCACATAACTGCCAACATAATCTTTCTTTTTTATCTTTCTGAACATTAAGACTGATTTTATTAGGTGTCAATTAGCCTATTGATCTTTTAGAATTTTTTTTGGGGGGGAATATTTTTCCCTAGCTGTATGTAAAACAATTTTGACATTTTTAAAAAAAAGTTTTGGATTACAAATTCAATCCCTCCTTTCTTTCCTCTCCTTTTCCCTCCCTGAGATGGTAAGCATTCTGATATAGTTTATACATATGCAATTACATAAAGCATTTCCATAAGCATAATCTTCCTAATGAAATAATCTTTTTGAAGTCATAGACCCTTTTGACTGCTGAAATTTGTGGACCGCTTCTCAGAATTTGTTGTTATTCAATTGTTTTTCTATCATGCTGATTGATTCTTCATGAACCCATTTGGGGTCTTCTTGGCAAAGATACTACAGTGTATTGCCATTTTTTCCTACTATTCATTTTACAAATGAAGAAACAGGGAAAGAGGGTTAAGTGACATGCTTAACGTCATACTGCTAGTGAATATCTGAGATAAGATTTGAACTCATAAAAATATATTCCTGATTTCAGGTGTAACACTCTATTTACTTGATTATAAAAGGTATGAAATACATTAAAATATATTTATTATGAAAAAACAAGGTCACAGACCTTAGGTTAAGAACTCTGTAATTTATAAGTCTAACCATACCACTCATTCCCTTCAGTGTCAGCCCTTTCCCTTTTTACATTAGATTAAAAACAAAACAAAACAAAACAATAACAACAACAAAAACCAAAACTCCTCTGTTTGTTTAAGATCCTGAAATGGTTGTCTGTACCTTTCTTTTACAATGATTTCACTTCACTCCCCTTCACATACTACAGTTTCAGTAAACTGGGCCAGTTGTTCCTAAATCTCATCCTATTACCACTTTGTGCATTTCTCCCCCTCTTTCCAATTCTACCTGTAGAAGACCTTGCTCAGATTCTGCTCATCCCTCCATTAAATCTTTTCTGATTCTCCCAACTAAATATGATTGAGTGAATGAATCTCTTGGTCTCTCTTTTGCCCTCATCATATCCCATTCTACTTTATTTGATACTCTAGGAGTACATGACACTTTCAAACTAATTTTAAACTTTTGAAAGTATAATTCTGGGTTGTTTTTCATTTTTTTTCCCCTATAAAAACAACTCAGCTCAGTTCTTGACACAAAGTACTTAATAAATATATGATGAATTTAAATTGTGATGTCATTGTTGAGAGCAGTGAGTTGTAAGATTTTTTTTTTTTTGAGATACTTAATTTCCATAAAGGAGTTTTAACACTGGAGAGAATTGATTCAAGAATAGAAAATTCAGTTCTAGATGGGAAAGAGGAAATGAATCAGATAAATATTCATGGGTCAAGTAGCACTCAAACTGGACCTAGAAGTAAAAAAATGATTTCAACATCTAGAGATGTAGAGAGATTTCAGAATCTGAGGATTCACAGCTCAAACATAGAGATAAGAAGGGAAATGAAACAAAAAGCTATTGGTTCAATTTAGTTGGAACATAGAGTATGTAAAAATAGAGTAAAGTGAAAAAGACTCAAAAGATAAGTTTGGCACAGATAATAAAGGAACTAGAATGTCAGATTAAAAAGTTTCCAATTTGTCTTAAGCAATGGAGAGCCATTGAGGATTTTTGAACAAAGGACTGACTTGGTACATCTGTATTTTAGGAAAGTTATTTTGTGTGAGGAAGTTACATAATTAGAAGTGTTTTGGAATGTATAAAGAAAGTTTCAACCAAATTTAAAGATAAATGAAGTCAGAAATTATTGAGCAATCTATCTGCATATCCAATAGACATATAACATATCTATTAAATGGTAGAAGTACATTTAAAAAAAGAAATAGCAACTTTGAACCTTGCTTCAGGGATTTTATATGTAACTGTGTTGATAGATGTATACTTGAGGACACTAACAAACCATATTCAGTCAACATAGAAAAAAAAACAAACCAGAAAATGAATATAATTCATGAAATTAAATGTAATGTGTGTTGCTACCTTGCAAGCTGACAGCTGGAAAAGTCTCAGCCAAGCTTTTGGGACTACAAACTAGTTAGAAAAGTTAATGTTCATTTCACATCATTTTGTAAGTAGTCTAATACTTCTCTCCCACACTCCCCATAGGAACTACTCAAGCACCAAGACTGTTTTGGTAATGTGTGCATCAACCTTATCATATATATGTACATACCTGGAAAGTATACTTCCAAAATAAGTGAACCTATTCACAGCATTCAAAATTTCTCTATTTGCTGAAACCAATGGTTCTAAATATGGATGATGTAATGCTGGATGATGGAGCACCTGTGTTTTCTTGGTGATAATTATAAGGCCAAAATTAGCAGAAGCAACAGAGAATTGATCCAAACTTTCTTGCATTTTAGCCTCAGAGGTTGCATTGAAAACACAATCATCTGCAAACAAAAGATTACACACCAACTCTCCCTTAACTTTAATCTTTGCTTATAGCCTTTTCAAGTTAAAAAATGAATGATAATAATAATGATGATGATGATGATGAGAGCTAACATTTCTATAACACTTATTATATGCCAAAGACTGTGCTAGACCACTTTACAATTATCAGCTCATTTGATCTTCATAATAAGCCTGGGAATTAAGAACTATTGCTAACCCCATTTTACTATTGGCAAACAAAAATTAAATGACTTGCCTAAACTCACATAACCAGTAAGTTCTGAGGTCAAATTTAAACTTCACTTTTCCCAACTCTGAGACAAAAGAAGGTCCCATACCTGGATCTCCTATTCTCCAGAATACAAATATTCAAGACAGAGCTTCTGGGCTCCAAACTCTGTAAAAGATAATTCCAAGGAGTTGCAAACATGCACAAAGGAAGTTGGACCTTCAAAACCACTTCCAGGATGGGAGATTAACTATCTTGATCTCTAGACACAATCCATTTGTGCCATCTCGTCCTTTTGACTTCTCCAGAACTGAGAATGTTAGCCTAGGGATGCCCAGTGACAGTGTTATTCTTCTGATGCCTTAAATAACCCAGTTCCTAATGAATATATAGTGACTGATTAGAAACAGGTGCTCCCTGCTGGTTGGCCAGTCATTGTCAGGCCTGTTTTTTGGCTCCTGCTTTTCTGTTTCAACATGCATAGAGAATGTGTCAACATGCTTTAGGGGGTGTTGCCCCTACTCTGTGTTCCTCAAGAGGGAAACGACTGTCTCTTATACACAGATTTCCCTCTGACCCTCTGCCTGCTGCTAAGATGCCTACTTCTGTACCTCTTGCCATTTCCCCATTACATTTGCCAGTCCCAGCTCTTTCTCCCATTTTTTAAAGACCTACTCGTCATTCATCGGTTGCAAAAATGCCTTTAATATGGAAATGTTGTCTGTTAACATTGCTTCTCTGTCTCTGTCAGGAGATTTAAGGAGTCATCTGAGTAGCTGAGTCTAATCAGGTAAGGCTTATCACAGAAGCTAATTTTAACAATGGATTTTGAATTCCCAATCACAAGTAGACACCAAGAAATCAACTCCAGAGTAATCTTTATTTTTTGGTCATATTTTTCCTCTTTCTTTCCCTCATCCTCCTGAAAATCATCATCATAATAACTTTTTGCTACTGTTGATCAGAGTTCAAGAGCAGGTTCAAATACTGATTCTCTCATTGCGAAAATCTTTTTTCTTGGTCTGGTCACTGAATGACACACTGCACTCAGTTTTCTTAGCATAAAATTACTTGTTACTTATAAAAGTCAGCTGAAAATCAGAATCTTAGGATGAGCCTCTATTGAGAGATGTGGTAAGGGTCTTATACCATCCATCACCAGCGTTATTTATCATGTGCTATATCTTTGCTTTGTAGTCTTACTTGTTATGGATAATGTACTCTCTAACTGTAAATCCTTCAATGGTCCATAAGTTCATAATGGTATTTTTTGGGGAAAAAAGCTGATTTCTTCACTGCCTGGTGGAGGTTACATCATACGCATTTAGAACAATGGAACCAGACTGGCTAATTAATATAGAAATGTCAATTGAGATTATCCTTGGAAACTCATTCACTCAGAACCAGCGTCTATTCCCTGGTAAAGATAACTTTGTGCCCAGGAGACTGGCCCTCATGTGGCTGGTTTATTTCAGAACCAATCTACATAAAGAACGCTTTACAACATAGTCTGTAGTTAGCCCCTGCCCTTAGCAACAGCAAATGCCTACTTTACAAGATCTGCTAAAAATATTACGTAGTTACATACACCCTCCAAGTGCCTCCTGCTCAGCCTGTCTTATTTATGTAGTTCAATGATTTTGATAGCAAGATCTTGTCTATCATTACATTTTTTCGATGAAGGACCGCAAAGCGCATAACATCTGCCATCTCGTTCATCTTCCTATCTGTTCTCTCAGGAAGTCAGAGGCACTGAGATCTGTAACCATTTTACAGGCGCAGAAAGTGGGGCGCAGAGTTGGCCAGGCTCACGAGCTCAGCTTTTCTTTCCTTTACCTAAGCAACACCTGCATTTGAGAGGATGGGACACATTCACGCTGCAGTTTCGATTGAGAGAATGATAAGGAAACAGCAAAAACAGGATATGAGAGGCATTCTGCAGCCACTTGTGGCATTAGGCAGTAGGTGGGGGGGTTGAGCTGAGACACAGAAGGCTGTGATCTTATCGGGATTCTATGAGTCTGAGAGAGCTGTTTCCCAAGAAAAATCCTGGAACGAGCCTTCGGGTGCCCCAGTAAATGGCGTTGTCGCCTCTCTATTAGGAGAAGGCTTTGGGTTTCAGCAGACTGCTGGTTTCCATCTCAGAAGTGGCTGGATCGCGCTGATGTCTCAGGGCATATGTGCGTGTGTGCGTGTTTGTGTATTAGCCCCAGAACTGCACGCTATGAACTCATTCAGCCACATCTGGCACTGAGCCTTTCCTGTATAGAAATGAAGCTCCCAGTTTACCTCTGAGCTTTGCAGGGGGGGAAACGCCTACTCTTTGGTGTTCCCATCTCCCCACTACCCAGTTCTTGAGTCCTTCTGAAAGAATTGAGCCAATACTATTTTGAAAATTCAGGTGCTTAACTAACTCAGGGCCAAATTCACACTGCCCCAGGAGAGGATCTTATATTTCTTTTTTCTTTCTTTCTCTCTCCCTCCCTCCCTCCTTCTTGCTGGCATCTCACAGCTTGATTCCTATCTTGGGAGCATGAGAAATGTGTGTGCCAACTGCTAGCAGCATTTATGGCAGCAGGAAAAAAGGAAGCACTGTGGGAATTGACAAGGAGGTCCATGAGGATACTGTGGAACCCAGAAGGGGCATGGAGGGAAGAGGAGGTGGTTGAAAGCAGATGTACTGGCTGGACATAGAGTCTGGAATCAAGCCTACCATTGTTCTTTGACTGGAGGCAAAGACAGAGTCCCTGAGGGATACTGGGTGTCTTCTGGGTTCCCAGGAAAGACAATAGGGATTGGTCATTAGGAATCCAAAATATATGAAGCAGCAATTTGATTTAGTTTGACTTTGAATATTATTTTGATATCCTGGGTTTTTTTTTTTCAGCTCAAGATATTATTTCCCAACACACATTTTTTATTTCATTCAAAATTCAGCAAACCATTAATTTGGTGGTACAGTATGATATTTCTAAGTTAATTTTGTCAACTGTAACAACACAAAATCTCTGTGTTGTATCAATTATCAGAAATTATGCCATTGGTGGCACAATTTACTAGTAAATCTGGAATAACCACAATTCAAGAATATTCAGAATTGCAAGTGACACAAAAAGTGGGAGAAAGTTGCATGCAAAGTATACCAGGCTATAGCATATTACTGGTAATGATTTGTATGCAAAACACCCTGTAATATAGGAATTCTTAACTTGGAATTTGTAATCTTGCATTTTTTTTCCTCCAGTATTTCAATATAATTAATTTTCTTTCTAATATTAGGTATTTTATTTTATGCATTTAAATATTTTATTAAGGGACACATAGACTGTCAAAAAGGTCTATAATGTAAAAAGGTAGTATATATGCATATATATATATATATACATATATATGTAATCAGAAAAGCAAGTGAGAGAAGAAAAAATAAAAGGGAGAAACATATCCATAGAAATAGGGAGAGAGAGAGAGAGAGAGAGAGAGAGAGAGAGAGAGAGAGAGAGAAGGAAGGTAAGAAGATAGGAAGGAAAAAATATCACTTAGCTTTCTGCCCAACATGTAATGTACCAGGTGTTGTTGCTGTTGTTGATGATGATGATGATGATGATGATATATGGCTCTTTGGAGTTTACAAGTGCTTTACATGTGCTTTCTGTCTTCACAGCATCCCTGTGAACTCAGTGCTATTGCTATCTTCATTTTACAGATGGTAGAACTAAGGCTGAAAAGTTAGGTGCTTTCTCAGGACTCACCTTTAGTGAGTCTCTAGAAAAAGGGATTTGAATTCAGATCTTCCTAATTCCAAATCTACCACTCTCTCCATTGTGCTACCTAATTTCCTCTTACTGAAATTTCCAAATCATGCCTGGTATACCTAGCATGCAACTTTCTCCCACTTTTTGTGTCACTTGCAATTCTGAATATTCTTGAATTGTGTTTATTCGAGATTTACTAGTAAATTGTGCCACCAATGGCATAATTTCTGATAATTGATACAACATAGAGATTTTGTGTTGTTACAGTTGACAAAATTAACTTAGGAATATCATACTGTATCACCAAATTAATGGTTTGCTGAATTTTGAATGAAATAACCATTGAGCACAGGTTTAGAGGTAGAGGTTCAGATTTTTTCCAAAGCATTTTTTTAATAAATAAGGAAACTAGAGTTCAGAGAGATTGAGAGATACTTGTCTCAGATCATAGATTTAAGTAAGACAGGCTTTGAACCCAGAGCTTTTAGCTACGAATTCAAAATTCTTCCTATTAGACAATACTATATCCCATGCTCAAACACTGGGTATCTGGTACTATTAGGGACCTTTGGATCTCATTCATTGATTCAATTAATGTTTATTAATTCTACAAAAAAAGGAGGGAAGATGAGAAGATAGAAAAATGGAGTAATGAGGGTGGGGAGAGGAGAGGGCCCAAGTCAGAGCACTAGCATACACTTACACATTGGGCGGAGCTTGGATGATAAACAATTCTTATCAGAATAAAAGATAGCAGGAAGTCATATTGATAATATCAGTTCCTATGGTGATGTTAAAAGAATCAGAAGACTTCTTACACATAGAAGAAAAATACATTTAGAAATAAATAGGTTAAAATCATACAAGATGGGAAGTGTCAATAGGCATAGATCTTATTGATTTAGAGCTGAAAAAGTTCCCACATTTTGTAGAGTCCAATCTCTTCACTTGACAGATAAACCAGGCTTGCCCTTGGTCACACAACTATTAAGATCTGAAGTAGGATTCAAATCCAGGTGGTCTTTGCTACAAGTCCAACACCCTATCCATTACACCACACAACATTCAGAGAATGTCCACAGTGACAAGATGGTGGATCCACAATGCATTTCAGTATCAGTATTCCACAAATTAGTTCAACTTGTCCATGGCATGAAAGTGATTCATGAGAAAGTGTCTCAGTCAAACTAAGACCTGTTGAAAATTTTAGCTTTAAAAAGGCCAAGGTCTCCCACTTCATCCAGAACCATCTTTATTCATTTTGATCTGTATCTTGCCATTGGACCCAGATGGCTCTGGAGGGGAAAGTGATCTAGGTGAACTTTCACAGCTCTCCCTCACTTAAATCCAATTCACTTGCATGTCATGGCAACATTCCCTGATGTCATTATTGTCTTCAAGATAATAGCAATAACAGCCAATCACAATAACAGCAGCAATTTGTTCAAATGTTATTAAAGTCTAGAGAGATGAAGCTTTCTTTTGCAGAAGTATCACACGTTCACACTAAAGCCGTAGATTCTTTACCATCTACCTTCAGTGTTATATATTGCTGAAAGATTCTGGGAATATTTCCCTCTAGAGTATTGTAAAAATGTTATTTTCCCCAGTTTCAACTGGGCACTCAATACAGCAAGGAAATCCTTGTATGCTTCCCTAATTGACTCTCCAACACAGTTTCCCTAGTGATTGCTTCAAACCTTTTTTCTCTTCCAATCTACCACACCCGTCATTTCTCATTCCCTCTCAGCAGAGGATCTTACTTTATATCTTACTGAGAAAATAAAGGGCATTTGTCTTAATCCCTGTCTTTTCCTTGTTGTAGGTTTCAAAGTCACAAGATTTCTTTCCCTATTATTTTCTTTTTTCTAGTCTTTCACAAAGATGTAGCCTTTCTCTTTGACAATCTCAGTAAATGTCGTGGTCCTGCTCCCATATCTTCCTTTTTTTTTTTTTTTCTGACAGCTTACTTTTGCAATCAAACCCTTTCCCTCTAATTTTCCAATTTCTCCTTATCTATCATTTCCTTAGAGGCACCTGAACATTCAAGTTTAAAAATCTCTATATACTATCTGTCTCCAATTCTCCTTTCATTCACTTCTCAACTCTTTGAAATCTAACTTCTGACTACATCACACTCAATTGAAATTACACTTTTCAAAGTTACCAATCATCTTTTAATTGCCAAATCAAATTGACAAGCCCTTATCCTTCTCTACTTCTAAGTATCATTTGACATGATCACCCTCCCTTCAATAAGAACTAACATTTTCTACTTCCTAGATTTCTGTGACACTGAACTTTCTAGTTTTTCCTCCTTTATATCTGGCTAATCCACATTTTTCTTTAATGGATAGTTTATATCCTAAGTCCATGTATGGGTATATCTGAGAAACTCCTCTTTCTCCTTCTTTATATCTTCTTACTCGACCTTTTCTTTCTCCTCTTCCATTTCTTGTTCTTCCTCCTCCTCTGCCTACTCCTTGTCTTTTTTCCCTCTCTCTTCCTCTCCCCTCATGATATGGCTTCAATACATCTTTCTAAATTTATTGCACATTATTTTACTTTTCAAATTCTACATTCCAATCTAATTGACCTTGATTATGTCTTCCTACGCACAATAGTCCATATCCTACCTTCATGTTTTTCCATAGCTGCACCCAGTTTCTGAATTATACTTCTTCCTTGCCTCCTACTCATAAAGTTTCTAGTTTACTTTATCATTCACTTCTGAATGATGTATCCTTCCAGACACCCACTCTCAGTTTCCTTCCACTCCCATTTTGAAGATTACTTTGAATGCAGTTGTATTTACTTATCTGTGTACTTGTTACCCAGGTACCTCAATCCACTCTCCCAGATAATGTTATCTCTTTGAGGTTACAGTCTAGTTTTTTTTTTTTCTTTTTGTGCATAATATAATGTGGTTTCTGACACGTAAAAAGCATATAAATCCTTTTTGAATGAATATACTTACCCATGACACTATAAATATCTTTGCATTTTAGGAGAGTGCATTTTAATTTGTATTTTCAATAGGAGGTGTTAGATTTTCAATAGAATGGCTCAAGCCTTTTTAATGAGGAAGTGAAAATTAGAACTCTTTGACTCCAGAGTTAACAAAAAGGTCCATGTTACCAGGTAGAATGGTAGCCATGGTTATGGTACCCTAAAAGACACCCAATGTGTAAGTGTATCCTAGGGCTCTGGAATTATCTGGGAGCAGGAAGTATTGTGGTTTTTTACTGTTCTCAGCATCATCGATATTCCTACATAACTGTTGATATGGGAATCTCTTCCTGAGGGAGACTAGGATCTGGAAGTAAAAAGTAATGTAGCAGCTCTCATTGGATTGAATCACTTCTGGCAGAAACATTTTTACTATAGACATCAAAGCATATGAAGTTCAGTGGATTTGCAATCAAGCAAGCATGCACACAAGCATTAACAAATACTGAGTTAAAGACCTAGAGATTCAAATATAAATTAACAAAGAGAAAACTGGGATGGGGTTGGAGATGGCAAGGACATGTTAAGCATATAAATATATTTAAATGAATATAAAAGAAATAAAAGGTAATTTGGGGAGAGCAAGACCTTTGTAGATAGTGACAGGGGATTTTCTTGAGTCAGCTAGGGATTCTAAGAGTCAGAGGTGAGAAGAGAGTTCATTTAAAGTAAGGCAGATAGTTACTATGAAAGCAAGAAATGAAAGATAAAACATTATGTGTGAGTAATAGTAAAAAGCTAGCTGACCTTTACCATGGAGCTTTGTAAAGGGGAGTCATGGATAAAAAGGCTGAAAGGGAAGGCTGTGCCAAAGTTGTGAAGGCATTTAAGGACCAAACAGAGGGGTTTATGCTTGTTAGCCACAGTGCAAGCCATTGTCCCTCTTCTAGTGGTCAAACAATGGCTCCAGCGAGAGGTATTACATAACAAAGAAACAACTAGAGTGGCTTGTTCCATTTCTACAAATACCTGGCAGCCTAAGACACTACTCATCAGATGTAGTACATCTTTTAAAAGTGTGTGGACATTTCTCTGTCTGTCTGTCTGTCTGTCTCTCTTTCTCTCTCCCTCTCTCTTTGTGCCTCTCTATTTCTGTCTCTGTCTCTATCTGTCTGTCTGTCTCTCTCTGTCTGTCTGCCTGTCTGTCTCTGTCTCTGTCTCTCTCTCCCTCCCTCTCTTTGTGTCTCTCTATTTCTGTCTCTGTATCTCTGTCTCTCTGTCTCTCCTCTCAATATTTCTTTCTCCTCTTTCTTAATCTCCTTTCCTTCTCTCTTTCCCTTCTCTCTCTCTCTGTGTCTTTCTCTTTTTCTTTCTCTCTCTCTCTTTTACTCACACACACAAATGCATGGACACATCCCACAGATGTTATTGCTTTAGTTTGATATTAACAATTCTGTCATGTAGTGTGCATATATATTAATTCCTGCCTGTCCATTCAAGATGCTCATTTTACTGTGTAAATGCCTATAGGGCAAGACCTGGACACAATTTAGTTCATTTATTATGGCATCAAGCGCTGGAGCTTTATATTAATATTGCTTCTTGGTTAATGAGATGATAAAACTAAGGAATGGTATAGTCAAGTGAATTCATTAGGATCATGTGGGTCATCATTAAATCCTATCTTTTTAGATCTATACAGGTGAACCCTGGAGAAATCTCAGGTTGGAAAATTGAAATGTGAAAGGGGGGTTGTTGAAAAACCACTGTGTTTGAAAAATCTACTTACTTTTAGATCCTGCTTCTAATCCATACTGACTATGTGACTTCCAGTAAGCGACCTAGTCTTTTTGGACTCTAGGCTTCTCTAAGACTCTGTCTGTATCCCAGGCCATCCCCAGTCAATCTAACTTTGTGCTTACCACTGGACTCTGATGACTGGAAGAAGAAACGGGGCTTTATGCAACTCTTTTTCACTCAAATCCAATTCATAAGTAAGTCCAGATATCACTCTGTGACATGACTAGTCCTCTTTGAAAATGAAAAATGGACAGTCTGAAGAGAGAGTGTCAACTTTATCATTTAAGAGTTATTTATGCCAATGAATCACAGGTATAATCTTGATCCTTTTTTTTTTTTTCTTGACTGTTAGGATTTTGTTTAGTTGTGTCTTTGATTAACCTTTTCCCATCCCTTACCTCCATCTGCATGAGGGGAAGAAGGTTGCTTAAGTATTTCTAAACAGATTTTTTTTGTACATTTACAATACTTCTTATTTCTGTCAGGACTTCCCAATTTATCTATCACCAGGGCACCTATCACCCAGCAACATTTGTGGAAAATATCTGTTTTCCTGCTTTGGTCATCTGAAATATTGCTCAACAAAAATTTTCATATGGGCTTTATAAGAATCACTTTTCTAGGATACTCTCCTGTTTCTTGGAAATAGTAATACAGAATTAGATATGACAGTTCTCAGATAGGGATAGGTAACATAAATGTTGATTGTAAATGTCAGGCACAAGATAGATCATCTTGATGATATCACTTTCCATCTCCAGCCTAGAGAAGCTCAGAAATAATTCTTGAGCCTTGTTGAGGATGCATGTCAATCTTGCCTATGATTATGAGTCTTATGGAGTCTCCCTACAATTGCAGCATTGTTTCATATTGTACAATAAACTTGCCATAGCCCGGGGCCCTCTTGCAGACACTGAGTACATTCTAGAGTGACACTAAGGCAGGGTGGGAATGCCATTTGCTAGATACATAGTTTGGAGGACACTTACACATGTCATCTAGTAAAAATTTTCTTCCCACGGTACCTTGTCATAGAAACATTTTATTCACTGGTGGGAAACATGCCGTGTGTCAGTAAGGGGTTATGGACTGCCCCTGGGTCATTGCTCTCTGCCATAGTTCTCTCAGGCTAATTGGTCTGAATGTTACAGAACAAATTGGACAAAAAGCCTGAATGCGTTTCAACTAGTTCTGGACAAAGGCATTTCACAAGTACTAAGTCACTAGAAATTTGGGGTCTCTTTACTCACAGCCTCTACCCTTATCCAGACTCTTGTCCACTCTAGTAAAGATTACAAATAGCCTTCTAATTTTTGCTTCTTTCTCTAGCTGCTCCTATTCCAAATCCATACTGCATACAGCTACCAAATTGGTATTATTAACACATAAGTATAACCATGTCACTTCCTCTTACTCAAAATCTTCAATGGCTCACTATCACCTTTAGGATAAAATGCAAACTCCTTTTAAAGATTTTTAAAGGTATTTAAAGGTTTTCCAAATATAAATCCTACCTGCCTTCCTGTATGACATCAGGCAAGGCACTTCTCTGACCTCTTTTTCTCAACTACAAAATGATGGAGTTGGACCCAGTGCTCTCTAACTAGAAGGGTTATTGATCCATAATCCATAATTCCACATTATCCCAGTCTATCTCATATCATTCCCCTTCATTTCTTCTACATTACAGTCAAACTGGCTTATTGGCTTTTGTTTATATATGACACTTTGTCTCTCATCATTATGTTTCAGCACATGTGGTTAAGATGTACCCCATATCTGGAAGGCAGCTTTCCTGACATATCTATCTCATAGAATCCCTTTGGGGGATACTTTGGAAGCTCACCTTAGGTACCATTTCCTACAATTTCCTCTTGAAAATGCTTTGGATTACTTTGTATATATACTTTGTATTGCACACTCCTTGAAAGCAGGAACTATTTTCATCCATCCATCCATTTATTATTTGTTTGTTTATTTATTTAATGTTTTTATTCTTGTACTGACCAGCATAGTGCCTTGTATGTGGCAGGTGCTTGTGGAATTGGATTGCATCGTACTGAACTGGATTGAATTAAATCCAGAGTTTGTTTTCTAAGCCCCAAAGTCACAGAAGCCCTTCTTAGAATTTGTTGAAGCTATTTGGTTTACATTCCCCAAGGGTACATGGGACTCCATTTGGTGTTAAAAAAGGTAGAGGAAAAGTGGTTAGATAAGAAGCATAGATGCTTCAGTCAGAGGCAGTTTGTATGCTAGCAAAGCAAAGTGATGAATTGAGTCAATTATTTGGATAATTCAAGGAAAAAAATAAATCCCCACCCTCTGTTTGTCTCCAAAAATCCTGCTAATGAGGCCAATGTGTTATTCTGGTTGTTCTAAATACAAATTGTCTTTTATTTCTCTCTTGTGGATATTTGCCACATTCTCATTCCTCTCCCTTCCTGCTCCTGCCCTGACATACTTTTATAGTATCTTTTCCAGAGGGAAGGCTGCAGGGAAACATTGCTCCCAGGAAACAACATGCTCCCCAGAAAATATGTGAGGAAAGGAGGAAGAGACATACACTCTTACCTTTGAACCTAATCTTAAGTGGTGCTAATACCTCATTGTAAAAAAGCAGAACTACCCACTCTCTTTGGTTCAGTTTAGTTCAAATTACACTCCAGTCCACCCCCAGATGACTGTCAAACTCCACTCTGCATGTTACCACATGTGCCATGCACCTCAGCAGAGAGTTGCCTGTCTTTGCTCCCATTCAGGTTTATTTTTAAGTTGCTCCAAGCATTTACTCATCTAGATGTTATGACTCCCCTCAGCTGCTTTGCTTACTGGAGGGCTGTCTGCTGTTCCCTAGCTTTTTTTTTTTTTTTTTTTTTTCTGGTAAGTATGGTTCTATTGTGAAGGCTAGCCCATCCCACTTCCAGGCCTGAGCTATTTTGGTCAGCTTTTCCTCTGTGAGGTGCATGGGCTCAGTAGGGAAGTTACACATTTATGTCCCCAGGCACAGTACAAGTACTTTTAAAATGCTAGCTGCTCTTATTTTTATGAGCAACACCATATTTTTTTTTTCCTTTAGGCAATAGAACTAGTCAACTCATGAGATCATAGGATCTTAGAATTTAGAATGGGGATGAACTATAGAGGCCATTTAGTCCAACCCCTTCCTCTCCTTTTCCCCTATTTTACTGAGACACAGAAAGGTTAAGATTTGTCCAGAGTCACATAGTTACTTAAGTATCTGAGGCAGGATTTGACTTTAGATATTTTGATTCCAAGTCCAAAATCATGTCTATTATGGATTATAGATTTAGAACTGAAAAGTGGCTCAGAGGATATCTCATCCAATCCCTCAACTTAAAGACAAGGACATTGATTCTCACAGACAAGAAATGATTTGCCCATAAATATATGCATTTATTAGACAGTATGGTCTTTCATGTTTTGGTATGCTGTTCTGTAGGCTTGTCTGCTCAGTGTTTGTAATCACGCCTTCTCTTTCTTTTATAAGTTCCCTCATAACTCACTGGGTGATTGGCACCTGGTGACTCTTCAATCAACATTGCTGATCAGCCCGATGGAGGTTTGGTATAGTAAGAAGGAGGTGTGGCAAACAGATGAATACCTGTGGCATCTCAGATGGTAATCCGGTAATCAGTCAAGGGCCTTTGGGCAAAAATCTTCCCTTGGCTGTTACCTTGACAGCTGTAAGGTGATGTGGCAGGTAGTTTTCAAGATTTTTATGAATTTCCTCTTGGAAGTTAATGATTGTTTATCAGGTCTGTACCTGAAGTGACTTGTTCTTCAACAAGATTGAAAGGAAAACTTTCTTGTAACCCATCTGCCCTAGTTGTAGATCTCTCTGGGATTGCTTTATAGGTGCCAATTAATATTTGTAAATCAACATAGTCTTATAAAGCATGTTTGCTTTGAGTGGATCTAGCTAGATTTTTAATAATGACATTTCTTTGTGATTGGAAGATTCCTATCCTTTGCCCCTGAGCCCAAGGTTATTGACCATGTATAGGAGTCTTCAAGACTCTACAGTAATATGTGATAACTTTTTAAAAAGTAAATGCTTTTATGCTATGGAGGATCTCTGGCATTAAAAATATTTACACTTATAAACATAAAGGATAATTAACCAATTTCCTGTATTACACCCCTATCAATGTTGGACCCTACTTAATTGCCTGCCTTGTTTACCTGAAGTTACAGGTCTGTGCTTATCCTTGAACCTCATTCAAGCAATTATGCAGATTTTTAATTAAATCACTATTTAAATCATTTGCCAACCTTTTGCCATGTGTAAGTTACATCTATTGGGTGCTAGAAGCTACTCAGAGGGTGATTGATAGGCTAAGTGGCTCCTGTCATGGAATAGGAAGGAAGAAGCAAGCGCATGTGGACTTTCTTGCTCCTTTTTAATTGTCACAACAGAGAAACAGTAAGGTTCAAGAGGACTGGGCTGGACCATAAAGAGCCAAAACCTGAAGAATGGCTAATTTAGAGGCATCTCAGTTTCTTTTCTCTGATGAGGGAATATTGCTAGAGAAAGCCATAAATTCAACCTACATTTACCTGTGGCAGTTTTATAGTTTATCACCCCAGCTATGTTTCCCATTTTCCACAACAATAGTCCCAAGCGTTATCCTCTCCCTTTTCTTCCCACCAACGGTGCCTCTAACCCCTGCACTCACAGCACACAGCATAGCTTCCTACTTCAAAGAGAAGATTGAGATCATTCTTACCTTTACTTACCTAAAAGTTTCTTTTCATTCTCATTCTTTTGTCCTTCCTTCTAGGCACAGAATAAAAGGTATTAATGCTTCTTGCTAAGGGGAATTCCTTCTGGTAGTCCTATTGATCCTATTCTTTCCCTACCCCCTTCAAAGCTTTGATTCAGCCATCATTCCTTTCCTTCACGCTTCTTTGTTCTTCCCATAGTCATGGGTTTCTTTCCATTTGCTCATTGTTGTCCATGGTCCAGAACTATAATTCTCTTGTCATTATTCCTGACTTTTCATGACCCCATACTCCTCCAGACATATAGTATTATCCTAAGCCTGAGGCCTTCTATAAGGGGAAAGTGCTCAGAGCTGATAGAGAGTTGTTTCCTCAAACCCAGATCTGCATTATCTATATAATTTAATAGACTAATGAAAGCCTGGGTTTGGTGCTCCATATTTTGGCTCTACTCCTCACTGTTAGTTGACTCTGGGCCCCTATTTGGTCCTGGAACTTGGCAAAATCCAAAAATTTCTCCTCTTGATTAAGAAATGATGTAGTTATCCTGTTATTCCATTACTTCTATCTCTGAGGGCAAGAAATTCCCTGTAGGGTTGTGCAGATAGGCAAGCATCCCTTTACCATTCCTGTTGATATTGGAAGGCAAGTCCAGGTTTGTAATGTAGTACAGGTAATCCTTGTTGTTAGGGATCATCAGCTAGGCAATATATACATACATATATATATATATAATATATATATATGTCCAGATTGTTTTCCAGAATGGTTGGATTATTTCACAAATCCAACTTTCAGAACTTTCAGAAACCATTCCAAGCTGCTGACCACATATTCCTCCTGGATATTCCACTCTCTAGATCTCAGAGAAATATTGCTCTCCTGGTGCTTCCATCTTTTCTAAGCAATCTTTCTTTATCTGATTGGCATCTTATCATTTTTCTGAATGCTAAAGGTGGGCATTTCCAAAACTTCTGTTCTTGGCTCTCCTCTCTCCCTTTTTCCCCCACTGTATATCTCTTGGCAATTTCATCCTATGCCTATAACTCCAACCTCTATGTAAATAATGCCTAAATCTGTGGCTACAGATTTGAATTCTTGATCTGTGTCATTAACTGTCTACATCAGTGGTTCTCAAACTTTTGTTTTCAGTATCTTTATCCTATTAAAAATTACTGAGGATCTCTCCAAAGAGTTTTTGTTTATCTGGATTATATTTATAGACATTTACCATATTGGAAATAAAAACTATTTTTTGAATTTGTAGACTCTCTAAAAGGGTTTCAAAGATCCCCAGGATTCTCTAGATCATACTTTGAGAACCACCGGGACTCTACATGATATCTACTCTTGACTATCCCATTGGAACCTGAAACTGTACATTTTCTAAATGGAGCTTACTGAATTTTAAGCCTGAACTTGTTCTCTTACCCACACACATACAGATATGTGTGTGTGTGTGTGTGTGTGTGTGTGTGTGTGTATCTCACATAATATATATGGTATGACCATTGTTTACTCAGTTTTCCATATTTAAATCCTTGAAATTTTTTATGATTTTTAATAAGTTATTTTCACTCATTCATTTATCCCATTAGTCAATCAATTATCAAGAATTTATGTATACTATATTCTAAGAACTGGGGATACAGAGACAAAAATGAAACAGTCCCTGCCCTCAAAGAGATATACATTCTATGGAGGGAGGCATGAATACAAATGTATTTGTATGAAAAAAATATGCAAAACAAAAGCTACAGATTTTTACAAAATAAATAATAGATATTTTGGGGGGGAATTGTGAGGATCTCACACCTGGGGTGGACATTGGACTAGGAAACTCTCAATGCAGATGAAAATTTACCATAATTTTGAATGAAACACTGAATTTTAAATGTTGAAGACAGAGTTCATTCCAGATATGACAACTAATGCAAAGGTAGAGAGATGGGAAACAAGAGTGAAGCCAGCTTGATTTGAATGGAATGTGTGGGAAGTCAGGTCATGCTTAATTAAATTTAGAAAGCCAGTTTGGAGCCAAAGGGTAAAAAGCCTTAAAAACTAAACAGAAGAGCTTATATTTGATAGTGGAGGCAATAGGGAGCTATTGCTGAGTAAGAAAGTGCCATACTCAAAGCTGTACTTCAGGGAAATCAATTTGAAAGCTGTCTACACAGTTTCACAGGACACATTGAAAAGGGGAAAGATTTGAGCAGGGAGTGTTTTTTTTTTTTTTTTTTTTTCTTTTTCTTTCTCCCCTGTAATATCTCTTGCATATGTCCCATCTTTTCTACTCCCACAATCACAATCCTAGTTTAGTTCTATATCTTCATCACTACCATCTGGACTATTACAATAGCTTCTTGAGGGTATTTCTACTTCTTCCTTGCAATTCATCCTTCATAATTGCCAAAATATTTTTTCTTATGCAGAGATTTGATCATATCACTCTTCTAAAAAATCTTCAGTGGCTTTCCATTCATTGCCTACCCAGTTGACTTTTAAGCTTCTTTGTCTAGATTCTAGACTTTCTACAATCTGGTTCCAAGCTAACTTTCCTATCTTGGCTCATATTAGACTTTTTGTGGCACTTAGAACAATATCTAGTACATAGTAAGAGGCATGTGAACTTGTTGGCTTTTTTATGCACATTACATTTTAGTCACATTACGATATTCTATATTTCCAAAAATATCTTGCAATTTCTTTTTTAATTCATTCTTTTATTTATTTTTAATACACATTGCTTTATGAATCATATTGAGAGAGAAAAATCTGAACAAAAGAGAAAAAACCAGAAAACAGAAAAAAGAAGTGAACATAGCATGTGTTGATTTACATTCAGTCTCCTTAGTTCTTTTTCTGGATGCAACTGACATTTTCTGTCCAAAATCTATTGAGATTGTTTTGAATCACTGAGCCACTGAGAAGAAGCAAGTCTTTCATAGTTGATCATTGTACATTCTTGCTGTTATTGTGTACAATATATTCCTGTTTCTGCTTGTTTCTCTCAGCATCAGTTCATATAAATCTTTCCAGATCTTTCTAAAATCAGCTTGTTCATCATTTTTTATAGAACAATAGTATTCCATTACTTTCATATATCACAACTTGCTCTGCCATTCCCTAAATGAATCCTTTCCTTCCTTTATGATTTCTTTAGGATAAAGAGCCAGTAATGGCACTGCTGGGTCAAAGGATCTGCACAGTTTTATATCCTTTTGGGCATAGATCCAGATTGTTTTCCAGAATGGTTGGATTATTTCACAAATCCACCAACAATGCATTAATATCCTAGTTTCTCCCATATCCTCTCCAATATTTATCACTATCTTTTCCCGTCATTTTAGGTAATCTGAGAGGTGTAAGATGATACCTCAGAGTTGCCTTAATTTACATTTCTCTAATTAATAGTCATCTAGAGCATTTTATATGACTTTGGATGGTTTTAATTTCACCATCTGAAAATTGGCTATTCATATCCTTTGATCATTTATCAGTTAGGGAAGACCTTGAAATTTCAAATCTCTATATCAACTCAGATTATTACTTTTGCCTATAATATTATTTCTCCCCCTCTTTCCTGTTGGCTCTCTTTCAAAATCTAACTCAGAGGCCATCTCCTTAACTTATCTCCAGCTAGTAACAACCCTTCCTTTCAGAATTCAGGGAGCATTTTGTTTTGCAATCCTAAAAATGTGTGTGTCTTTGTTTTATACTGCACCTCCTCCCTCACTCCTTACACCCCAGGCTAAAGTATAGGTATGCTGGTAAATCAACAAACCCAAAGTGGAGAAAACTCTGGAAAGAGTTTCAGAATTTTAATCAAGAGTTATATAAACACAAATAAAAAGGACCTCTTGGTTTGTTAGAGAGGTTTCTCTGAGGTTGTGCCATTCAAAAGACTGAGAAAACTGAAAGTAAAGGAGCTGATCTTAAATATTTGCCCTTTTACTTTGTCCTTGTATAGCTATAGTCAAATCCTTTCATCTCTCGACCCCAGATTCCTCTGTGGAAGAAGGAGTTTGGCTATAATGTCTTTTAGGTTTCTCCTGGTGCTAAATTATCTTATTTAAATGAATTCAATGTTTTTTGAATTTTTAAAAAAATATTGGAATTATATATGTTTATATTATCTAAATTTCACAAGCATCTCATATAACAAATGACTTTTTTAAAGAAGAAAAAGATAAAAAATTATGAAAACTAATGCATTCTATATCCAACCCCTCCATCCCCTCCCCCATAATTTGACAATATATTCGGTGTTCTGCCTGATGGACATGGCACCTCTTCAAAGAAATATGGGCAGATGTCTTCTCATATTTCTTCATTAGGGACATGTTTGATTTTTGCAATTTGGCAACATTTATCTTTTATTGTCTTGTTATTTTTTTCCTCCTATTTATGTTATATTCAATGTATAAATTGTTTTCTTTCTATTCATACTTGAGTTTATATCATGCTTCTCTTTTATTATTTTCTACTTATTATATTCTATTATATTCTGTATCACTATTTGTTTAAGTATTTACTAATCAGTGGACATCTACTTTATAATGAACATTTTAAAAACAGAGAAAAATCAAAAAATCTTTGTTGAATGGAAATATAAAATTTCAAGTTAAAGATTCATGTTGAGAAGTCAACATTAGTATAAATAGCAAAATGTGGGGCTTGTCAGAAGTGTAGAGTGTGGCACTTAAAAAAAAAACCTTTTATTGATGCCTTTTCATATTTCAGTCATTTCTTGATATTTTTCTTCTTGTCCTCCTCCCACTATGAAAATCATTTGTAGCAAAGAATAATTAAGTAAAAATACCCAATATAGAGTGATCTCATTTGATAATGTATACAGCATTGTTCTATAGTAGTTCTCACTTCTTTGGTCATTGCCTAAAACTCCAACCTTTGGTAATGTCTAGTTAAAATCTTTAAACAATCTTTGAGATCTTGGTTAGCATATTTTCAGACAAGTCTGGGACCTGGTCAGCCAGATGGATTCCACTTGGCTCCTCCTTGAATCCTCCCTTTGAGCTGACAAACTCCTTCCTAGTTGCTTTTCTTAGTCCTGCCCCGCTCCAACCCTCACAGCTCCATTTCCCCTGAGTTATTTTTCCAAATTGCTCATTCAGTATTACTGCCTTGCTTAGTCATATTTAGTTGAGTCCATAGTCTATACATGTAATGAAATAGCAAAGCATTATAACCTGTGATAGATGCCTATGACATAGTTTCTTTAGGACATGAACTGAATTTCTATTATTCTATTTATGTTTAATATTCTTTAGCACCTATTGCTCTTCCAAATTTATTTCATATTTATCCTTTCTGTTATCTTATTACCTCTTCAGAAAAATGGACAAAAAAGAAAGAAAGAGTTCCCCAAATGCTCAGTTGGGAATCTAGAAGGGCAGCTCTACTCACAAAGGTTGTTTTTGGTCCTTCCTTCTTGAAGAGGAGCATGATATCAGGAAGGTGATATATGTAAGTGAATTGGATTTAGGTGAGGAGGGGCTCTGTAAGATCACCTGCCTCACTTTCTCCTCCATAGCCATTTTTTTTTGCCTCAATTGTAACATAACCTTAATCACTGAATGGGTGCAGTGCTTAGTTTAAAAACGGCCAAGATTACTTCTGGAAGAAGAATACATTATTTGACAAAAATTTCTGGGAAAACTGGAAAATAACATGTCAGAAATTTGGCATAGACCTACATCTCACACCCCATACCAAAATTTGGTCAAAATGGGTACATGATTTGGGCATAAAGGATAATGCTATAAACAAATTAGAAGAGCATGCAATAATTTACCTACCAGATCTTTGGAGAATGAAATAATTTATGACCAAAGAAGAACTAGAGAACATTATAGAAAACTTTATATAGAGAACTTTTATTACATTAAATTAAAAATTTTTTGCACAAACAAAATCAACAGAAACATGATTAAAAGGGAAGTACAAAGCTGGGAAAAAATCTTTACAGCCAGTGTTTCTGATAAAGGTCTCATTTCTAAAATATATAAAGAATTATGTTAAGTTAATAAGAATACAAGTCATTTCCCAATTGATAAATGATCAAAGGATATGCACAGTCAATTTTCAGATGGTAAAATTAAAGCCATCTATAGTCAAAGAAAAAATGCTCCAAATCACATTGATTAGAGAAATGAAAATTAAAACAAATAACTGTATCTTACACTTCTCAGATTAAGATGACCGGGAAAGATAATGATAAATGTTGGAGGGAATGTGGGAAAACTGGACAGTAATACATTGTTGGTGGAGTTGTGAAAGGATCCAACCATTCTGGAGAGCAATCTGGTTACGCCCCAAAGGACTAAAAAACTGTGCATACCCTTTGATCCAGCAATGCCAAGGAACACTGGGTCTGTGTCCCAAAGAAATCATAAAGGAAGGAAAAGGACCTATATGTGCAAAAATGTTTGTAGTAGCTTTTTTATGGTAACTAGAATAGGAAAATGAGTAGATGCCATCAATTGGGGAATAATTGAAATAAGTCGTGGTATATGAAGATAATGGAATATTATTGTCCTATAAAAATGTTATATAAAATATAAACAATAAATATGTTCTTTTATATAACTTTAAATATATAGAGAAATTATAGAAAAAAATCTATAAAATGTTCTAAAAGTAAAAATTATTGTTCTAAAAATAGTGTTCTCTAAAAATGAATAAGCTGATTTTAGAAAGGGCTGGAAAGATTTATTGATGCTGAGTGAAACAAGCAGAATCAGGAATACAGTGTACACAATAACAGCAAGAATGTGTGATCTTTATGATCAATTATAAAAGGCTTGGTTCTTTTTAGTAGTTTGGTTATCTATCCAAAGCAATCCTAATAGACTTTGGATAGAAAATGCCATTTGTAATCACAAACAGAATTAATATAATTGAATGTAAATCAAGACATTCTATGATCACTGTTTTTTCTGTTTTTTTTCTCTCTCATATGGGTTTTCCCTTTTATTCTAATTTTCTCTCCCAACATAATTCATAAAGCAATGTGAATTAAAATAAATTAGTTAATTAAAAAGAGGTCAAGATCTACTGCATCCAGGACCATCCTCAGTTGTCCTGTTCTATTCTGGCCACTAGACCCAGATATTTCTGCAGGTAAGTTTGCACAGTTGTTTCTCACATAAATCACTTGCATGTCATATTACCACCCTGATGTTATGGTCCTCTCAAGAAGAAAGGAAAAACAACATCAACAACAATTGCAGAATATATTTGTCTTATAGATTTGTGTTGATTCCCTATCGGTCTTAGTAAGTGGACTTTCTTCACTAAGAAGATATTTATTTTTTCTTATATTAGGTTTATCTTACTCCATTTGACTAATTATATCACAGACAGTTTTGGCTTTTCAAGGCCTCTATAAGGGCTAGTTACATATATACCATGTTCCTTTTGTTTTCGCTTTTCTTCTTTACTTCAAACTTCTGCAACTTTTTTTTTTTAAGTCTTCTTTGAAGTTTCAGCCTCTTTTTTCACTTTTTTCAACCTGCAACAATTGCAACAAACAATAGTTTTGGTAATTTTTACATCAAATTCACAATCACCTAACCTATTACTTAGTTCTTTAGCCTTCATAGCCCATTCAGCTACAGATTTGCCTGTGTTGTTTCAAGGGATGACAGCAGAAGAGCTATGTTGCTTATGAGAATTTCATGCTTGTTATTTATTCTCAAAT
Organism: Antechinus flavipes; assembly: GCF_016432865.1. Taxonomy (NCBI): domain Eukaryota; kingdom Metazoa; phylum Chordata; class Mammalia; order Dasyuromorphia; family Dasyuridae; genus Antechinus; species Antechinus flavipes. The sequence goes on along the minus strand of NC_067400.1, from coordinate 376,261,431 downwards.
ATTGAATAAGCTCCTTCTAGTAGGCTGTATTTGAAGATTGCTGACTATCAGAGTCTTCTTTATTCTTCAATTTACCTTTTCTGGGACATCTTCTTTTACTCCCCTCACTTGTAGAAATTATTAAGGTTTTTAGTTCGCAATGCCTTTAATATAATTTTTGAAACTTCTCCACATGTTTATGGGTGCATTAGATGGATATTATTTATCAGCATTTTCTGCATTTGCTTTTGTTCCATTTTTAGATCTATCAGTATGAAAACCAGAAAAGCAAACTTCTTTATCACACCATCTCTTTTATCTTCCTTTAAATTAAGTTCTGAGATTCTCTATGTTGTCACATTGGTAGAATTCAATTCAGTGTCATTGATTTTTCACATCTTCTTTTACTTCATTTAGATTCCACTTCTGTAAACTAAGTGGAAAATAAAAATTATGGGTTGACAAATCATAGCCATTTTAAAACTATGAAAATAAAAACCAACTGACTTATTTGACTCTGGGCATTTTGAAATGTGAACAACAGTTATTAGATGCTTATCAGTGGTATATAATTTTGTTTTTTGTTGTTTATGCTTGAGATAGCATCTGCATTTTTTTGTTCATGTAACAGTTTTCATTTTTGTTTAAATTTTATACAATTGAAAATTTTCTCTTTAGGGTTTTATGGTCAACTCTGCTCCTTGGTTAAGAATTTTTCCCTGAACCATAGTTGTAAAAGGTATTTTCTTCCATTTTTATATAATTTATTTTTGATGATAGAAGTTTTAATGTTTAGTTTACATATCCTTTAAGAGGTTATTTTGGTCCTTGGTGTAAGATTTAAATTAATTTTTATGACTGCTGCTTGAATCCCACCTCCTAACTATTTTTGTAGCCTTGAGTAAATCAATTTAATGTCTTGAATCTCTTTTTTCTCCTTTATAATAGAGAAGGCTGGACTAGAGTCTCTTCGATTTCTCCTAGCTCTGGAGATGTCATTCTATGATCTCTCCTTTCCATTTTTATTCCTGTCTTGTCAGCATGCTCTAGTATCAGTTTTGCCGTGTCTTTTTCTAAGTATCAACAGTAAAGTCATGAATTTGGACATCAATACACTTTCATGTGTTATAACTAATTGTTCTTCTGTGCTCCCTTTGCCAAATAAGGGTAAGATTGGGTTTTACCTAAAATTTATGTTTTTTAATGCCTAACAGAATGTTGTGCACATAGTAGATGCTTAATGTTTGTGGAAAGAAAAGAAAAGAAGGAAGGAAATGCAGAACAACAGAAATGAAAGAAGATAAGAATGAATAAAAGAAAGGAAGGAAGGAAAGAAAAAGAAAAAAAGGGGAGAAAGAAAAATGGAAGTGAGAAGCAAAAAAGAGAAAGAAAGAACAAAAGAAAAAAGGAAGAAAGGAAAGAAGAGAGGGAGGAAAGGAGGGAGAGAGAAAAGAGAGAAAGAAATGGTAAAATAGGAGAAAGATACTAGAGAAACAGGGAAGTTAGTTAGACAATTAGTTAAAGCAGGAAATCAAGTTCAGGTATTTGAAAAAGTATCAAGCAGATACTATAAATCTAGACAGGGAAGAGGTCAAGTTCAATAAAATCAGCTAAATTAAGGAGAAACAAACAGGAAATATAAACCTCAAACGATAAGACCCCAAGATCTGTGGGAGTTAGAAAGGCTTAGACAATGGACCTCACTCACAGTGTTGCTCAGCTTTTATACACTGCATACTCTCTGACTTATTTCATACTGCTTGCTGGATGTGGGTGTCCCTGGACCTCTAAAATGCTCATCATAGCTCATATAAGTTCTGAGGACTAAAGGTAAATCCTATTCCTGATTAAAAAAGGGCAATGATATTTTGAAGATTTCATGATTATCCAGGCACATGGCAACATTAAACACATGGCAGATCATACACAATCATCTATATTTAGCTCTGAAACAGGTTTCTGCTTTTACATTTACATATAGGTGCATCTGATCTCAGATTTCATAAAACAGGTATTTAAAACAAAACAATGAGCTCACAGTTTGAAGGCCTGATTTAGAAAAAAAAAAAAAATCAGGAAAGTTGTTTGATTTCTTTATTCCACACAAATCTCCCCTTCCTCCTCCCCACAACTCTTCTTTTTTCACTGCAATTTAAGGGTGACAGTATCTTTTCTCAAACTGGTGAAAAGTTCTAATCTGAGAAAAGTTGTTCTCTTTGTCTATTTTTTTTAAACTTGCTATTTTAGGAAATTTTATCTCCCCTGGTGCAAGGGAGGTAATTAAGTGTTTTGAACCAAAGGACAGAACACATGCTAATGCCAACAAAGCAAATGAGCAATAAGCAAAGGAGTTAATATTAGAGAGAAAATGAAAGGACATTGTGTTTAGAATAAACTGTAATGAAAAACCTGGCTAATGATAGCTGAGTAGATCTTATTCTACAGCCTAATACTTGAATGTGTTCACAGTGTGGGAGAATTATTTAGTATTAGACTAATTAGGGAAAAGGAAAATAATAAGCATTTATATAGCACCTACTATGTGCCAAGTTCTTTATAAATATTATCTCAGTTAATCCTCACAGCAACCCTTTGAGGAAGATGCTATTATAATTCCCATTTGCAATTGAGGAAACTGAAGTTAATAGAATTTAAGTGACTGTCTAGAGTCAAAGGACTAGTAAGTGCTTAAGGCTAGATTTGAACTCAGGTCTTCCTATTTACAAATTTTCAGTCAATCAACAAAGCTTTATCAGATGTGAACTCATTCATTGCCAGACATTGTACTAAACTCTCAGGACATAAGGAAATGCAAAAAAAAATCTTTGCTCTCACATGACATAAATAAATGCATATAAGATAAGCTGAAACTTTCATAGTATATTAAGTTTTGTGAAGACCTTTATTTTTGTTTTCTCATTTGACCCTCAACACAAATCTGGAAAGCAAATGATATTGCAGACTTTATAAAAAAAATTGAGGCTGAATTGGTTAATTGCCTTGTGCAGGGTCAAAAAGCTAATAGATGTCTGAGGCAGGATTTGAAGTTAGAGCTTCCTTTCTCCAAGTTCTGTGCTTTACCTGTTGCTAATAATTTTAAAGAGGAAGGCATTTATATCTGGGACTTGGAAAGGATTCCTACAGAGAATAGAATTTGACCTTGATTTTTGAAGGAAGTCAGGGATTCTAAGAGGTAGGTGAATATTTCAGGAATGGGAGACAGGAGGCACAATGGAAGATCTATGGATATAGAAATGACAATCTGGCAACTGATTTAATATATGGAGTGATTGAAAATGATTGATTAGTCATAGCACTGAGGTTGTAACCTGGGTCATTGGATGGATGTTTGTTCCCTCAAGAGAAAAAGAGAAATTAAGTAGAGGAATAAGTTTTGGGAAAAATGATAATGAGTTCTATATTGTATATGTTGAATTTGAGATGCCTATGGAATAATGATTTTGAATTTTCAATAGATAATGTTGAAGGACTAGAGCTCAGGAGAAAGACCAGGACTCAATACATAGATCTGAGAGTCATTTGCATAGAGATGATAATTGAATCCCAGAGAGCTGATGAGATCATCAAGTGAGATAGTGTAAGAAGGGAGAAACAAGGTTTTGGAGCCTAGCCAAAGTGAGTCTATCCTGTATTTAAATCCAGCAAGAGAGGCTGAGGAGGAATATTTAGCCAGATAGAGGGAGAATCCAGAGTAGTCAACGTCATAAAAATTCAGAGAGGAAATAGTGACCAGAAGGAAAGTATGGTGAATGGAATCAATTCTAGAGAGATTTCAAGAAGGATAAAGACTGAAAATGTCAATATGTTTTGAAACATAAAAATCTTGGTAACTTGGGAGAGAATTGAAAATTGATTAATGAAATCAGAAGCTAGATTGCAGAGGGTTTAATGAGAGATGAAGTAGTTTGCAAATGTGGAGTTTTTTTTTTTTTTTTTTTTTAAGAGAGTTTAACAGAAAAGAAAGAGAGATATAAGATGATATATAGCTAAAGGGAGTGACAGGGTTAAGTTGTTGCAAAGTGGGGTAGGTGGAATTGGGTGGGTAAAGAATGGATATGAGCATATTCATAGGTGGCAGGAAAGAAACTAGTGAATATAGAGAGGAGATTGATGATGATGATGATAATTATAATGGGGAGGAAGCAAGAGGAGAATAGAGAAGGTGAAGGGACATATAGAGAGAGAGAGAGTGAAAGAGAAAGAGAGAGACAGAAATAAATAGAGAAAGAGAAAGACAGAAACAGCATTGGAAAGAGACAGAGAGGGACATAAACACATGTTGAGAGAGAAAGAGACAGATATGATATGATATGATAATGGTGGGGACAATTTACTGAAGATGTCAGGGAATAAGAACATGGATATATTAGGGGTGTGCTGGTAAATATTTTACAATAGATCCTCTGAAAAATGTACACTCCATACATTTTAAAATTTAATCAGAATTATCTACATTTTATCCATCATTTTCTTAAATCTAAACAATCAACAAAATAATAAATCAATTTCTAATTTGTAGTGTTTGCTGATCTCTGAGACATAGATGTTGACAGTATAAAATGAGAAGTCAGCTTTCACAAATCATGTCTGAGCTGGCTTCAGCATTCTCTGAGCTATGTGTAAAGACTTGGCAAGGCGAAAAACTATCTTTTAATCACAGATTGAAGTGAAAGAAGAAAGAGAAGGGGAGGTATGTTTGGGGTGAGAGATGAATAAAGGGGAGAAGATGAAACTATTGGTAAATGGCCTCAGTTTCTTTTTCAATATTCAGGAGCAATTCAGGAAGTTTTCAGATATTCAGGTGCAATGACAGGGTATTACAGGGGTATTACAGTAGCCTTGAGGAAAGGAGAGAAAGTTTGAAACAGCTGCTGTGTTTAGTAAGAGAGAAATTATTAGGAAGAAGTAAACAGATTGCTTTGTTGCAGAGATGGCTCACTTGAGATTAGATAACAAATTTTTGTGGGCCTATTTAGTCGAATTTAATGAACTTTTTCCAGCTCTGATTGGCACCAAATGAGTGGGAATGAAGAAGGAAAGATGGGCAGTATAAACTAGGGTTTGTGTTGGCAAATTTTGTTGGGTTATGAGACAAGAGGAAATATGGCAAAATTAGGAAGATAGGAGAATGTAACCAGAGTAGGGATAATAGCCTGGGGGAAATACTAAGGGAAAGGAAAAGGGTTTTGTCCTGGATCCTTTTTTCTTCTCCTTCCACATGACTTTAGTTGGTGATTGAATCGACCTTGTTTAATTATGGCTCTATACTAATGATCCTCAAATTTACTTATGCTGCCTCATCCTCGCTCGCTGACCTAATAGTTTGCTACTGTCTTGCATAAGCAACTGCCTTTCAGACATTTTGAGTTGGATGACCAATAGATATCTTAAACTAGACATATCTAAAATGGAACTTATCATTCCCCTCTTTCTCCTCTGCCATTCCTTATTAACAGTCTAGGCAATACAAGCTTTTTAATTTCCCAAACTTGCAGCCTAGGAGTTATTTTTGACTCTTATTCTGCCATTTGTCTCTTTTTGTATCATCACTGCTTAGCACAGTGCCTGGTACATAGTAGGTACTTAATAAATGTTTATCTGTTAGTTAATTCGATAAATTTGAGGTACTGATGAGGATAAAAAATAAATTTAGAAGTAGGAAGACTTAGGTAGGGATGGAATGATAAAATATTATGAGTAATGGAATAATTTCCTTTAATATTAACTTAAGTAAAATAATTCATTGACTTTTAAAATATTCCCTAGATTTCCTCTTGCATCCCTCTTTTGTTCCTCCTTGAGAGTTATCTTTTATAATATAAAGAATATTTTTATAAAAAGAGAAATAAGAAAAAAACCAATAAAATTAAACAGCATATTTAAAAATATATTATGTAGTGGTTGTACCTGTTGACTCAAATTTCTGCAAAGAAACAGGGGGAAGTATGTTCTCATATATCTTCTTTGGGGTCAAGTTTGTTCTTTATAATTTTGTAACATTCTTCTATTTTGTTGTTGCTTGCTTTGTGGCCATCATTCTTTCCATTTTCATTGTTGTCATTGTTTGTGTTTTACACATAGACATGTGTATATATTCTTTTGTATCTTTCCTGACAATGTTCCCTATTTTCTCCATCAATTCCTGTAAGTCCTTACTTCTCTATATGTATTATGCTCATTGTTATTTTTTCTTATTATGCTATATTCATGGCCCACAATTTGTTTGTCCATTCTTTAAATGAGAGGCCAGATAAAGAAATTTTAAAGTTCTTGAAGGCAGAAGTAGAATACTTGTGAATTAAGGCAAAGTCAAAGTTATGACCATCTGAGTGTACAACTCAGATGGTAGTGTTACAGAGATCATGGGAGCTGATAAGTTAAGGAACTGCGAAGTTAGATTTTTTAAGGAATAACTAACATGTAAGTTAAAATCCCTTAAAGGTATGAAGGCAGGGATTAAGGATGATCAGAAAATTGTGAGGCAGACACTGAACATATTGAGACAGGAAAGAAAATATTGGGGAAGTTGATAGGAACCACTAAGTTCTAGTTTGGATAAATTTGAATAAAATAATCTCTAAAAGAAAAGAGTTTTCTGATGATGGATAGTTAAAGGAGAATCTGGCAGTAAAAGTGGAGTGATTATCCTCTATCAGGGCAAATGTGTAAAGGGGAAATGAGAAAAGGTCAAATCAAGATTGATTGAAGATACCCATGGATTCAATGATATGTGGAAAGACTTTGGGTTTCATTGAGCCTCAAAAGATGGAACGAGCCAAGAGAGCAAGAGCTGATAATTGTGGAATAAGAATTCCAGAAGCAGAATGGAAAAGTTGGGTAGAATTAGAGTTGCGACATTGGGATAATGTTGACATATTTTGGAAATAAATGATTATGTGGGTTCAGGAAATAAGATTTGTTTTCAAAAGATAAGTGTTCATTATCACCAGAATGGTAAGAGTAAGGGGCTGGGAATATCCTAACCATGGGAAAATGAATCCAAAGAGAGTATTAATAGATGGGAAGAATTCTGATAATGAAGGAGAGTGACTGAAACGTTCAAGGTCTCCTCTGAATCTTGGACTTGGAAGTCTTAGAACAGCTATCAAACTCCTTGGCAGAAGACATTGTTATGTTCTATGATATCTGGAAGCCTGGACTGGCAGCAAGCACAAGCAAGTTTTAGCAGTAAGTTTAATCATTTGTTTAAGTAAAATGCTGTAGAAGTATCATTATTCCTAACAGTAGGAACTTTGTCTTTTCTTCATCTAGAACCAGAGTGAATTTATAGGCTTCTGATAATTGCAGTTACATCCTACCCCTAGCCATGGACCCAGGGTCACTCATGCCAGAAAAAAAAATTATGTAATATGCTAGAGGGGAAATAATGGTAAAAATTAACATGTTTAACATCTGATTCACTTTAGTGTCTCCTCTTTAGGGCTATTGCCTTGAGCTACCTGACTCCTGGATTCTAAAGTCTATTCCTATTTTAATCCCTAGACATGCTTACTCATTCTCTCATGTTGCCTTCCTAGTTCTTATATGTGTAGCTTATAACAGGAAAACACAGACTGCTATATTGAATCCTTTATTTTCCAAAGTTTCAATGTCATTCAGATACTTTAGTTTGAGGAAACAGTGAATTACCTTAATACCTGCTCCTCTGTTTAGACCTCTATCCCCACTTGGATGGCTCTGTCCCAATGCTGTCCATACTTCTGCATGTTAGTTGCCTGGTCTTTTAGAAATCCATCTGTGACTGTGAATTAGTGAGAATGTGTTTGAGTTTCTCATACTTTGTTATTACCAGCAGGGATTCAAAATCACTCCAACTTTACTGACAAAGATACCTGATGCTTTACTACTTTTTCTTCCCTGTCAGGGACATCAGCAGCTGTGCAGTCATTTTATAGAGTATCCTCTAGTGAAAAGAATCAAAACAAGTCCCCAACATGAGGAAAACATTAGAACTTTTGTTCACAAGGGATCCTAAAGATAATCTTGTTCAATACCCTCATTTTTATAAAAGAAAATTGTGGACCAGAGAGGTATATTAACTTGCTTAAGATAATATGATAAATAACATAGCCTATATCATCAGCTGGGATGCTTTCCCCCAGTATTCCAGACTGAATACTCCATTTTGTAGAATAATAAACAATCACACAGATGTTCAAATTTTGAAATTTTTGACAACCTACTGATTCCAGACATGAGTGTCAATCCCAAATGGCTTACCCAATACTATTTGGTATATTATTTGAAGAGGCAGGTTTTGTATTCAAGTAGTTCTATGAATATGAGAAAGAATCCCAAATCCATAATACCAGGAAGAATATGACAGAGTATGTTATCTATTAATTATCCATTATTTGATTTAAGATGTGATAATATATGCAAATCACTTGGCATTGCACCTGGTATATAGTAGAAGCTTTAAGAGGTTTATTCCACCTATTCTATTCTATTTAAGATAAATACCAATATACTGCTTTAAGCTCCCAGAGAAAGTAATTTTATTACAAATACAAGAAAGGACATTGATCTGAATATTAAGCTAGATACATAGGGGTCACAGACTACCAGACAGGAAGATCTAAATTCAAATATGGCCCCAGATTCTTACTAGTTTGTGTGACTTTGGACAAGTCACTTAAGTCTGTCTCAGTTTTCTTAACTTTCAAATAATAATACTACTTACTTCTCATGATTGTTGTGAAGTTCAAATGAGGTAAATAGAGGTTCGAATCAGCACAGTGTGTAAGACATAGGCATTATATAAATACTATTTATTATTATCTTATATTTATTGTCCTTGACTTTTAATTTTGTCACTTTTAATGTCAACATCCAGCTTTATAAAATTTAAAAGTAATAAAGTTTTCCATTTACATTTTAATTCTGAGAAAGCTACATATTGCTAACTGAAAACTGAAAGTTTCCATGATTTCATCATACACTAATCTATGTATCATTATGTGTCTTTTCTATATCCTGAACAGAATATGAAAGGACTCAAATACTTATCAGATTCTGTCAGTAAATTTTGTGTCAGTAAATTTGTCTGCCACTGTTCATTCAAAATAGGAATAGACTTTAGGATCCAGGAGTCATTCATAATATAGCACCTTATATTAGAGTAAATGATCTATTAAAAGGAAAAATTGGGAGTGATAATATTCAACAGCTTATGTTTCCCTTTGGTATAATATTTGAAGGAGCACATTTCCCTTCAGGTGCTACTATCTCTCTCAAGAGGGCTTAATCAGGCTTCTGAAGTATTGGTCTTTGAGGGAGACTGTACTATCTTAACTGAAATGAGCAGCAGTGATTTCTCATACTCAGTTTGACATAGTCTGTGGGGCAAATATAAATATATAAAAAATAAATAAGTAAAAATCTTGATAAGACCTTGGATGCAAAATTTCAATATGGCTTTAAAGGGCTTCAGTGACATTATTATAGAATATAAGAAGGAGATAGTACTCCATGCCATTAAATTAAAAATGTTGTGTCAAAAACTGTCCTAGCACATAGTACCAGTCTAAGAAACACAAGTATACTAAGGCTTCTTGAATGTAAATCTCCACCCTTCTTCTTCTTGTAGTTCATGTAATGTCTTGCTTTAATGAGAAAATGTCCATGAACCACTTGCCACAAACTTCTTCTCTGCTTCTTATTTTCATATAGATTTTATGTCTATACTTTTTGATCCAGTAATACTACTACTAGGTCTATTTCCAAAGACTTAAAATAAAATCCTTTCTTTTCTAGAGTCAGGAGTAAATATAGAGTTTAGATAAGATAAAGTCTTAGCTCTGAGTGAGTTCCTATTTTAATAGGTAGATATGATATAAACATAGATTACTATAATAAAAATAAATAAGGCATGTCACTGTAAATATAAGAACAGAAAAAAAAGAATATAAATAAAAAAAGAAAATCATTGACTGCAATAGAAGCTATGATATTCAGGAAAGAAAACTATCACTAAATGAAGATATCAAAGAATGCTTCCTGGAGAAAGAGTCATTTGGAAAAAAAAAAAAAAACTTTATGAAATTTTGTTTGAATAAAAGCACCAAGCAAAGTTTGCCTGTCTTTTTGCTGGCTGTTTCTGGGTCTTTTATTTATTTATTTATTTTTTTACAATTGAGGCCTGAGAATGACCATAATTTAAAAAGGCCAAAGTTTTCTACTGCATATCAGCTATTGTTGGATGCTTGTTATCCCTGGACTCCAGAGGGACTAGACTCTGGAGAAGGTGAGGCTGAGGAGTTTGAGCAGCTCTACCTCAATTAATTGCTATTCGACTTAAATGCTATTCACTGGAGAGTGAAGACATCATTTATATGATATCACTGGTTCTCTTTGAGAATAAAGAATAAACAACAACAATTGGTCCATTCATGTACATCTATAAGTGTCTCTTTTTTTATTTGTGGCTGTCTCCATGACTCCCTGTGTTTCAGCAATCCTTATCTGTTTTTCTGTGTCTTTTCCTTGCTATATTTTTTTTTTTTTTGTGATTCTAATTTTCTCTGACTCTTTTTTTGGTTGTTTGTTTTTTTCACTTATTTGGGGATACAAGGGAACTCAAGAAACATTGAGTCCAGTTTTTTTCATTTCATAGATGAAGAAACTAAGGCACACATAGTCCCCAAACCAAGATTATATATGAAACAAGTGCCAGAAGTGATGTTCATACATATGTCTACTAATTTTAAATCCCATACTTTTCCCACCAAGCTATACTAATTGTCTAGAATTTCTGTTAGCCATTATTAATATCAAAAGCATGTGTGGGGGGCAGCTAGTTGGCACAGTGAATAAAGCACTGGCCATGGAGTGAGGAGAACCCTAGTTCTAATGTAGCCTCATAAACTTGACACTTACTAGCTGTGTGATCCTGGTCAAGTAACTAAACCCCAAATGAGTTTGGGTATTTCTGACTATTTAAAAGATTTTTATTTGTTTGTTTCTGTTGATGTAATCTTTTATTGCTTTGTTTTCTAAGATTTTAATAGCTGTTATTGAAAAAATTATCTCCTATTATCTTTATCATATTTAACACTGTTTTGGAGAAATAAAAACCTAAACACAAATAGCTAGAGATGTAATGGTATAGAGAAAAAATGACAAGATTAGAAGTCAGGTATGTAGAGGACTGGAATGATGCAAAGGGTTGGAACTCTGAAAAGGTGTACTTGAATCCAGAACAGCAGAGTGCTTAAGGCTAAGTACCTACTCAATGTGAGATAATGGTTCTATAAACATATACTTAAATGATATGGTGATGTGATGACTCTCCTCATGATTGGCTCCTGTTGAATGTGGTATAGTGAGGTAATAGTAAGGAAGGATTGGAGGACTGAGGGAGAGGGTCAGAGTCTGACTCAAGTACACCTTTTCAGAGTTCCAGCCCTCTCCATCGTTTCAGCCTTCTACACAAGTAACCCAGGTTCTAGTTCTAGTTATTCTGCGAATTAGCATTTATTAAGTTCCTAAATGGTTTAGAGTATTGTCCTAGGCACTGGAAATATTTCAAAGACAAAATAAAATAGTCTATTCCCTCAAGGATCTTACATTATATTGGGGGGAAAAAAGACAATTGGGAGAGGTAAAATTGAGAAAAATTGAACCTCAAGAAGAGAATAATTCTTTGGATTGTCTCAAATAGGTGTAATTTGTTTTTTATTTTCACCATTCTAATGAAACAATCTAAGCTCCCTAAATCCTCCAAAGGTGACAAATTCAGTGGTCTTCTTTTTTCCCCCCTCTCTTCTTTCTTCTTGATAACTCAGCAGCTTAGTTTTCTTCTTCTGATACCCAAGACACTGAATTTCATGGTTCTCCTCCTATTCTTCTTTCGCTGTCTTGATTTTCATCTTTCTCCCATCTATTGAAAGTAAATGTTCCTTCAGGTTATGTCTTTGGGGATTCCTTATTTTTCATTACTTTCTACCTTGGGAGTCATCAAATTCAGTTTCTAACAATTACAACTGCTTCCTGAATGTATATCTCCATCCTATCTCTTATTATAGCTCATCTAATGTCTTTGTTTAATGAGAAAATGTCTACAAACCACTTATCAAAAACTCCCTCTTTTCTACTTCTCTTCATTTCTTATGTGCTCATACCCTTTGATCCAGTAATACCACTACTAGGCCTATTTCCAAAGATGATTAGGGGAAAAGGAATAAAACCTATAAATTCTCAAGTATTCATAGCAGCTCCCCTTGTGGTAGCAAAGAATTGGAAACTGCAGAGATGCCCATCAATTGGGAAATGGCTAGATAGTTGTGGTATATGATTTTTATTGAATACTACTATGCTATAATAAGTGATAAGTTCAATTATCCTTAAAAAATATGAAAAAACTTACATGAAATATTAAAGAGCAAAGTGAACAGAGCCAAGAGAACATTGTATACTATAAGAGCAATACTGTTCTGAGATCAACTTTGATGGAATAAGTTGTTATTATTACAAATACCCAAATTAACTACAAAGGACATATAAAGAAAGATGCTATTTACATCTAGAGAAAGAGCTGATAAATAAAAATATGACTTAATAGAAGTAAGAATATCTTACATATATATACATATTTGTGTCTAATGATAACTCTCTGGAGTGGAAGAAGAAAATAACTTTATGATATATTTAAACATAAAAGCAAGTTGTATATAATAGATTTGCAATTTCATGTGCAATCATCTTTTATTTATTATACTATGTTGTAGAAATACTTTTTTTATTCCATAAGCTGCTAACAAAATAAAGAAAATTGTTTTTATAAAAGAAAAGAAAAGAAATTTGTATTTCAGCTGGGTGCTGAAAAAGCCCTGGGATTCTGAGGAATGGAGGTCATGAAGAAGAGCATTCTCTTCTTCATGGTGGAGTGTTCAAAGACATGGTGATGGGATATAGAATGTAATATGTGAGGAAAAGAAATATTATTGTGAATATGGGCTAGATTATACAATGAATGGAGTGGAATAATATTTTTAAAAAGTGGAAGAATAGGAAGAAGCCAGTTCATGAAAAGGTTAAATTCCACTCCTAGAGGTGATCTGTAGCCACTAGTTTATTGAGTTGAGAGTTGACCTGTTTAGAGCTAAACTTTAGAAGAATGTAGCTATAGAGTGTTGATTGGAGAGGATGAGAAGTGAAACTAGTTAAGGAGAACAATTAATAAGTTATAGGATTATTGTACTATATTACACAATTAATAAATTATAGTACAATAATCCTGATAAGAAGTAATTAGGGCTTAAACTAGGGTAATGGTTATTTGAATTTATAGAAGTGATAATGTGGAAGCAGAAATAACATGATTTAGCATACAATTACATTTATAGAATTAGTGAGAATAAGGAGTCAAGAATGTTGATGTAATTAGGAGTTACAAACTCAAGTGATTGGGAATGTGGTAGTGCCTTTGGTAGTAACAAGGAAGTTCAAACATGGAGCAGGCTTTTTGGTATATTAAATTTGAGAATCCTATGGGATACCCAGTTTGATATGTCCAATGGATAATTGGTGATCCATCTGTTGTATCTATATCATCAATGCCTCTAGCAAAGAAGAATCATCTATTATTGCTAGTGCCTGACTCTTTTGGGGACATTTATTTTTTGCTGAGGTAATTGGGGTTAAGTGACCTACTAAATGTTTATAAATACCTGTTGATTGATGTAGGACTGGTAATCAGAAGAAAGACATGGGCTGGAAATATAAATTTGTGAATGATAAACATGCATATGATAATTGAATACATGAGATCTGATGAGATCAGCTACTGTGGTAGTGCAGATGGTAAGTGCCATGGATCTATTGGGCAGGTATTGTAATGTTGTGATTCAAGGCAATTCCAAAAGACTTGTGATAGAAAGAGCCATCTGCACCCAGAGAGAGAGCTATGGAGACTGAATGTGGATCACAGCATTATATTTTCACTTTTTTTTGTTTGTTTTTTGCTTGCTTTTTTCTTTCTTATTTTTTTTCCCTTTTGATTTGATTTTTCTTGTACAACATGATAAATGTGGAAATATATTTAGAAGAATTGCATGTTTAATCTATATTGGATTACTTGCTTTCTAGGGGTTGAGGAAGTTGGGAAGGGAGGGAGATAAATTTGGAACATAAAGTTTTGGTAGGATGAATGTTAAAAACTATTTTTGCATGTATTTTGAAAAATAAAAAGCTATTTTTATAAAAAAAAAATAAAAGTAGGTGTCATGTAACTATCCTAAAGTCAATATGGCTAAATTGGAATAAATTTTTTTTACCCCCCAAATTCTCACCTGAACTTCTCTATTTTTCTGAGGCAAATATTCTTCCTATCTCCCAAATTCAGAACTTGGGCATCGTCTTTAGTTAATTATGCTCCTTTACCCTATAGGCCCATTCCATTATTAGAACTTGTTGGCTCTTATCTCCATTCAATTTTCCACACTCTCACAATCACTACCTTACTTTGATGTCCTCTACTTCTCCTAGACTATTGCAATGGTCTCCCTGTCTCAAATCTTTCCCCCAATAATCTATCTTCAACATAGTGTCTGACATTCATGTCATTTTACTTTTCAATAAACTCACTTGCTCTCTCTTGCCCCTAGGATAAAATATAAACTCTGGCTTGTAAAACTTCTTGTGACTTGTTCACAACTTACCTTTCTAGTGTCACTATATGTTTCCCTCCTTCCAGTAAGTTAACTGGTCCTCTCTATTGCTCACACTTAGCATTTTATCTCATTTCCATTCCTTTGCCTGTTTATTTACCATCTGTGGACTAGACCTCCTCCTCAAAGAATTCACCACTTCCTACAAAATGAAACTCAAGTCCCAACTTCTACATCAAGCCTTTGTTGATCTTTTCAATTGCTAGTGCCCTTTATCCCTAACTCACATATATTCTGTATATATTTGCTGTGTGTCCATATTTTCTACTCTTACAGAATGGTAGATCTCTGTAAACAAGGATTGTGGTTTTTTGGTAGGTTTTGTTTTCATTTTTATACTTTCAGTACCTTGTATAGATATGCACTTCATTAATAAAACACTTGTTGAATGATTGAAAATCACATATTTCCCAATATTTGTTAGATATGGCCAACTAGACAAATTTTTGGTATTTCAAGTTCAATATCTAAACTTGAAATCATGTTAATCCTTTAAGTTTTCTCCCAATGACACCTCACAAGTTCTATTAATGACATCAATTTTCCATATCCCAAACAAATGGGATTAACTTCGACTCTTTTCTTAATACCTTCCCTTATCTATTTTATTGCTAGGTATTGTCTTTTTTTTCTGTTCACTTTCTCTTGCATCAAGTCCCTTCTCTCCATTTTCATATTTTCATAGTCTTCTAAGTACTTTTCTAAGTACTCTGTGCTCCAATGAATCCTTCACAATTCTACTTGAGGATATTTTAGAAACACCATATTATGATCATGTCAGTTCTCTGCTCATTCAGTTAAATTCAACAACCATCCTTTAAGTACTTTACATTTGCAAAATGCTGGGATTAGAGATAAAAGCAGAACCTTCTTTGCCCTAAAGAAGCTTACATTTTGTTGATGATATAAAATAGGACATAATAATTAAAAAGAAAGTATTAACAGACAAGAAAATAATCTTAAGAGGGAGAAAATACTAAAAACTGGGGAAGGTTTTTTGGAAGAATTTGGAAAATGTTTCATAAAGAACATAATGCCTGAATTGTGCTCTGAAGGAATCTTGTGTGCCAAAGAGACAGGTGAGGAAACAGTAGATTCCAGATTCAATAACATGAGGTGACTACAGAATAAACTATAAACTTCTAACTCTGGCATTCATTATTCTTCATAATCTGGCTCCAATTTACCTATCCCATACTTATGTTGTACTACTTCCAATTCCATGTAGCACCAGGGGCATTCTCTTTATTATATTGGCTTATTAAAAAAACAAATTCAGGGTTCTTTTTCAATGTTCATTTATTCTAAGAAAACATAAATCACAAATCCCAACTGATGTTTTTATTGTTATGCCAGATAGGTGACATGACTAATTCAAAGCAAAGGTATTTAATGAAATATTGTGAGAAAAAAAAAAGAAATAGAATATATTTTCTTCTAAACCCTGTCATCCCAAATTAGGAGCACATTCTCCCACAAATACACATTATCATTCTGACTCTTGAGTGACAATATTTCAGATAGAGACTTATGTAAGTGACAATACTAAAAATCCTAGCCTCTTTGGATTATCTCTAAAACCTTAAGGGTCAATTAGTTAGCTATCTTTTAGTGACAAAATGAGGGATTGGGAAAGTAGTCAGAAGAGTTCTATTGTATAAACAGTGCCTAAAATTTTGATTGTTATTTGTCTTATAAATTATCATGCTGTTTAGGAAATTACTGCTTTGTTTTGTATTTTTCTGCCTTTTTACACTTTCTTAGATTTTACTTAAGGACTATGGTGAGTGCAGTCTTCAGCTTTTTGCAACTACATTTCAGTTACCTCCAAGGTTTTATCCAAAACTACAATCTTTGCCCCCTGAAACACCAGATTTCACCACAAAACATGCCTCGAAGGCATATAAAATAGTATAGCTGAGTTGGTGCTCCTTATTTTCAGGCAATTTCTTAAAATAATACTTCTATACTCAGTTTGGAGATTGATTGTACAATACTACTACATGAAACAGTTTTCTGGTGTCCCCCATCTAGCCTAATTCAATGGCCTTTTTGGTGTAAGATTACTGAAGTCACGGTAGGGAATGGGGCCCAAATAAGCATCCCCTGTAGTGGAGACAATTATTCCCTTATTATTTTGGACTTTCCATAATGTAGGTACCAGTCTTTTAGAAATTCAAATACGCATACTGTGAACAGGGCCTATATGCAAAGTAGGCAAATAATGATGCTTTGGACCCACTTTGCCTAGACTGAGCAACCTTGCCTCAGACAACATAATTACATCTAGCGGAGTGCTGGCTGCAACAAAAATAAATCCATTGTAATAGAAATGTGTCATAGGATCAATGTCTACCACTTGGAAAACAAATGCCTTGGCTTTGCTCTGGTGTTTATTTTGGCTTAAGCAGTTGAGTCCTTTATCTAGCAGGCAGGAGTCTATTATCCAGCGATAACACTTCTCATTCCCATTGTTGCTCTCTTTAAACAGCTACTTTGGGGATTTTCTTTTTTTTTTTTTTCTTTGAATGTTTACTTAATGACATGTTTAAAGTCATTGTAAGAGGCTTATTAAAATGACAAATATTTCATTTTGTGAGTTTAAACTATAGACTCTAAGGCTGATAATAAATTGTGGTCCTGGTTCCAGCTTCTGTGTGTTATAGGCGCCTTGCTGCTTTTGAAATGTTGGCAAGGTTGTCAGGCATTTGGATCTTGCTTATACCTTGTATACTGAATATTTTGAATCTTAGACATCTTTATGCAAAGCCATAACTAGCACAGAATAAATGAAATATAATCCAGGGCTAGTTCTCTGGGGAGTACCTCCTCTCTAGAGAGATATATTTCTTCTCTCACATTGAGACCACTTCCTATAGGAAGTCTTTCCTGATTTCACCATAAGCTAGTGTCTTCTACATTGAGATTACTTTGCATCTATTCTCTATATATGTTGAATACACTAATTTTTGTTTTTTCCCACATTAGAGCACGGCCTCCTTGAGCAAGGATTGATTTTTGCTATTTTCTTTATGATCCCAGAGTATAATATAGTGTCTGAAACATAGTGCAATGATTTTTGATTGATTGGTTGTTTGAGATTCCCTAGAGATTAGGGGAAATAATTCCTGGACATCACCTCCAAGTGCTCATCACTATGGAATCCTTCTTTCTTCTCAGGGACTGTGACTATATGCTTGTCAACGTGAGCACCAGGATAACCACTGTAGAAATTTCATCTGCTTCATCCTCTTCCTTACCCAACTAAACTTGACACAGACTCAGTGCTATCTGTTTATGATGATGCCTTTACCCAGTTTTAAAAAAGTAAGTGCTAACTTATTCCATAAAATATATTTTTGCAGAATTAGTTAAAGTAAATCTGGTGGCAGTGTCAAGAGAGAACTACTGGATCACTCTATATAGTACCTAATTGTTCTCCTTTAAAACAACACAAATCAACAGCAACAAAGGAATTGTTTATCTTTTCCATTAATCTAGATAGAAATCTCCATGAAGATAAGATTCTTGTATAGTTTGTATTCTATTCTTTATTTAGACAAGCTCACATCTTTCCTCATTCCTTACATTAGGTTACCCTGGAATATAATTAGGTGACCATTGCATTTTTAGAAATTCTCCTTCCTTCTATTATTCAATCAACAAACATTTATTAAGGGCCTATTATAGTGTAAGAAGTCTGTTTAGTTGTTGCTTGTTAATTCCTTCCACTCCTTCCTTCCTTTTTCCTCACTTTTCCATTACTTTTTAAAGTGGTTCAATCTTAACACTAGACCTGAGGGCCAAGTAGGTGAGAAGCTGAGAAACTCCATCTTGCTCTTAAATAGGAAGACAAAAGAACAACTTGGCTGGGGAAACAGTGGTTGAGTGTGAAAAGGGAAGCAGATTCTTTTCCTGGAGCCTTGTGAAGAAAAAAAAAGGAACAGAGTGCTAGTTCTAGTCAAATAAGGAAGGTCTAGATGACCAGCAGGTGCCAATATCCATACTTTCTCATATCTCTATAATTTCTTGAGCATCCTCTCATCTTCCCTCCTCCATCCTGAGCTCCTGCTTCAGGCCCCCAAATCCCATGTGATTGATTTTGGACTGGGGAAGTTTTTGTTCTACAGAAGGAGTATACACAAGGGTATATATTGGGGAGAGGGGGAAAGAAAACTTCTATTTTATTACTAGGACTGCTACTATGCTAAATGATTTTCCCCATAGAAACACTCATTGGTTTTTTTTTTTTCCTTCAAAAAAAGTGCTTTTTATTTCTTATGTATTTTTGTACTTATTTGTATATCTGTATCCTTTTAGAGGATTGTAAATTCCTAGAGGCAAAGACTTTTTTTGGTCTTCATGTCCTTACATGTAGTATAGGATCTTGGATTTATTTGATACTTAATAAATGCTTACTGGATTATATTGAACCAAATTCAATGGTCTTATTTTGGGGACTAGACATATTAGGGGTTAAATAGGCTTTAGAGTTGATGTTGGAACTAATCATCATGTGAAAAATAATTTCTGCTAGAAAATATGTTCTAAGTTCCGACTACTTCATAAAAGAAATTTTAGATCATAGTATATCTATGAGTTAGGAATTGCCTCTGTTTTGCTCTCCCCCCACCATACTGCTTAGTGCAGTACCAGGTTTATACAAGATACTTAATAAATATTTTGTCATTGAAAGGTTATTTTTAGATTCATTAAGTCTTATGAGCTTAATGAAATTTCTTTAATTTTTCATAACCCAGACCTACATGTTGGGCCATGGATATTGTCACGTCAGTCACCAATGTTGGACTGGATTTTTCACCCTGACAGATGGTAATCATCTTAGTAAGTTCCATTGCAGAGGTAGTTAGACATCCCCTGCATCAGGACTGAGTCTTTAGAAACCATACAGGCAAAGTCTTTGGTTTCTTGAAAATGATTAAACTTTTTTCCCCTTGAACAGGGACAGCTGGTTTCCATGATGCTGATGGCTGAAGTTTTATTTGGATGACAGGAGTTGATATAACAACTCTTCTGCTGCTTACACTTGAAACCCCCCACACAAAACACATGCCACTAAGAGGATGGCAAACGTCTCCTTTTGCTAATGTAGTACTGAAATTACATCATGGACAGCAATTCCATTTCAAGTAGAAAAGCTTTGGGGACGTGATGGGTCTTTTTGGATTGCATACAGGAGCCTGGATTGCTCCTCAATTCAATTCCTAGGGGAAGAGTCTTCTCTCTACTTGGCTGGGCACATTGTGGGATATTGATAATTACCTTCTACTTCCAAGAAGAAAGAATAAGAGAATATGAGGAAGATTGAGAGTAGACAAAATAAAGAACATCCTTAAGATAATGAAGAGGCAATACAAACATCTTTTATGGCTCAGGTTTGGGTATACCTGGAAATGAGATGGGGGCTTGGTTTTCTATTTTAGGATTCTAAGATCCTAAATGGTTTTTCATGTAGGATAAGAATTTGGAACATGAGGAAATTAGGTCTAACCTGGATTTATGCCCTTAAAGAATAGAAAATGTATGTCTGTTTTATATCTATACCTTCAAGAGTTTCTTTCACCTTTTAAAAATTCTTCCAGAAGCTTTAGAGAACAGAATTCAGGTATCAAAGTGGGACATGAACTCTGTCCAGCAACCTCTCCTTCCTTTTCCCCAGGCTAATTCCATGACTCATGCAGCTGAATGAGGCTAACTGCTGTGTTCTTTCCTAAGAAATGGGTATTATCTGGACAAAAATTAGGCTTGGAAAGAGGAGAAGAAAAACCTGAAGAGGCTTATTTCTTGTAGCCCCATTTGCTACATGTGCCAGCATAACATACTCCCATGATTATAACAGCAGTATCACAATGCCAACTCAATTTGCATTTTCTTAAATATAAATATTTCTGCTCTTGAGTAGTTTTACCCTTCCTAGTACTGTAGGAAATTCTGTACCTTCATTTTAATGCTTCTGTCTAAGAAAGTGGAGAATCTGTGATTTTGCCAATATAAAATACTCCCTGTATGAGAACTCATTTTATCTTTCAGATTATAATCTATGATCACTTAGGAAAAAAATTAGAAAATATTGAATCATTATTTTCTAAAGACCCAAAAGCTAATAAATGTAAGTAGTGGAATCTGCCACAAGTCTTTCTGTGACTCCAAATCAAGTTGGCTCTTCTGATTTATCATACTGAAAATATCCCCAAATAATATCTCATTGCTAAGGGAGTGAATGAATAATCTAAGTCTAAATGAAAATTTACCTTTCAATTAAGTCTAGGATTTTTGCAGGTGCTTCATTCTCTAAGTTTATTTTAGTAATGGCTGTATATAAAAATGGCTTAAGCTTATGAATTACAAAGCAAAGGTAGCATGTTTAAGGCATATAAATCTGCTTTGTGTAGAAGAAGAAAGGATCAAAGGCATAAGAAAGTCATGACTTCAAGGCCCACCTTTTTTAATGACAACATTTAGTTATACCATGGTTACAATATGAAAAACTAGTAGATTTGAGAAAAAGATTATTTTGGTCAATCAGATTTTCTAATGAATTCAGGTATTATCATTAAGCTACAAAATAAAGTGAGATGTATCATTACCTTATTTCCTAACAGAGTTAAGGCTCACACTGACTGGATTCAATATTTGGACTATAAAAGATCAATTTCTCTTTTACTCCTCCCCAGAATTTAATCTGAAAAAAAAATCCAAATATAACTTACATGTAACTCAAGTCTAAGATATCATGAACCCAAGAAATGAAGTGTCTAGTACCTAAATAAGCACTCAAAGAAACAAATGTAAATTGAGTAGAGAAGCGTATTTTGCCTCACAGAAAATGCAAAAGATGAAAGGAACTTAAGTGACCACATAATCAGACACAGAAAACATATGAAGTATTACAGTAGCTCTTAAGCAATAAATACTATTTTTAGTGAATCCTACTCTCCTCCCTTCCTCTCTCTCTCTATCAGTGTCCCAAAGTCTTTCAGACTTAATTTCACTTTTGATTTAGACTTCTTTCACGAGAGAATTTGAAAAATCTATCTTTCTTCTTGCTAAATTATCATAATCGACACATTTAGGAATAAGAATTTTATGTCACTTTGTAGTCAAAATTTTGTACATCATAAAAGACCACTGGCTATGTCCTTATTAGCTTATGCAGAGTACCACTGAGACAATTTCTGTCATGAAAGAAAATGAGCACCTTGTTTTGTGGAGAATTATGAATATGTGTAATGAAGGTACTTTCCATTGTGGTATGTATAGACCTTCTGTAGCTAGTTCATATCTCCTAAATCCAAGGTAGATTGTAGCTTTTTGAGTTGCCTGAAGTTGTGCAATTGGAACCAGGAGCATCTTCAAAAGGCTATATAATCTGACGTTCCTGGTTTGACCTTTTTGTTTAAGTTTGCCTCTATTGCTGTTGATGATTCCTAAGAATGCAGTATTGGGTACTTTTAATTGCAAGGTCAACTTTTGAGGCTATAAATATGGGTTATAGTCTTTGGCTGTCTCAGTATTTGTCTTTTATTTTTGCATTTTAGGTAATGAAATTTGTGGCCTACAAACTAGATGACGATGGTGATAATTAGAATTTATATAGCACTTTAAGGTTTGCAAAACACTTTACAAATGTCTTTTGATTTTCACAACAATCCTGGGGGCAGGCACTATTATTCTGCCTTTTGCACCTGAGGAAGCTAAACTATACAAAGGTTGTTGACTTGTCCAGAGTCTCATAGTAAATAAGGTTAGATTTGAAATCAAGTCTTCCTGTTTCCAGATTTAGTGCTCCAGATCATTGTCCTACTAGGTTGATCTTGTCAATTTCAAAAGCCAGGAAAAAAATACCTAAGGTGTGAGATTCTGAGAGATGAGCTTGGCTGAATCTTGTATTCAGCCCACTTTCAATTCCCCAAGGAATGAGGAGTGACCTTTGGATCCTGTTTGGGGTAGCTGAGAGAGACTTATCTATCAACAGTACCATATATGGGGGTGAACTTTGTTAGATTAATGCTGCATAGAAACTGCTAAATCTGAGCCATCCTCTAGAGACAGAGATGGTACAGGAGAGATTGTGCTTCCAAGATCTGAGGCAGAAATATTTATAGTTCTATTCTTGCTAGGCTTTGAAATAAATGTTCCTTTGTAAAAAGCTAAATGATGTTAAGGGGTCTTTCTTTTTTCTTGACTTTTCAAGGATACCAATATAGACAAATTCTTTCTACCAGTTATCTCTCATTCTCATCACTGGATTTCTTAGTCTTTTTAAAATTTTTCACAAAACATTACTTCATTTGACTTGGTACTAGAGGAATGAAATTTGAATCCCACCATAGCTGTTTACAACTATGTAACCTTGAACAAGTCACTTGATTTATTTGAAGCTTAGTTTCTAGTAGTTTTTTTTAGTTGATTCTCTGTATATACCATCATATCATTTGCAAAGAGTAATAATTTTGTTTCCTCATTACCTAATGTAATTCCTTTACTTTCAAGAACTATGATGAATGTTGGAGAGGATGTGGGAAATTTGGAACATGAATACATTGTTGGTGGAATTGTGAAGAGCACTTTGGAAAGCAATTTGGAACTGTGCTCAAAGGACTATATAACTGTGCATACTTTTGATTCAGCATTGTCTTTACTGGGTCTATGTCCCAAAGAGATCACAAAAATGGGAAAAGAACTCACATGTGCAAAAATATTTGTAGCAGCCCTTTTTGGAGTGTCAAGGAACTGAAACTGAGTGGATGCCCATCAGTTGGGGGTATATGGTATATGCATATTATGGAATGTTATTTTTCTGTATGAAACTATCAGCAGGATGATTTCAGAAAGACCTGGAGAGACTTACATGAACTAATGCTAAGTGAAATGAGTAGAACCAAGAGAACATTGTATGCAGCAATAATATTATATGATGACTAATTCTGATGGACGTGGCTCTTTTCAACAATGAGGTGATTCAGGGCAATTCCAATAGACTTGTGATGGAGAGAGGCATCTGCATCCAGAAAGAGGACTATTGGAACTGAATGTAGATTCACTTTTTTATTGTTGTTTGCTTGCTTTTTGTTTTCTTTCTTATTTTTTCCTTCTTTGATCTGATTTTTCTTGTACATCATGATAAATATGGAAATATGTATGAAAGAATTGTATATGTTTAACATATATTGGATTGCTAAGTTTTAAGGGGAGAGGGTAAGGAAAAGGTAAGGAGAAAAAATTGTAACACAAAGTTTTGCAAGGGTGAATGTTGAAAAACTATCTACATATATTTTGATAATAAAAATTTGTTACACAAAATAAAAAAAATGAAAAATAAACTTAGTTCTTTATTTGATAAAATATGAGTATTGGTTTATATGACCTTCCTTCTCTAAATCACTGATTCTAAATAACAAGCAACTCTGTTTTTTTCTCCTCATAATTCCTTGTTTCGAATATGTCTTAGCCTTCTGGCAACCATCCTTTTTGGGTATGACTCATTTTTAATTCTTTTGAGCCTTGAGGGTTCCAAAGCTTCTGGCAAACAAAATATTGGCATTAAAAATTTAGGCTATGGTTCAGTGAGAAGGTTGGAGTCTTGAAAGGAATTTTGTAGCTTGGCAAAAGGCACAAACTTACTTGTATGTTCTTCTACCTTCATGTAATTCTTGATCCAACTCATTTTCCATTTTCAGTATATGTTCAAGGCTTGTATACTGATCTGTATACTAATGGGTTATATAAATCAAAGCAACAACCATTTTTGTTAAGCATGTACTATATACCAGATACTTTGCTAAGTGAATTGGTTTTCCTTGGTTCTTGAAGAGGACCAAAATCACTATGTTAGAGTGGATTTACAATGTGTCCACCTGTAGTGATCAGATCAATATGAGCTCAGAATGCTCTGCCACAGGTTGAATACAAAGAGTCTCTATGAACATTTGGCATGGCTTCTCTAATTTTATGCATCTCGAATTTCTTCTGGGCTAATTCATTTCTGCTTTGCTAAGTACAGAATATAGAAAGAAAGATAAACAAATAGTCCCTGCTCTCTAGGAGCTCAAAATCTTATAGGACAGAAAATTTGAAAGCAACTATAGGATAAATTGGAGATGCTCTTAGAGTTAAGACCCTAAGATTAAAGAGGAATGTCAAAGAATTCTTGTAGAAGGTGGGGCTTGAAGATATGGGGGAAACCAGGAAGCAGAGATGAGGGTAAGAATGCTAGGAATTATCTATAGCCAGTAAAAAGACCTGGAATTGGGAATTGCATTATCATTTGTGAGGAATAGCAAGAGGACACTATTATTAATTGTGGTTTGAAAGGAATAAGATATATGAAGGGAAGCTAGGTGGCTAAGTAGATAGAATGCCAGTTCTGAAATCAGAAGAATCATAGTTCAAATCTAGCCTTGGATACATGCTAACTACATGACTCTGGTCAAGTCACTTAACCTTATTTGCCTCAGTCTCTTCAGATATAGAGAAGAAAATGGCAAACCATTCAGGAACTCTGCCAAGAAAACCACAGGGTCATTAAAAGTCAGACATGACTAAAATGACTGAACAACAAGTAGGTGCAAGAAGACTGCAACGTATCAAGTTACAGAGAATCTAAAAGCCAAATGAAGGATTTTATTTGATCCTATCATAATAAGACAACGCTGCAATTAATTGAATTGGAGGTAGTGACATGGTCAGACATGGGCTTTATAAATATTAATTTGTTAGCTGAGTGAAGGATGATCTACAATGGAGACTAAACATCAGGTAATTTCAATAGTCCATAATTGAGCTTTAACCAAGGTGATTATGGTGTCAGAGGAAAAAGGAGGGCATATACATAACCTGTTTTGAAGGGAGAAAACTGGATGGGGAACTAATTCAATATAGAGCATGAATGGAAATTTTAGGGGATGTTATGGTACCATTGAGTGTAATTGGGAAAGTAGGAAAAGAGGTATTTTTGGGAAAAGATAAAGAGTTCAGTTTTTGTCACATTAAGATATTTATGTAACATCTGATTCAAAATGTCCAACATGCAGAGGTGAGGAGAAAGGTTAAGCTAGACAAATAGATCTGAAAACTATCTGCAGAGGGCTAATAATTGAATCAATGGAGCCTAGCAAGATCATCAAGGAAAATAGCATAAGCAGAGAAGAGAATTCATTGCAGAAGATAGCCAAAGAAGACACTCGTGATTAGCAAGGATGATCCCCAATGCCCAATAAAATTTTGAGAAGGAATAGATAAGAAGAGAAAGAGGAGGAAGAAGTATAATGAAAACCTAAATAATAGAGGGCATCAAGAAGAAAGGGATTAATATGTCAAAGGCTGTGAAGAATGATAAGAACTTAGAAAAGTACATTAGACTTAGCACTTAAGAAATCATTTGTAGATTTGGAGAGAGCAGTTTCAATTGGATGTTTAGATTAGATCAGACTTCAGACAATAAAGAAGAAAGTGACAAAAAAGAAATAGGGGACATCAACTGTAGATGACTTAATAACTTTGTTATTAGCATATAATTGTTTCTGTAAATTAGTTACAAAATGAACGGGAGATATAGTATAACAGCTGACAGAGATGCAGGAGTCATGTGAAATATTTTTTATAGATGAGGGAGACATAGACATGTTTGTATCTAAAATAAGGCATTTTGTGGGTAGAGAAAAAGCCAGTAGTAGATAGGGACTGATGATAAATTGGAGAGTAGAAATGATAGAGGGGGGCAATCTGCTGGAGAAAATATCCTAGATTGGTATCATCTTGCCATGTAAAAAAGTATATCTTGGCATGAAGAAGGACCATGTATTTTGTGAAATGGGATAAGGAGAAGATAATGGTAAAAACCATCTGAGCAATATCAGATGAGAAGAGAAGAAGAGAAACTCCTTGATGAATGGCTCCAAATCTTCAATTTGTATTTCTTTAATTATTAGTGATTTAGAAAAAATATATGAATACTGATGATTGATATTCTTCCTTTGAAAACTGTCTATTTGCATCCTTTGACTATTTATTGATTGGGAATTGATTGGAAATTACTATTTCTCTTGTGGATCTGACTCAGTTCCTTAAATATCTTAAAAATGTGTCTTATTATAAGAATTTCAAGTGAATTAATGAAAAAAACGTAAATGAAAGTGGCCTAGCCATACCAGACTTAAAACTATATTATAAAGCAGAGATCATCAAAATCCTCTGGTTCTGGCTAAATTCACAAAACAGAGTAGTCAATGACTACAGTAATATGGTGTTTGATAAACCTGAAAACCCCAGATTCTGGGATAAAAACTCATTATTGACAAAAAGCTGGCAAAATTAGATATTAGTATGGTAGAAAATAGGCAATGACCCACACCTAATACCCTTTACCAAGATAAAGTTGAAATGGATTCATGATTTAGAGATAAAAATATTATAAGCAAATTAGAAGAACAAAGGATATTCTATCTGTCAGATCTGTGGAAAAGGAAGAAATTTGTAGCCAAAGAAGGACTAGAACATTATGGAATGCAAAATGGATAATTTTGATTATATTAACTTTTTTATTTCTTCTTTTTCTATTTTATTCATATAACTATTTAAATATATAAAATTTCCCCTAAGAACTACTTTGGCTAAATCCCATAGGTTTCTTTTTTCTTAGTTTTTAAGCTTTTTATTTTCAAAACATATGCATAGATAATTTTTCAGTATTGATCCTTGCATAGCCTTGTGTTTCAGATTTTCCCTTCCTACTTCCCACTCCCTCTCTTAGATGGCAAGCAATCCAATATATATTATACATGTTAAAGTATATGTTAAATCCAATATGTGTAAAAATATTTATATAATTCTCTTGTTGCACAAGAAAAGTCACATCCAAAAGGAAAGAAAATGAGTAAGAAAATAAAATGCAAGCAAACAATATCAAAAAGAGGGAGAATGTTGTGATCCACATTCAGTTCCCACAGTCCTCTCTCTGGGTGTTGAGGGCTCTCTCCATCACAAGGTCATTGGAACTGGCATTAATCATCTCATTGTTGGGAAGAATCATGTTCATCAGAATTGATCAATATATAATATTGCTGTTTCCATGTACAATGGTGTCCTGATTCTGCTCATTTCACTTATCATCAGTTCATGTAAGTCTCTCCAGGATTGATTATATTCTTCCTGTCTTGATTATATTAACTTAAAAAGTTTTTGTGCAGACAAAACCAATGAAGACAAGATTAGGATGAAAGCAGTAAACTGGGAAAAAATCTTACATCCAAAGGTTCTAATAAAGATCTATTTTCTAAAATATAGAGAGAATTGACTTAATTTTATAAGAATATTCTCTAATTGGTAAATGATCAAAAGAATATGAACAGATACCTTTCAGATGAAGAAATTAAAACCATTTCTAGTCATATGAAAAAATGCTCTCAATCATTATTGATCACAGAAGTTCAAATTAAGACAAATACGAGATACTACTGCACACCTGTCAGATTGACTAAGATGACAGGGAAATATAATAATGAATGTTGAAGGGGATGTGGGAAAACTGGTACACCAATACATTGTTGATAGAGTTGTGAATTGATCCAATCGTTCTGGAGAACAATATGGAACTATGTCCAAAGGGCTATCAAAATAGCATATCCTTTGATCCAGCAGTGCCTCTACTGCACATGTATCCCAAAGAGATCATAACCAAAGGAAAAGGTTCCAGATGTGCAAAAATGTTTGTAGCAGCCCTTTTTGGAGTGGCAAGGTGGAAACTGAGTGGATGCCCATCAGTTGGAGAATGACTGAATAAGTTATGGTATATGAATGTTATGGAGCATTATGTAATAAAAGTATCTATCATTCCTATCTCTGTGTACCTTTCCATTTCTTGTTTAGTCATAAATGCTTCCTATACCTATAGATGTTAGGTAGTTTCTTCCCTGTTTTATTAATTTACTTATGATGTCACCATTTATATGTCCATTTTGAGATTATGTTGAGTTTGATGTTGATGTGTGAGATATTGATTTATACCTACTGTCAGTCTACTTTCCAGTTTTTCCAACTTTTTTGTTGAATAGTTCTTGTACCTAAAGCTGGGACCCCTGGATTTATAAAATACTCACTTATTTTTGTTATGTATCTAATCTTTTCCATCTCTCTACTTTTCTATTTCTCACCTAGAAACAATTTGTTTCAGTGATTATAGCTTTGTGGTAGTTTGAGATCTAGAACTACTAAATTCCTTTGATTCCCATTTTTTCCCATTGAATCCCTTGATATTATTTAACCTTTTGTCTCTCTAGATGCATTTTGTTTTTATTTTTTTCTAGATTTATAAAATAATTATTTGGTAGTTTGAATGGCATGACAATGAATAAGTAAATTGTTTTTAGGTATTTTATCATATTAGTTTAGCCTATCTATGATTAGTCAATGTTTTTCCAATTATTTAAATCTGTATTTATTTGTATGAAAAGTACTTTGTGATTGTATTCACTTACTTCTTGGGTTATATATCTTGGCAGGTAGACTCCCAAGTATTTTATACTGTCTTTAAATATTTTAAATGAAATTTATCTTTCTATTTCTTCCAGATGGATTTTTAAAAATAATATCCAGAAATACTGATTATTTGTATGGTCTTAGTTTTATGTTCTGCAAATTTGTTGAATATTTTAATTGTTTTGATTAGTTAGTTGTTGATTGATTTTATAGGATTCTGTAAGTGAATTATCATATATGCAAAAAATAATAGTTTTGGTTTCTCAATGTCTATGCTTACCCCTTTAATTTTTTAATCTATAGCTGTGGCTAGCATATAATATTGAATAATGATGATGATGTATGTTCTTATTTTTTTTACCTCTGATTTTATTGCAAAGGCTTCTACCTTATTTTTATTACATTTTTATTATGCATGAACTTTCTTCTCCCCCCAGTACTTATCGTTTTAAGGAAAACTATTTATGCTTGTTAGTGTTTTTAATAGGAATGAATATTGTATTTTGTCAAAAGATTTATCTGATTGAAAGAATCATATGATTTTTGTGTTTTTGTTATCAATATGGTCAGTTATGTGTATACTTTTCTTTATATTGAAAAAAGTATTCCTTATATAAAATTAATATAATTATAATATATCTTGGTGACATATTTTGGCATAATCTCCTTGTTAGTATTATTTAGAATTTTTCTATCAATATTCCTTAGAGAATGTGATTTATAGGTTTATGTTTATGCTTTTCTTGCATGTTTTGTCATAAAAAATTTGGTGGGATCCCTTCTTTATCTATTTTTTTCAGATATGTCTTTTTTTACTTATTTTTATGTAGTATTAGAATTGATTGTTCTTTATGTATTTTATAGAATTCACTTGTAAATTATTCTTGTACTGGAGTATTTTTTTGGTGAGTTTATTTATGGCTTATTCATTTCCCCCTCTAAATGGGATATTTAATTTAAGCATTCTATTTCATATTCTGTTAATCTAAACTATTTTTTGTAAATTTTCATTCTTTTAATTTAGATAGTTAAATTGATATATCATTGAGCAAAAATAATTCCTAATAATTGATTTTACTTCTTTTTTTGTGAATTCATCTTTTATTTTTATACTGGTAGTTCTACTTTTTTATTTTT
Organism: Antechinus flavipes; assembly: GCF_016432865.1. Lineage (NCBI taxonomy): Eukaryota > Metazoa > Chordata > Mammalia > Dasyuromorphia > Dasyuridae > Antechinus > Antechinus flavipes. The sequence continues at coordinate 376,231,108 of NC_067400.1, read as the reverse complement.
CTTAAATTAAATTTATATGTTTTATTGATTTAAAATTCTTTTAAATAAATTCTATCTTGGTGTTTAGGGTTTTCATGATTTTCTTGCATCATTCTTATTTCTCTTCTCAAATTTTTTTGCCTAACTTGCTTGAGTTTCAAGGTTCTTTTTGAGCTCTTCCATGGCCTGAGAGAAATTCATATTTTTATTTGAGGCTTTGGGAATAGCAGTTTTGACGTTTATATCTTCTGAGTGTGTGTTTTGATCTTCCTTATCATCTTAGAAACTTTCTATGGTCAAAGCCTTTTTTTTTTTTTCCCCCCTGTGGTTTGCTCATTTCCCCAGCCTATTACTTGACTTAGAACACTGTTTAAGTAAGGTTCTGCTTCTAGGGTGGAGAGTGCATTGTCCCAAACTTTAAGAGTTTTGTACAGCTGCTTGTAACTGTAACTTTTCTGTTGTAAGGTGGTGAGATCTAAGGAGAGGTATCTCTTAGATTGTGCTCTGGTCTATGAGCGATTTACAAGCATCCCTGGAATTGTAAGGAGTATCCGTGCTTACTGTGGATGCAAACTCACTTTGAGCCTGACATCAAGGAAAGAGATATGGATCTGTATAGGGCAAAATAACAGAGTCCTTCTTCAGGGCTAGCAAACAGACCTCTATAATTTTCTTGAGACCAGTTGTTTGACCCTCTTAGCATCTGTGGGCTGAGCTCTCTGGAAACCACTAATGCTGCTGATTCAGTGGCTCTTAAAGCCCACTCCTGGTTTGTTATTGTGTTGGTATAACCAGTGCTGGACTGTGCTCCTCTCTCACCTGTGTGTAACAAATCTTTCCTGCTGATCTCCTATGTTGTGTTAGGCAACTAGGGGCTAAGAGGTCTGGAAATCACCACTGCGGTGATAGATTCAATTGCCCTGTAGTTGGTTCTGGTTTGCTGGCATTGTAACTATGCTGGCATGGCCTGCACTGGACTGCACTCCACTCTCATCTTGGTGCTGAAATTCCAAGTTGTCCTGGGCTGGAAAATTGCCCTACTCCATCTTTTTTTTGGGTTTTGACACTCTCAAATTTGTTTAGAGAAATCATTTAAGGTTTTTGGAGAGGTTTGGGGTAGCGTGCAGGACAGTTGTTATCTTTGCTCTGCCATCTTGGCCTTACCTCCCAGTGTTTAGGATTTTAAAATTTTGCTTCTTATTTTTTTTTTTTTGTTTCATGCCCAATTCATTCTCTCTCTTTTATTGATGAAAGAGTTTAGAAATATACATTTCCTTTATTTACTCCTTGTGCTTTTTTAAACAAATTTTGATATGCTGTCATTATCTTTAATGAAATTATTGATTGTTTCAATAATTTGTTCTTTGAGCATTTATTCTATAAGTTTAACCTGTTATATTTATAATATTATAAATATAATAATATTAATTATTGAATACCATATTGAATAACATTGAAGGAGCAAGAAAAGAAAAAAAATAGATAAAAATTAGTTTGTTGACTATGGAACAGATATCACAGGGAGGATAGTGAAAGAGGTAGGTGGCTTTTGAGCAGATATTTGAGGAATTTATTTACAAAGAATAAGGTGGTCACTGATGATAAATGAATGTGTTCCAAACAATGGCAACTGGGGATTCAAAATCATTGTTTTAGGGATAGGAGTATGCTAACCATTGAAGGATGAGTTCAGGTAGGTGATCATTACCCAAAGAGCGGATGATAGGGTTAACTTGAAGCAGCTAAGTATAACTGGAAGTTCAGTGGGTGGAAGAAAGCAAAGGGACATTTCAATTGTGAAGATGTAGGTTTCCAAGTATCTAGGATGTGATGAAATTGATGCTCATAGGAGCCAAGAACAAGTAGGGCAACTACTGTGGAGATGTAGATTTGTTATGACACATAACTACCAAGAAAAACATAAACAAGCTAAGTATGTTGAATGAAAACAGTTTCTATATCTGCAGATATTATCATCTATGTACAGGTGGAAATAGCCAATATGAAATATTTTCTAAATTAATCAAAGTCAATATACTACTAGGTAAGGAATCAAGGCAAGGCATGGAGAAAGCTGAACTTCAGAGATATCTGAGGTGTCATCTATAATGACCAAGAAATTCCCCAAGGAAGTGTTCTTTAAAAGATTTGGAAATTTTCTTGGACTCTCTTCACTTCATGGTGGATTTTTTTGTTAAAATGAAAATTAGGAAGTACAACCAGCAGTAAGAAAATAATGCCAATTATCTAGGTCTCTTTGAAATATCTCTGATTTCTCACAAAGACTACTAGTGAAAATGCAAAAGTATACATGTATAAGAAAAAAGAGGATCATTAAAGATGTTTCCAAGAGAAGAACACACCAGTGATGATTCATGTTTCAGGTTCTGAAATATTGTTGGAAACACTACCTTGTTTTGATTTCAAGAAATATGGGAAGATAAGTTTCTTCTGTAGCCACATTTTAAGGTCAGTAACTTTCTCCTAATTAGAATTTTGTTGTGGACATGTGTTCCCTTGGCATTTTTGGCATTTTGTTCATGAATTTTGAGAAAGCCCTTTCTAAGATTTTTTAAAATAGAAAATATTCATTCTTTGTTTTTTTCTTTTTTGTTTTTTTCATATTTCATTTCTTTTTTTCATTTCTTAAAAAAATAACATTAACACTAGAATCATATACCATCCTGTGAAATTAGCTTTGTTTCTATCTTGAGGGAAAAGAAAAAAACACCAAAATAATTTACAAGCAATTTTATAAGTGTTTTTTTCTTAATATTCAGGGGATTTTAAAGACAGTTTTGATTTTTACATTCTACTTAAGGACTTCAGTATTTCAGGGAAGAAAATTTATATAGATTTTCCAATTGATTCCAGCATGTTTTCCTCTCCAGTTTTGCTGGTGTCCATCCAAGAGATGGACCTCTGGTAGAAGCTGAGAACATGATAGGAAAGAAGATATCTAAAATTTTTTATTCTCATTATTCTAAACTGGCTCAATTATATCATGATAGCTGACACTATTCAATATTTCTACCATTAATATAGATTTTGTGAGACAAATAAAATTTTCCTTGTCCCTTGAGCATTTTCTTTGGCCATCTTCACTTCATGATGGAGTTTTTGGGTGGAATGGAAATGAAGATGCACAAACAACAGTAAGAAAATGATGGTAATTGTCCAAGTTTCAAGCCAGTACAGAACATAGATAGTGTGACCACAATAAACAAGTTTATAGAAAAGACCTCAGAAGATGAAGGGAAGGCAGAAGATGCTTCCCTAAAGTACATTCCTCAGAAAATTTTGAATTATCCTGTCATAAGCCATGTGACTTTCTCAGCATTTGCTCCAGCTCAGAGAATCCAATGTATAGCCTATCCAGGGAAGATAGAAGCCAATGTTGAAACTGTGCTTTAAAGAACACCAAAGTGAAGATTCATGAGTGAAGGAACAACTTGTTTTCACAGCCGCGAGAGAGCTGGCAAATGCTTGTCTGTAGTGACTTACATACTTATTCAGTGATTTAGACTGCCTCTCTGGCACGGGTCAGATGGCATATTAACATGGGATATAATCCTTTCTCACTCTGCAGGCAATGGCACAGTATGATATTGGCACCACATTAGGCTTCATTAACCCTAGAACATGCTGCATTCTCACTCTTGGCACTCTCTGACGGGCTGCAGGCAGTAACCCATGAGTAATCTGATTACCTACAACCGACTGTATCCACATGGAATGGAGGCTGACTACAGAGTGGAACACAATTACAGTCTTTTGAGATTCAATTAGAAAAGCTGTCGGTAGGGCCGTGCTCATGATTCTGAAGTAGACTCCAATAACCCTTCTCAAACGGCGTGGTTCCTTAAGAGCCATAGTAAATAAAGACCTTAAAGAGCATCACCTGACTCTCATTTAAAATTATTATTACTGAAGTTCCTTTTGTGATAGGTTTGCATTTAGAAATTATGTAAGCCATGTTTACATAGGTCATGGCTATAATTTCTCTTGGCAGAATGGGATATCTTCAGCCTTTTCTGAAGGGGCAAAAATTATTTATCTCCTTTGCTACTTTCTATTACTCTGCTCTCAATCTGTGCTGTGCACAGGCATTAATAATTAAGGGACTTTAGCATCATCACAGGCTAATGGTTTCCAGATAAACTCAGAGGTAAAACATTGAGCTCACTGTATTAAAAATAAATAAATAAATGAATGCATAAATCAAGGGCAAAAGATATCTAGATTATTGACGGCATCATCCCATGACAATATTCCTTGCCATCTCTACTCATCTCACTAGTGTTGGCAGCTTTGCATGACCAATGTCATCGATGCTGCTGTCACTGTCACTGTAATCATTGATTGTGAAGTTTCTAGTCTTTAAAAACATGATTTGGAAAGGAATTGTTGCAGGAAAGAAGATTTGTTCTCTCAAAGCCAAGGAGATTTTCAAATGTTTTAGAATATGTTTAGATGTAAGGTTTCTGAAGTTGTCCTGACATTACACTAGATCTTGTTTTTTCTTTTTTCCATTTTTAGTCCTGAGTTTCATTTTCAGAGGTATGGGGTGTTCCTAGAATGGAAACTCTCTGTACTGAAGGAGACTCGCCACTCAGCTATACCATCATCTCAGAGAGCTGTCTGCAGCATGGAAACATTAAGTTGCTTGCCCATCATTATATAATATTAGCAGTATGACTTGACTTCAATGTCATAGATTCACAGATTCAGAGTCTGAAGGGATCTTAACAGTCATTTTGTGAAAACCCTCATTTTGATGTTTAGGTTAAAAGAAGCAATTTATCCAAGGTCATACAATAAAAAGGGAGGGGGGTGTGATTTGTGCTCAGGTCTCTGATTATCTTCCTGTTGTATTATTCTTCTATTCATTAATCTTTAATATTTTTCTTGATTTGTTCTTCACCTTAAATGGTAGAAGTTGATGGCTATGATAATGATGATGATGGTGATGATGATGATTTGTACAGTATGGTAGTGTTTACAAAGTTCTTTTTCTGGATAAAATATTCTCTCACTTTATTTTTTCTACAATTACTACTTTACCTCCTATGTAGGCCAAACTCTAAGTCTTGTTGAAAATTTCATAAGCCTGATAGTAATGCCAATTCCTGTTTATATCATTTTCAGCACAGATATAAGCATCAATCCTGGGCTCTGATTCATGTGAAATTTTCACTGAGATCATTGAAATTCATTTCTTATAGGGATGTATTTGGGCTCCTGAATTTCATTATATGCTTTCTGAGTTTGACTGATCATGATTTTTCTCCCCTTATGCCCATCACATTAAGAAGGTAGATTCAGGATCACAGCTAATTAGAGTACTCATCTCAAAAAGGCAAAATACAATCTCTATTCAAAACTAATACTTTCCACTAAAACAGGTTTCTTGACCTCTGGGAACATAATGCATAATAGGCAGGAGAAATTTGAATGGAACACAACTTATTTGAACAGTACAACTATGCCATGCTCAAGATAGTACATAGACATCAATTCTTTCCTTATTCCCTGTTCTCTGTAGGTATAGGTCTAGTGAGCTACTGAGTATTAAAGATCTGCCTGTTAATATTGAAGGTGTGACAAAGGAAATCACTTTAGTCCCCTGACTCTGAAGATTAATATGTGCATCATCCGTCTCCACTGGTAATCGCTTACAACGCAGTACCGTGTATATCTGGTTGGCACACAGTTGGTAGCAAGTAGTACAGGAGGTAGTGTCAAACATCTGATCATTAGCCTGTCAGACTACTTAGTTGCAGTCATTGCTTCTAATAATTTAATCAAACTTGCATTTACCCTTCTTTCTGCTCTCCAAAGTGATGTAGTTCCACTTCTCTGTCATTATCCACAATGAATCACTTAATGTCAAGGGAGCTGGCCAAGCTCAGTATTTATTATTAATCATCAAGGTTTTAGGAACAAATTCCAAAGTTTAGCCAACATGATTCACAAGATTCCTACTATTATAATTGATTGCAGCTGAGGTATAAGTTCAGGGAAGCAAAGTAAGTCTTTACTTTGTAAAGTAAGTCCGAAGTAAGTTTACAAAGTAAGTCCCATCAGAGTGAGGGATCTTGAGCAGAACTGTCCTTTTGGAGGATGGGATGGCCATCAGAGCATCACTGGAATTTCTGGCTAGTGGTCAGAGTGTAATGGTTTCCTCTGAAATGAGGGCACAAGATGAGACTGTTGACTAGTGATCTCATTATTTTCCTTTTTTCTTCCTCTCCTATCCCTTGCTCTCTGGCATTTTCATGGTACTATTGGGGAATTGGGATCAATAATATTCAGAGGAAGGAAAGTAAAAGATCTTATTGGGCTAGTTTAAATCCTTAGAGCAACTGGATAAAATAGGCTATTGAAAAAAGTATTAAAATTGATTTTGGAGATTGTTTAATATTGTTCATCCTTCTCTGGGACTTTCACATAGCAATCTCTGCTCTACCCCCCAACCCACACTTTGGAATCTTTGACCTAATATAAAATTACTGATGAGGCAAGATTTGAAAACCAGTTAGCTTTTTTTTTCAAAATCTCTTTTCCATCCAATTTTTTCTTTTGATTTCCACTATGATTGTGACGGAAATATAGCTGAACTTGGAGTAGTAGGGCAGAAGATATAATTGTGTCAACAATTTGAATATAGGCACATCACTTTTCTTAGTTTATTCATCTATAAAATGAGAGGCAGCTAGTTATAATGGAGAGAAGATCTTCCCTGAAGTAGGGAAATTCTGGGTTCCAGTGCTCCCTTTGACATATACCCAACTGTGTGATTCTGGATAAGCCACTTAATTTCTGTCAGCCTCAGTTTTCTTGTGTATAAAATGAAAATAATGATATCACTCACCTTTTGTTGTTGTGAGAATTAAATAATGTGTTGTCTAGTGTTAGTTGCTATTGTTAGCTCACTGAAATGATTTAGATTTTTGGTAGTTGGTTGGGTAGAGATTGAACTATGGTGGGACATAATACATGGAAATAAGCATGAGCAAAGTAATAGAATGGTGAGAGCATGGGACAGGTTTAAAGGCAGAGAAAAGTTCAGTTTGGTTAAAGCATAAAGTGCATGGAGAAAAAAATGCAACAAGATTGCCAGGTTTGTGTGGGAAAGAAGGCTAGAATGCCAACCCAAGAGCTTGTATTTTATTTTGTTAATAGTAGGGAGCCATTGACACTTTTGGATGAGATGAGTAATATGACTAAATTTATGTATGATGAGTCTATGCAAACTAACCAGTCTTCTCTTGCCTATCAACTCTGAATGGAGTTTTATTTGGGATTTTTCTGTTATTTTAGGTCTCATTAGGTAGCACATTGTATAAAGCACCAGGGCAGGAGGTAGGAAGAGCAAAGTTCAAATCTGATCACAGACACTTTATAGTTATATGATCCTAGGGAAGTCATTTCATGTATTTATCTTAGTTTTCTCATCTGTAAAATGAGCTAGAGAAAGACATAACAAACCATTCTAGTATCTTTGTTAAATGGGGCCAGAAAGCATTGAACTTGACTTTAAACAAATAAACAACAATTGAATAGAAACCAGCAGTTCACATCCAATTTAATAGAGATTTTTATCTTTGAAGAATTTTTTAAAAATTGTGATAGGTTCAATGTTAGATTTCTTGGCTTGTGGACAGCAGAAAGGCTATGTCTACAGAAAATAACCCCCTGGGTAGAGAACAAGATGGGTATAATCATATACAGAGGGCAGTATTTTTGACACCAATGTTTTCTCACCATTTTTTATAGGTGATATTTTGGTAAAAATTTCCAGAAAAACAGTCTTCTTATTAACTGCCTGTGAGTCTATTTTTACATCTTATTTTACCCTTTATGCCTTAATACTCCATAAAAAAGTGGGAGAAAAAAGACATTTAAGAAAACTTGCCTATATAAGCTTATTTTTTAAATTCTAAACATACACACATACACACACACACACACAACACAGAGGCAAAATTTAGTCTCTTTGTACTAGTTATTACTATATTGGCCCAAATATAAGATGCACTTAAACGCCTTATCCCTCCTTCAAAACACCCAATAAATTCACAATTATCTACAATTTGATGTATAAACTTGAGTGTAGTCTTTAACTGGTGTGACTTTTTTTAGTGTATACCTATACATAAACAGGTGGTATGTTACACAAGTCACAAAATCTTACAATTTTTACCTCTATGATGTTTTTCATTCATATCCCTTTCTTTCTATTCATACAGTCACTGCCTTTGGGCCCTTATCATCTCACTCCTGGACTACTGTAACAGCCCCTTATATACTCTTGCTACTCCAAATTACTCCTCACTCCAATCCATTTTAGAAATAACTGCTGAAGCTATTTTCCATAAGCACAGATCTGACCACATCACTACCCTATTCAATAAACTCCAGTGCCCTCTATGGCTTCAAGAATAAAATATTAATTCCTCTGTTTGTCTTTTAAATCCATTCATAGTCAGTCTCATTACCCATTACTGCTCTGGTCTCTCCCCTAGCTCACAAATCTTCTCTCTGCTCCTTATATGCAATATGCTACTTTTCATCTACCTGCTTTTTACCGACTTTCCCCCATGTTTACAATGTTCATTGGCCTTGTCAAATACTTGACTTCCTTCAAGATTCAACTTAAGTATCATTTTTATATGAGGTTTTCTGGATTTCATGCATCTTCCAGAACTCCTCCCCCCCCAACCAAGTACCTTAAAAAAAATGACCTGCATTTCATGAAATCATAGATTTGTAGAAAGGATCTCAGAGATCATTTAGTCTCCCCCTCAAACAGAGACCCAGAGTGGTTAAATAACTTGTTCAAAGTGACACAAGTAATAAATGGCAAAACCCTCCTCTTTCCATTATGCTGTATATACTTACATCCAGAGCCATCTCCAGTCATCCTGATCAATATCTTGCCACTGGATCCAGATGGCTCCAGAGGAGAGACTGAGGCTGGTGACCTTGCACAGATTACCTCACTTAAATTCAATTCACTTGCATGGCATGGCATCCCCTTCTTAATTTCATGATCCTCTTCTATAACAAAAGACAAACAACAACAACAATGTATTGACATATATACATGTTATCTTTTCTGATAAACTAACATATTTTCAATAAAGATTGCGTCATTTTTGTCTTTGCATCTTATATGTACCCAGCATAGCTCCTGTCACATATTAATAAATGATGGATGATTGCATCAGAAAGACCTGGTTTCAAATCTATCCAGTGATATATATATATGCTGGGTAATTTAATCTCTAAGTTCTTTAGGTTTGCAGTGTCAAACTCACATAAAAAAGGGGGCCAGTAATCCATTCATAAATATTCTTTCAAGCTGCATATTGATTTAATATTGAAATTCAATGTTATCCATGTTTTATTGTGATTTTGTATCATATACATGATATCATGGGGGAGAGAGAGAGAGAAAGAGAGAGAGAGAGAGAGAGAGAGAAAGAGAGAGAGAGAGAGAGAGAAACAGAGAGAGAGAGACACAGAGAGAGAGTAGTTAAAAGACTTGCTCACAGTGACGCAGGTAATAAATGGCAGAATCCAGCTATTTCCATTATTCTGTATATGCTTATATCCAGAGCCATATTTTTCAATTACATTTTAATTTGGTTCAAGCCATATTCCATATGTTTGACATCTCTGCTCTTGGTAATTCCCTGTAATTTCCCTATTAATCAATGTCTATCAATTAATCAAAATGAATTTATTAAACACTATATTACAGACATTGTAATAAATATTGGTGATACAAAGAAAAAAGTAAATGGTACTTGCTCTCTAGGAGCTTGTAGTCTAACATAGCTTATGTAATTAATTTAAGTGTTGAAGAAGATATGCATCAGTGGAAGGAATTCCAAAGACAAAAGTCCTTTACCAAAAACAAGAGGCAGGAAATTTCCTTTTAGTTCTATATGGTTAAGGAAAACTACAACGAGGTGGTAGAAATTAGATTGCAGAATTTAAATCTCCAGTTCAAGTTGGATTTAGATGAAAGCGGGTGATCAAAAAAAAAAAAGACAACGAAAAATGATGTAATTGGAAAAGCACAAGGCATATTCTAGGGATGGTGAGTAATCTGGTCTGAGTGAATTTGGCTTAGAAACTGGTTTCTTTTACCTTCGCCCCATCACTGACGCAATTGGCAGACTGGGCACTTTAAAATACCTTTCAAGTTTTAATTGTTTCTTTCTGGGCTTTGGCCAGTTTGGGGGAGTGACTGCTGGTAGTGCGAGTTTCCTTTACCCAGCTTTTCAAGGATGATTTAGACTGTGGACCAGTTGGGCATGGACACTGATTGGAAGTTATGGGTATTTTTAATCTGAAACTAAGAACAAACACTCCACTAAGAATGAAGGGAAAATAGACAGAAATTATATTCCATATCAATTGAAAATGTAATTGTTTTCTCTCTTCTCTCTTTGGAGATTGTTTTCCCTATCATTAATAAAAGTCACTCCCTAGGCTCTTATGCTTGAGTGCCACATGTGGTTTTCCATGCTCTTAGAACAGTAATTATTTTACAAACTATACCTTCTTACCAATTTTTTAATACATTAAGCCAAATATTTACATTTGTAGTAGAAGTCTTGCCACTGTCCAGGATTTTTCACAAAGGAGCTACAGATGAGGGAAATATTTGAACTTTATCCTCTTTCTTCACCATAATAGTACATTGATGATGATGGGATTTTATTTTTGTAGAGTTTTTTTTTTTTGCACTTTAGTATTTTAAAATTTTGAGTTAAAGTATTTTTATCTTTTGCAAGATTCCTTAACTTAATAATGAGAGATGAGTTTGGCTCTTATTCTTAAATTGCACTTAGAATTTCTGGGGAAATAGATTTGATAATTGTAAGATTTGGATATTGTAGAAAAAATAGAATAACTAAATGTGATAAATTACTAATTTTTCAGGCTTATGTCTTTCTTTACATATAAATTACTATGTGATTTATATATCATTTATATGTTACTATTTTAATTTTTAGTGATACCCTCTTGCCTCTATTTTGCCTCATAAAAATGACCTAGTTGATGTTCAAAGAACATAGTCTTTCTCTGCCAGTCCATTTACTTGTTGTCAATCTGTAAGACAAGTAGGGCTTTTTCTCTCTTACAATGACAGATTTTGCAGTTTCTCAGAACACACCACTTAAAAAGTCTCCCTTAGTCACATTCTACTAAAGATACTAGAGAAATTTTACTTAAGTAAGAATCTAGTATACATATATACATGTTATTTTCTCTGATAGACTAACATATTTGCAATACAGATTGTGTCGTTTTTGTCTTTGCATCTTATATGTATCCAGCCCAGTTCCTGTCACATATTAATAAATGGTTTATTTTTTAATTTTAATTTTTTAAATTAAAAAAATTAAATTGACTAATTTAAAAGACAAAATGTTTTTATTCAATGAACTTTATTTTTTATTCTTTCTCCCCTTCCCTTTCCTTCCTTCTTTCCCCATCCTTTCCCTCTTTCTTCTCCTTTCTTCTCCCCACCCCTTCCCTATGGCTTTCCTTTATTTCTTTCTTTCTCGCCTTTCCTCTCTTCTGCTTCCCTACTTTCCATTTCTTGAAGACATTTATTGCTATTAAATTTGCTTATTCTTTCCATTCTCCCATAGTAAATATTCCTATTCCACATTTTATTATTCAAATATAGATTATTTACTTTGTATAATTCCCAGGGATAGATTTAAACAAGATTATAGAGTGTTCTCTTGGTCCTTATGTTGCTCTCAGTGCCCGCTCATTTCCCTCCCCACTTATGTGTAGCTATCTTGCCTAGGATCCCCTTCAATATGAATCATATTCTGATTTCCCCTTTTGTGCCCTACCAATTCTTCTAGAATTTTTCTATCTATATTATCCAGAAAAAAAGGACTAGGTCTGGATCCCATTTTTTTTCAGGACCTTTTTCATTTGTGATTTAGCAATATTTACAGAGGTGATGATGATAGAAAAGGTTGCTTTTTCAGGTAATTTTAAAGTTTTTACAGTGATTTTGAATGCTTTAACCTAATGAGTTTTTTCTAACTTTAGAAATTTTAGGCCATAGAGAGATATATTTAAGTAAGAACATTCAATATATCTTAAGGATCATGTTTTAGGTAGATGTCTTTTCTGCCTGTATCTACTATGCCTTTGATGATCAGTTATAAAATATTTGTACTAATCAGCAGAATTTTATTCTTCCTTCCCCTCTAGAACTCAAGGAATACAAACTAAGACCTCCAGATTCTATGCCCTAAACACAAAAAACAACAATGCATGAACCTTTGAGTAATTTTGAGATGGAAAGGATATAAATGTACAATTTTAGTATTAAGGAGTGATAGTATCAAAAAATGGACTCTGAAGGCCTGGGTTGTAGTTTTAGTTCTTACACTGATTGGAAGAACTTTCACAAGTCATAAAGTATTTCTGAACTTCAGTTTCTTCATTTGCAACCTGAAAGCATTGGACTAAATTTTACAGACAACTTTTAGTTTGCAGTTATATGTATAAAGTACTTCAGGACAGCTAGTTGATTTCAGTGGATAGAGGGCTATGCTTAGAGTCAAAAAGACTACTCTTTCTCAGTTAAAATCTGGCCTCAAACATTTCCTGATGTATGATTCTAGGCAAATCACGTAATACTTTTTGCCTCAGTTTCCTCATCATTAAAATAAACTGGAGAAGGAAATGGCAAACCATTCCAGTATCTTTGCCAAGAAATTCCCCACTGTGATCATGAAGAATTGCACATAACTGAAATAATCCAACAATAAGAGAGCTTTATAGTTCAAATAATTGAACAAACATTTATTAATTAACTACTAACAATATTATTATCGACAAAGACAGACACTATTAATATCCAAATATCAAAGAGATTATAATTTAATTGTTGGAAGAAAATACAAAATGGCATGACAAAAAAAACAGAGAAAAAATGGGAGATGATAGATTTAGGCAAAGTGGTATTTCAATATGGGAGGGTGGGAAGGATAAGGCCAAAGAAGGCTTTATGGAAGAAGTGGCCCCTAAGTAGAGCCTTGATAGATAAGAACGTTTTCATAACTGTGATAGTAATAGTACCAGTTTGGTAACTTGATAGAAAACTAGCCAGTTTTTCTTTAAAAGGGTGAAGAGGCTTCCTTTCTTCATATGGCCCAGAAGGTCCAGCCTATGGGGAAGTAGCAATTTTTTTTTTTTTCAGGATTCTTAATGCCCTGTAGGAATGCCTTTTGAACTTAGCATAGACAATTAATATGGTGAATTGGAAAGGAAATGTCTTTTTCAATGTTATAAATTGAACATTTTAAAAATAATTTTAAATAAAATATATTTCTTTTTTGTTTTTGGACAGAGGGAGAGGCCATGGTGTATTTTATGGTCCACGAATGTTTTACTAAATTTTAACTCTGAGGTTGAAGTATTAGACTCGCCTAAATTAGGGTTGACTCAAAATGGCATCCATTATCTTATTTGATCTTAGGTATTTGAACATGATCTCAACAATTATATGAGGTGAGGAGTACTACTTCACTCATTTTACAAATTGAAGAAACTGAAATTTGGAAAGTTTATATGACTTTCTTATAATCACTTGACTTAGAAAGGTTAGAGCTGGAATTTAATCCTAAATACCTGTTCTTTATCTAGTGTTATTTTGAATTCTTTTGACATTGCTTACATATAATTATCTATATATACATGTTTATATAGTTATTGTAAAAAGTACAAAAATTATTAAAAAAACTATTTAAAATTTTAATGTTGTGTTATGTTTTTATAGCTGTCATTTCCCCTTAGTCCCTCACAGCCTTTCTGTGTGACATAAAAACATTTAGTCAAGTCAGTTGACTTGGGGGATAGGCTAGATGGTCAAAATCCCGGCTGACAGCATATACATTATTCTACATCTGTAGACTTCTCTATACTGAGACAAGGGAGGAAGATATATTTCCTTATTAGTTTTCAAGGACTGAGAATTTTCATTACATTACATCAAAATGTAACTGCACCTTGCTGTTATTATTGTTTATATTATTGTAATTATTATGTATAATGCACTCTTGGTGATGCTTACTTAACTTTGTGTTAATTCATATGTCTTTCCTTGCTTTCTTGTATTCAAAACCATTGCAGAGAAGTAACATTCCATTACATTTATACACTAAAAAAGTATTTGGCCATTTCTCAGGCAAAGCACATTTACCTAGTTTCCAGTTCATTGCCATTTTAAAAAGTTCTGCTATTAAGATTTTAGTGTATGTGGGACCTTTTATTTCATCTTCAACATGCTTGAGGTATATACCTAGTAGTGAGATCTATGGTCTAAAAAATATGCTATATTAATCATGCCCTTAGCATAATTCCAAATTGCTTTCCATAACTGTAGGACTAACTTATTGCTTCATTTTAGATACGTTCTTTCTACAAATCCTCCAATATGGGTTATTCCTATCTTTATCAATTTTGTAAATTTGCTGACCTTAGGATTGTTTTGCTTTAGGTTTATCTTATTATTCGTGACTTAGAAAAAAACTTTATTATGATTGTTAATGGGCTGTCATTTTTTCAGAGATTGTTTATTCATATCTTTTGATCACTTACCTCTTTTAGAATGATTTTTATTTTTACATATTTATGTCAATTTCTTATATCCCTTGAAATGAGGTATTTGTGCATCTGTCACATTTAACAATAATTTCTAAGGATTGATCTAAGACAAAGATGAATTTTGAAACCAAAATCCATTCTATAAGTTACTATGTCTATAGACAAGGAAAAAACTAATGGCCTCTTTCTCTGATGTAATTTACTGTATTTGTATACTCTTTTTTAAATTACTTATTTCTTTGTTTTTAAGACATTGCTTTATGAATCATGTTGAGGGAGAAAAATCAGAGAAAAAGGGAAAAATATGGGAAAGATGAAAAAAAAAAGAAGTGAACATAGTATGTGTTGATTTAAATTATCTCCTTAGTTTTATGCTGGAAGTAGGTGATATTTTCTGTGCAAAGTCTATTGGAATTGCTTTAAATCACTGAACTATTGAGAAGAACCAAATCTTTCATAGTGATCATCATACATCCTTGCTGTTATTGTGCTCATGTATTTCTGGTTTTGCTCGTTTCACTCAGCACTCAGCATCAGTTTATGTAAATCTTTCTAAAATCAACATGTTCATCATTTTTTAAAAAAAGAATAATAATATTATATTACCTCCATATACCACAACGTGCTCAGCATTCCCCAATTGATGAGCATCTACTCATTTTCCAATTCTTTGCTACCACAAAAAGAGCTGCTACAAATATTTTTACACATGTAGGTCCCTTTCCCTCCTTTATGTTTTCCTTATTATACAGACAAAGTAATGGCACTGCTGGGTCAAAGGGTCTGCATGGGTTTATAGTCTTTGGGGCATAGGTCCAGATTGTTTTCCAGAGTGGTTGGATTATTTCACAAATCCACCAATAATGTATTAGTGTCCTAGTTTCCCCACATCCCCTCAAATACTTATCATTATCTTTTCCTATCATTTTAGTCAATCTGAGAGGTGTTGAAATGGTACCTCAAAATTGCTATAATTTGCATTTCTCTAGGCAATAGTGATTTAAAGCAAACTCTAAATGGCTTTAATTTCATCATCAGAAAATTATCTGTTCATATCCTTTGATCATTTATTAATTGGGCAATCTTGCTACTTTCTAAAAAAAAAGATTTTCTTTTTCATGGACATTTTCTAACACAAAGTTCTTGTCTCAAATATGTCTTACTCTCCAACTAATCATGTGGCTGAGACAATGTCTGAGAGAAAATATTTCCAGCTCATTGCCCTAGTGTATTGCATAATAATGATAAATCTAATTAGTTACATATGTAGAAATGAATGTAGGAATCAGAAATTTTAGATTTTTTGTGCAGTATTCATAATGAGAATTGGGAATAGAAATTTCTCAACAGGATATAGGAAACAGGAATCTGTGAGCTTGCAATTACTTATAGTAGCCTTAGGTTTTATGAAGAGAATTGACATACTTGGGCTCAAGGTTCAGTAAAAGCCAATATGATTTTAAAGTTTTGCTGCATTTGCTTCAGAAAAAAGGAATAGTTTATCTGTCATCTGAAGAATGAATATTTTTCTTTTTTTATGAAGAAATAATTTTATCTTCTAAATTGTCTCAGAAAAAAATAGGTATAATAGTTACAATCATACTTGCTTTTCCAGAGCTCACTTAGCTGAATTTTTGGGAGCTTTAAGAAATAATATATTTGAGGACAAAAAATATTAGGCTACTATGTTTATTAGATGGTAAGTTCCTTAAGGATAAGTATTATCTTTTGTATATTTTTTGTTTCTCCAGAATTTAGCACAGTGTCTGGAACATAGTAGGCACTTAATAAATATATTTAATAGATTTTTATTGATCCTTCTTCAAGGAAAAAACCACAAACATAACTGTTAAATAGCACTTTACTTAATTCATAGGTTATAATAAATATTTCTTAAATTGAATTAAAATACTATTTATTGCTCTATTGTTCTTTCTTATATTTTTTGTTTAAAATAACAAATGATGATAGCTATCATTTATATAGTACTTTAAAGTCTGTGAAGATTTCATGTGCTATCTCATTTCATCCTCATAATAGCCTCGAATGGAAGGTTATTTCAACTAGTTCAATTGCCTTCTTGACTCATTAGTATTTTAAACTAAATGTATCTGAATTACTACATCAGTATTAAGATGTTTCCCACTGAAGTCCTATTCCTTTCTCTCAGCATAGATTGGAGGTGAATCTAAACTCTTGAAGATAGATTCTATATATCCTGTGATATCTGTTTTATGTAAGGTGGTTACCAAGTGACAAAATTTTTGAGCACAGAAACTTATGAAACTTTGGTAATTATGATTTGCTTTGGTGAAATAATTAACCAAACTAATGAAACTATATATCCCTTAAAGTAAGTATTTTAGGGTAGCTTACATAAGTCTTAATAATTTCATGTGTTATCTCCTGCTCTCAAAACAGTCACATTTAACAGTTGAAAAACTTGTATAAACGTCAGAAGAATTATCCAAATAAGCTATTGGTGCTACCAGGTGGGAAATTTGCCTATCTTGGATGTTTGGCATGTATTTTCTCCCTTCATTTTTTTTTTAACAACTCCCTCTTTTTTTACATTTTCTCAGAAGAAAGGAAAATTTTTGCTGCCAATCCTTTCTATATGATAAAAATAGACTATTATCTAATTGTGTAATCCTTTGTGCTTGAAGAGAAGAGCGAATACTGACTCTACCATTTATAAATATGTGTCATTAGGCAAGACCCTTAGCTTTATGAGATCTCATTTTCTTCATCTAAAATTAGATTGGATGATCTTTGAAATTCCTTTTAGCTATAAATCTATGATCCCTTTGATTTTATCATATCCCCTTTCTTTCTGTTTTATTCCTCAAAATACACTTGACTGGGGGATAGGCTAGATAGTCAAAGTGTTTCACTATTGTGAAAGGATTCTAGATAAGTCTATCTAAAGATGAATAAACACACATACATACACACACATATACACACATATATATGTATGTATGTGTCTGTGTGTGTGTCCGTGTGTGGGTGTATATCCATAATTGTGGAGCTATTCCCCTGATCAACAATTGTAACCCATTTAAAGGTCTGTGTCCTTTGGTTTTGGGCCAGTGTTTCAACAAGGCTATGCAAATAAAGCTACTCATGCAAAACAAATCCCTTGTTTCAAAAGAAAAACATATTTTTTATGAATTTCACTGAAAATAATTTCTGACACATACTCAAATCAACCACAATTGTGCAATTGGTCTAGTCATGGTCAATATGGCAGCCAGCATGTCCATGGCCGTGGCCTTGTATCCAGCACCCATTAGCTAAATATGATATCATAAGTGATTAAATAGGTTTCAATATAACTATCTCACTAATACAATGAACAACACCAGAAAAATACCACTATTTATAGCCTTAATTCCTTCCCTTATAAAAGGGAGATGATAAGCGCATCCATAAGTCATCAGTTGAGTTGAGATTTATCCAAAATAGAAGATACAATCCCTCCTTCTGAAAGGCTCATCACTTAGTTGGTGGATAGAAACATATTGGCTTAAAAGTTACTCTGGGACCTTCATAGAGCAAATATACTCACAAAAGCAAATGAGCCTATGTGAAATGTGTTTATGAGTGGTGAGAAAATGAAGAGTTAGGAAGTAGTCAGAAAATATGAAAGTAAAAGGATTCCTGGAGAGTGTGTTTTTTTGTTTTTTTAATAAGGACTTTTTTAAGGACAAAAGAGCATAGAGATTGAAAGAGAATGTTATTGTCATTTGAAGGAAGCATGTCTAATCATCAGGCTCTTTAGCTAAAGCATCATTTTACCCTATTATGCCTTGACTGATCTCTGATATGTAGCTATGTAACTATTTGACATTTCTAAGTCTCAGTTTCCTCATCTGTAAAAATAAATGATTATGCCTACAGAGTAGGAATGGAGAGAGAAAACAACTCTCAACATCAAGATCGTTTTGTTTGGTGAGGACAGTTTTGAATCTAGGAATAATGATAATTAATAATAATAATACCCCCTAAATTTATATGGGGCAGCCATGTGGTACAGTTGATAGAGCACTGGAATCATAAGACCTTAATTCAAGTTTGGATTCAGATACTTACTAGTTGTGTGACCCTGGGCAACTTACTTAACTCTGTTTGCCTCAGTTTCCTCTTCTGTAAAATGAGCTGGAGACAAAAGTGGCAAGCCATGTTTGCCAAAAAAAGAAATAAAAAACAAAACCCAAATGTGGTCACAAAGCATCAAAAGTAACTGATTAAATAACAACAACAAAATTAGTATAGTATTTTAAGATTTTACAGTATTTGATTCTTGTAACAGTCCATGGGAGTTAGGTGCTATAATTAGATGCCTTATCATCCCCATCCTAGAGATGAGGAAACTGAGGCATCAAATATTTAAAGCAACTTGTCCAGGAGTCACAAAAGTCTTAAGTTTCTGAAATAATATTTGAAGTCAGATCTTCCTGACTTCCAATCCAAGGTTCAATCCAGTGAGTCACCATTTGAATACTGTCAGACTCTACAATTCTCTTCAGTTCTGTATTTCTCTGGGATATGGGATTAATAATAATATCTCCATCATCCAGTTGTGAGAATCAAATGAGAGAATTTATCTATAAATTTGTACTTAAGCATACATAGTATTTTGTAAACATTAATACTATAAAATGTTAGTTACTATCATTATTATCTAGTCCATCATGCTGCAGACAATACTAAGACTAAAAATGTCAAAATGGTTGCTTATCTGTGATGTTAAAAGGGTTTTCCTGTTTATAGTTCAGGTTGTAAATGTAATCATAAGACTGAATAATTAACTGAAGGTTAGAGTTAGGAAGATTAAATAACATACTGATAATGCATATAAAGTGTTTTTCAAACCTTAATGTATTGGGCACAGAATTTGGAATCTGAAAAATCTGAATTTAAATTCTTTCTCAGTTTCTTTCCAGCTGTGTGACAATGAGCAAATTACTCAACCTTTCTGTGCCTTAGTTGCCTCATCTCTAAATGGGTATAATAATAACACCTATCTCTCAGGATTATAATCCTGAGATTATTTGATTCAAGTCAGGCCTATATCCTTACCTACTTCTCTCTGGAAATTTGGATTCTGTTCCCTGCAAACACCATGGAGGTTCATAAATGATCTTTATTTGACCCAGATCCAGACCTTTCTCTCACTTTCTGGCCATGTCATCTCCACTCCAACCTTTCTCTCTGTCTCCTCCCATCTGAAATTTGAACTCGGCATCCATGGCCTCTGAAATGGGGGGCTATCCACCCCCTCAGTGAGGGAGAGTGCCTCTAGCACTTCTGTATGTATTGTCTTCCCTTATTAGAATGTAAAGTCCCTGAGAATAGGAAATAACTTGTTTGTTTGTATTTGTACCCCTAATGCTTAGCACAATGCCTAAAATAGAGCCTAATAAAGATAAAGATAAAAATCTGTCTGTCCATCAGTCCATTAGTCTTTTGTGGTCCTTAAAAGAAAGTTCACTTGGCAAGGCAAATACTGTGAAATATGTTAGAAGCAGACTATAAGAAAGCAAAAATGAACTTACTGGCAACCCTAGACTTGTCAAATATTGTACTTCTTTCAGTATTTTTCCCCAAGAAAAAGATGAATTTGGTACATGGTAATTAGCTGCTCTGTCTTGTTTCCTCTTTGCAACCTGCCGGGCCCCCACTTTATAGAACAATTGGTGTTCCCAAGCTCAGACATTTCTTGACAAATGGTGAAAAGAATGTGCTCACCCAGATGGATGAAAAAGCCCCCAGTAATGACAGCGAGCCATATTAGAGGACAGGATTGTCGTGGCTGATCAGGTGCTTCAGTGAAGGCATTTAGAGAGTTTGTACTTCTTCAAATCTTTTGGGAAGGTGGATACAGAAACTCAAGAAAAGAGATGCCATGATTCTGACAAGTTAATTAAGCTTTCACTTCTGAGTATTATACATATAGCAAGGGGAAAAAAAACACCTTAATTGTCTTTGCACTGTCTGACAAAAAATACAAAAAAATGCATGCATATTCTCTCAGAGCTGTCCTTATTACTGATTCCTATTCAGCAGAGCAGAGAGCTTTCAGAGACCCAATTCAGGATGAGTTTTGAGCCTAAACTACCTCCCCCCACTTTCTCCTCCCACCCATTATATGCATGCACAGGAATCAATAGGAAGAAAGATTTTTATTTGCAAAAATGGAAAACAAAATAACCCATCACCCCACCACATTATTGGCTGAGTTCCTTCCTGTGTTATGCCTCCTCCACTCTCCCTTGTTGCTCATCAGTGTGAAAGAGGAAAATATATCCAGGGATTTACAAATCTCTTGCCTTGCATTTCATGCAATTTGGATTCATGTTATGTGTCATTTATTTATTAGATGTAGCACAGCTTACATCCGGGACTAGTGTAATTGAAGAAACATGGGTAATTAAGGATTGAATGGATTCTTTAAAAATTCTTCCAAATGGTTTCTCTTGCTTGCCTCATTTGCTAGCTTAGAAAGGTGAGTCTTATACTGATCCTAAAAAAAAAAAAATCCATCAATTTAAATTCAGGCACAACTAAAGTTAGATTAATATAATGGTTAGAGGATTATCCTCAAAACTCAGAGGATCTGAGTTTGAGACTTACCTCTGATGCATACTGGCTTTGGAATACTGGGCAGCTTATTTCACTTCTCTGGGTGTGTTCTGGGGAACTCTTAAAGACTGTAAAATGCCCTAGCAATATGAATAGGGAAATGGAGTTTCTTCATTGTCAATGAAATCACATCTTCCATCCACAAAACCTATGCCATATTTCATAGAATGAAACATTTATCCAGAGCTGATGTTTAAAGTAGGGAGCATAGATACTCAATAGGTCCATAGAGAGCACCTAACTCTACTCTCTTATTTTATAGATGAGAAAATAAAAAGTTCAGAATTGAAATGATTTCCTCAAGTTTGTACAACAGAATTTAGTAGGTGATTTTATTTGGTATAGTTGGCAGGGATTCCTGTTTCCAAATGTGTACCCCTACAACTGTCTGAAATTCCAACACCAAAAATTAATTCCTATTGCTTTTGAAGGCTTTTTAGCCTTAAGGAGACCTCCTGTTAGGATGCTAATCCTCCTTATAAGACTTCTATCTTTGTTAATTATTATTCTCATTTTTCTTTTATCATGTTCCATAGCATTCAGATAAAAAGCATCCTAGCACAAGTCAATATTTTACCCTTCTTCTTTTGTTTAATGTTCCTCAGCTCATTGTACAGGTAAATAAAATGATGGCTTTTTATAATTGAATTAAACTAATATAAATATTATATATATATATATATATATATATATATATGTGTGTGTGTTTATATATATATAAATATAAACTCATCTCCATTGGACTCCCTGAAAGGATCTTTTCTTCCCTTCTCCTTCTCTTTCCCCTTATTTTTACCCTTTCCTCTTTCTCTCCCCTTTTCTTTCTCTTCTTTTACTTCCTTTACCTCTTCCTCTTCCCTTTCCTCTGTTTTCACTTTTTCTTCTTCTCCCCTTCTTTTTCCCTTCTTGTACTTCCTATTCTTTTACCTTTCCCCCTTTTCCCTGCTCCTCTCCTCTCTCCCCTTTTCTTTCCCCTTTCCTATTCATTTCCCCTTCCTTATTCCTTTTTTTCCATTTTTCTTTTCTTTTTACTTCTTTTCCTATGTTTTCTTTGTCTTGCCTGTTCTTTCTTTTCTTCAGCAAATATCAAGAGAAAGACAGAGAGAAATTGATGAAGCTGAACATGATGCAGAAATCTATAATTTCATAATTTTGTGCAGGATAAGACTTATTATCTGCCAATATTTGGCTGATTATTATAACCCAGTGGCCACTATTACCATCTTTCAACAATAACTTATTATCTGTCAATAATTGCTGATGAACACTATAGGTAGTTTCTTTTTATAGAAATCTAGGTTCATAGATATAGAGCTGCAAGAGATTGCAATTCAACACTCTTATTTTATAGGTAAGAAAATTGAATCTAAAATAGTTTAAATAACTTATCTGGGTTTTTACAAGTAATTATTGACAGGGATTTGATCTCAGATCCTTCTCAGTGTTTGTTATTTTGTACTGCATTCATACTTTTGGTTACCATGCATTCTGACTTCCATTTTAGAAGGGGTTCCAGTCTTGTTCTCCTTATTTCTTATTTGACTTGTTAGACAGATTTTTATCTCCTCATTTTGCTCCCTTCTTTTCCTTCTTTGTCCCATTTCCTAGATTTCCTAGATGTTTGTGTCATCTTCCTCTATTACAATGTAAACTCCTTGCAGGTATAGACTATTTTGTTTACTTGTATTTGTATCCCTAGTACTTAAGAAAGTAATCAGTAACTACTTGATAAGTGGCATGTCTGTCTGTCTGTCTATCTATCTATTTACCTATCCATCTCTTCTTTCCCAAATCATATTTCTTTGATCATTCAGTGAAGGTATAAAGTGGAGGAAATTATCAACTATAGGGACCAATTTTTCTGATACTTTTCTTGAGCAAGATTTGCAGTAGGATTAACAATGTGGGATATCTGAGATGTGAGTCTAGTTTACCAAGTCACATTTTTAATGTTTTATAAGCAAATTTATCCTCCATCTTTCTCTAAAATGTTCCTTTTCGATTCTTCTCTTTGTTTTGAGTAAAGTAGGAAGATTCATGAATACGAAAAGCAGATGAAGCTTATAACAATGCTGAGTATTTTCTGACTATTTATCATGATGTGATCCAGTGAGGTGAACTGAAAAATACAGGTCACTCATATGTATATTTTAACAGGTCTGCCAAGTCTTATCTTGGAAGATTCTCTCACCAGAAAATGTCCATTTCTAATATTACACTTTTATTGTCAATGATACCTTGAACAACTATGCATCTTGATTATATCATTAGTGATTGTTCCCCTGAAAGTCCTTAGGAATGGAAAAACTCAGTCCTGCCTTCCTCCCTTTACCAAATAAACACAAATCCCCCCAAATAACCTATAAGCTTTGATATATTAGATGATTATTTTGTACATTATTATTTTTTCAAAGACTAAGAATTTATTCTCTGCCTTCCCTATTGGAAAAACACAGATAAAACTCCAAATAGGTATAGGTATATGAAACAACTTTTCATATTAACCTTTTTCAGTTCTGTGGTTTTTTCAGTGCCTGATCTTATAGGTTGCCTATACAGTACATTCGTGCCTAAACTTAATTCATCATTTGACCAAAATAGTGTCAATTGATTTGATAGAATACTTTTTCTAGTTAATTGATAAATGACCTGTCAAATGGCCAAATCAATTGGTCCAGTTCTTCAGGCATCTCTGTGCTGTTTTTCAATTGTCTGACTGGCTCATCTCTATTTAATAGAATAGGGTGAGGAACTTTTCCCAAAGGGTCTTTACTGAGTCTAGCAGTTGTGAATTTGTTCTTCTTGAAATTATTTTTGTCTTTGTCTCTATCTACCAATCTATGTACTGGACTTTTCTTTACCACCTCAATCTCCCAATAGAATGCAAATTTTAGAGGAGAGAGGCTGTTTTGGTTTAATCTTTGAATTTCTAATGCTTTACACAGTGTCTTGGGCACACTACATGCTTAATTAATATTTTTTGATTTTAAATCTAAAGATGGTTTACCTTTTGTAATAGGTATGCTAGCAGTGGGGATGCATATAGCAGGTGTGACAGAGCACTGGTATAATAGACATAGCTAGTGGGTTTTCAAGAGCATTAGGGAGAGAAAAATAGCAAATGAGTGGAAACAACTTGCTCCCCTTTTACACTCTTCTCCCAACATACCTTTTCTTTTTAAATAAATTTTATAGAAGGCAACAACTACCTTT
Organism: Antechinus flavipes; assembly: GCF_016432865.1. Lineage (NCBI taxonomy): Eukaryota > Metazoa > Chordata > Mammalia > Dasyuromorphia > Dasyuridae > Antechinus > Antechinus flavipes. The sequence goes on along the minus strand of NC_067400.1, from coordinate 376,206,610 downwards.
CCCTGGTAGGAAGCCCAGAAGACATTGTTCTAAGATTAAAGGGACAATGATTCTCAGAGAAAAGAGATGGAGTATGTAAGACCTAAGGATCCTTCAAATTCCCTGGTAATGTTCAACTTACTCAACCAAGAGTCTTGGGTGCTTTGAATTTCCTTTGCTTAGTCAATAGGAAATCAAGCTATCAGGGGTACAAACTGTGAATTGGAAAAAAAATACCAAGAATATAAACAAAATCTTGACCCAATTCCTTATGGGGAGCAACTGAGAACTGAACATTTGAGTTACAGTAGTTTTAATTCCAAAACTGGGAGAAGAGATAATGAAAGAGACTTCAGCTTTGAAAGTTTTCATGTTAACTATAGGGACTGAATAGAATATGTAGTAGGTTTCTGTTATCTTCAGATAGTACTGATTTTGTTTGTTTTTGGTTAGTCTATAATTTAGTATGCTAAGGAAATTTGCTTCACTAATGAAGATTTACAATTATCTGCATTATTATTTGCAAATTATACTATTAATGAGTTAATCTTAATATTTCTGTTTTTATTGTCTTATTTAATTGACATGCATGTCACAATTAAAATGTAGTGACAAAAGGAATGTTAAATATACATGTTGGTGCACTAATGGTCCTCTGGTTCTTAGTGTGTATGCATCATTATTGATAATTTTCTTCAAAATCATGATAGTTAATAATATTGATTTTGCCTTGTCATAAAGTTGTATTCTCTTCCATTACTAGGAAATTTCAGATATGAAAGAGAACATGAAATCAGAGTGATTGTTACTAAGTATTTCTACACTATTCCATCCTATCCAGCAAACTACTAGGACTCCAATGCCTAACTAGTGAGAGCACATTGCCATTTTGTGGTCTGTAAACAATTTCTTGGCAGTTATAAGGTACAATGGATAGCATTCCAGACCGGAAGTCAGGAAGTCTTACCTTCCTGAATTCAAATATGACCTCAGACACTTATTAATTTGGTGATTATGATCAAATCACTTCATCCTGTTTGCCTTAGTTCTTTATTTTTAAAATGAGCTGAGGAAGAACATGGCAAATCACTCCAGTATCCAGTGTCCAGAAAACCACAAATGAGATCATAAAGAATCAGACACGATTGAAATAAATGTACCACAACACCATAACAACAATTTATCTTTTCCCACCAGGAACAGCAATCCTATGGTTTTATATCTCAAAACACATCATTTTCTCTAACTTATGTTGGAGGGTGAATGAATAAATCCTCATCTACCTGTAGTTACCCTCTTTATAGGACAAAGTAGAATGCCATGAAAAGGATACTGGGATTATAGAATTTAAGTTCAAGCCCTAGCATTTCCATTTACTACCAGTGGCATTTTGGATAAGACATTTGATCTTTCTTGGAATCCATGATATGAAGGAATTAGTCTATTGCAGATATCTTCAGCTTCAAGTCGAGTATCTAAGTTAGTCAGGTCTATAACCTAAAGTGATAAGTAGAGTCATTGAGCAATTGATTGAAAATCATTTCTAGGAATGACAGCAACTTGAATATTGCTCCTAAGGCTACAAATGGAGAGAGAGGTGAGGGGATTGCATATAATGGTGTGGTAGAAATGTAGCCAAAAATCATATGGATAAAAAGTGGGGTAAATATGGTGAACTATCATCTATTAGAAACCTAGATTCTCAGGGTAGATAAAAGAAGATATTATTGAAAGGATAAAGCACGAGGTTTGTCACAATTAAATAATAGTTCCAGAGTTATTCTTTTTCTAAAGTTATTCATTTTAATCATTAGGAACAACCATGGTTGTTCTTGATTGACAGGTGAATTTCTAGTTGATGTACTCCCATGTCCTTGATTTTGCTACTTCTTTCAGGGAGAACACAATGAGACTAAGGAGGAATGAGCTTCATTGTAGGACAGAAGACTACTACTCCTATCTTGGTCACATGAGAGCCAGAGTTGTATTAGAGTGATGTTCTTACTGACAAAGGAGATTATGCTGGCTTGACAATACTGAGAAACACAGAAACCTCTAGCATTTACTGCCTTATGCTTTTTAGACAAGCCTGGAGAAACTATTAAAGAGCTGACCTCTTTTATGAATCCCTAGAATCAAAACCATTAGTAAGACATATAGCATTTGAGGGCAAATTCAGTTGATTGAACCAAAATAGATTAGCAGCTTCTTGAGGGCAAGAACTGCTTCATAATTGTTTTTGTATTTTGGCACTTGAAAAAATTCTGGACATGTAGTAGACAATAATACCTGTTTAATGTTTAAAAATAATGATAATTTTAGTAGTCCAGACACAAGGTCATTTGCACTAGGAAGTGGGCAGTTACCTAAAATTTTACTTTTCTCCTCTGGGAAATTTTGGGGGAAATGGGCCCCAGGAGAGTTGACTTGCCAAGGGATAGATAACTGTACCATTTAGCAGCACGGATCATTGGAAGGCTATGATGTAAGGCATTGTGTAGGTAGTTATAGTTGAGAGGAAGGACAACTCCTTTGGTATTTGTTCCCTGTTTTTACTCTGTGTGATGGTTCTCTGTATAATAGCTAAAGAGCAATAACTATGACTAGTGTATGCTAAATCCATAGTAGCTTCTCAGAAATAGTGTTTAGGGATAATATGGTTAACCATTGACATCACAGAAAAGCTCTGGATGCTTAGAGAACTCTAGTAACAGTTTGCAAGGCATTTCTTAATTTGAGATCTGTAAGAAACATTAGAGCATATCTAATCTAAAGCCATTATTTTATTTAGATGCACAAATTGAGCTTTCATGTATAGATGAAAACAATTGGTCTTGGTATCAGGAGTTTTATTTGAGCATTGGCTACAACATTTATTAATCTTGTGACCCACTACTTTTTTCTGAGCATTTCTGAGCCTCTGTTTCCCCAGATATAAAATGAGGTATGTATTACTTAATGTTCTATTTATTTCACAAAATTTTTGCAAATATATAAAGGAGTCTGTCTACCTTAAATCAAAATGTTAGATAAGAGCTGTCTTTAAGCTACATTTCTCATGTCACCACCACCAACCAAGGTTGCAGAGAATCATGGTGGAAGCAGGAAAACCACCTTTCCTGATTTTCAATCCTGTTCTCTAGAACAAAGTTTACAATTTTTTTTGGTTGCACGCTTTTATCAGTAAAACAATCTTTTTTGCAGGTACACGTAATATATAAATATTTATCATAAATATATTTATAACTTTTATAAACACATATATACACATATAAACTTATCTATATTATGTAAGTATATAAAATTTATAGGTTTTAAAGTTTATAAGTTGTATACATGTGGACAACTATGCTGAATAGTAACATGATGTCATGAATGGAAAGCATATCTTGGAGTTAGGAAGAGCTCAACTTTTGCAACTGCACATCCTAGCTATTTGACCCTAGTCTGCCAGAAAACTTTATAGATCATCAGTTCTCAAATGTTTCAGTTTCAGGAACTTTTAAAATCTTAAAAATTAATGATGATCTCCTTTCTCTCCCAACCAAACCCAAAGACTTGTTTATTTGACTCATATTTTTTCATTATTTACCATATTAGAAATTAAAGCATATCAACACTATTATGGAAATAATTTTGACCTTGAAGACTCCCAGGAAAGATAGCAAGAATTTGTAGCGATTCCTAAACTACATTTAAAGAACCACTCCTCTAGAGCAGATTATAATTTTCCAAGCAGAGGCTACTTTGTATCAGTAGGAGAAATTCCTTATAAGGCAATTCTTATTTTGATGAAGTCACCAGCCTGGGACAAAAACATACACACACAAAAGACAAAACAAATCCCCAATTGAAATGTAAATATTGATAGCACAGATTTAGACAAAATTGAAATGTAAAAAGATGAGATAAAAATGAAATACTTGATAATATAATCATTAAGGATTGCCCTAACAAGAAATGCTCTTTAGGTATGAAGTTAGTTTTATATTATTTGGATTGGAGAAGGAATAGGCTGGAAGCCAAGGAACCAATTAGAAGGGTATTGCTATAGTCTAGGCAAGGAGTACTGAGAGCTGGAAGTAAAAGTGGTGGCTGAGTGAATAAAGAGGAGAAGATAGAACTGAGAAAGATTATGGATGTAGAAACATCGTCTGGTGACTGATTGGTTATGTAAGATAAGTGAGAGTGAGCAATCAAAGATGACACTGAGGTGGTGAAGCTGAGTGCTAGAAGGAGTGTGCCCTTGATAGAAATAGGAAAATTTGAAAGAAGAGCAATTTGGAGAAAAAGATAATATAATGATATTTGAGATGCAGAAAAAAGAAGGCAAAAAGGGTTGAGTCCTTACTCATTGATCATCTAAAGGGAAGAATCTGTTTCTACCATAAACACAGTGTAATCTAGGGGTAGGAGTGAGGGATATAAGAACGTTTTTTATTAAATGAGATAAAATTTGGGAAGCACTTATCACAGTGTCTGGCATATAGTAGGTGCTATATAAATGCTCCTTTTCCCCTCACTCTTCTCTCTTGAATACTTGTGTAACTGATTGTAGTTAAGTAATAACTATCCCAAAAGAGAGCTACACACAACTCAAAAGGAAAGATGTTGTTTGAGGAGCTTCCACAATAAAAGAGGGAGGTATAGTGGAAGAGTACTAGGGGATAAAGACTGGTATGGTTGTTTTGGAGACATGCTTCAGTCATGGGGAGGATGAAATAAGGACTACCTTTCTGTTCAATTAAATAAACATATACCCCTCTTTACTTACAAAATTCCATTTCCTTCTTTGGGAAAAAATATATATATATGTAACAATATTTTAATAGGAATGTTTCTTTTGGTATATGTATTTTATTTTAAACATTTCAAATATTCTGAAAAGAGATCCAAAGGGTTTATCAAAGTTGAAAACACAAAAAAATGTTAAGAACTCTTGCTTTAGAAGAGGGATATCGTAGTTCTTCACTTGTTTATCCCAGCTACTTTACTGACAAGCTATATTATTACCTTCTTATTTGTAGACTATTGGTAGAGCATACTAGAGCCATTGTACAAACTGACCAAAATACCTTCATTAAAGAAAATTCTAGAAGCCACAGTATTTTATTAGGAATGGGGAAGCAAGGACTTGCTTATTTTCTTTCTTTTTCATTTTGAAAAGAGTTATCTCAGGTAAGGTTTCATTCTTCTTTTTTTTAATTGTTCTGAAATCTCAAGACATCCTCAGGAACAATGACTCATTCTTCCTTGCTCTGTTTTCTCAAAGAGAGTGGATTTAACCTCGAGATGTCAATCGTCCTTGGAACCATTCCATCCTTACAGAGAAGCAGGACAGGGTATGTTATCAATAATAACACTATCCTGGGTTACTACTGACAAGGCATCTTGAAGGTACTATATACAAGACTGAAAAATATCACATTAATTATTCTGCTAGGTTACCTGCTCTTATTTCTTCCAAGGGGAATCTAGTCAAATTTTGATCACTACAGTTGAGAACATTTCAGACAAAGATGTGGTAAAACTGGGAGTGTTTCTTTCTTTCTTTAAAACTGTTTTATAGATACTTAAAAATTACCCATGCTATAGATTTATTTTCCCCACATCAAACCCTCATTTCTCACAAGAAAAAATAGTTAAGTAAAACCAACCAATAAAGCATCTGAATCTGATGATATATTCTACTTTATTAAGAGAGGGGACCTCTGTTTCATAATTTGTTCCTTATTATCTTGATGGGTGATTGCAATTAACTGTAGTTAATTTGTCTTTTCATATTATTTCAATTTACATTAGTCTAGACATATATATTGTATCCCAACAGAATTTTTTAAAGATGAGTTATCTCCCAGTTTCTTAAACTGTGGTTCGCAACCCCACATGGGATCTCAAAACTGAATAAGCGAGTTGAGAAATTATGATTTAGTATCAATAGATCTTTGATTTGTATACCTATTTTATAAATCTTTATACACCTGGGGCCACATAATAATTTCTAAGGTATAAAGGGATTAAAAAATGAAAAAGTTTAAGAAGCTTTATATTAGCTAATGGTAAAACACAATGGTTTAACTAGTATTGGGGAAAGAAATGGTAATAAACCAATTAAGGGGAGAATACATTCAGCTACAGGGATTTCTGGGTGCAAATGACAACATTAATTGTTGTCAAGCTGGTAGGGACCTCAGAAGCCATGATGGTGCTTCCTTCATATTAAAAATGAGGATGCTCAGGCTCAAATAGATTCAATAGTTTGCCTTAGAAAAGAACATGCATTTATATAGTCCTTTAAGATTTGCTTTAATATCTATAATCTCATTTGACCCATCTAAGATAGGTGCTTTTATTATACCCATTTCATGAATGAAGAAATGGAGGCTGACAATTTAGGTCACTTATCAAGGTCATATAATTAGCGGCTGCCCTAGGTGAAATTTGAATATATACAATCTTTAGCTCCAAATCTAGTATTCTTTCCACTGTACCAAAGAAATGGGCTTGATGGACTTAGATCAATATAGCCATTTAAATGGATAACTTGAAAGTAGTATATGAATTAATATCTCTTGCATCCAAATCAAGATCATAGGTTCTTTTGATAAGATGACAAATTATTTTTGATGCTGATACTATTCCTTTTAGGTAACAAACTAGTTTACTGCTGACGGACTAAGAAGACCTAAGAAGTTTTGAAGGATTGGAGATGGGAACAAAGGAAGGTAGTAACAGTTTGATTAAGGATGTCATTGTAATACTAGGGACTTCTGTACTTAGGATTTCTCTGAGTCAATCTCTTATTGTAAAGTAGAGAATGAAGACAATTAATACAAGTGTTATGAACCAATGAATAATGGACTTGACTTGGAGTCATGAAGACCTGCCCCACATACATAATAGCTGTGGAACCTGGATAGGTCACTTAAATTCTTTTTAAATTCAACTCCCTGGATTTCTCAAGGTTATGATCTGTATTGACTGAGGAATTTCCTACATTTATGAAATCATAGATCTTTTGTGAATTCTGTCATATAATTAAAATACTAAAAGCAATTCTAATAACTAGCTTTTATATAATGCTTTTACAGTTGCAAAGTGCTTTGCAACAATTATCTTATTTCTCTCAACTATTATTACATTATCCTCATAACAACACAGGAAGGTAGATGCTATTATTACCATCATTTTACAGTTAAGCAAACTGAGATCTACACAGGTTAAATAGTTTTCCCAGAATCCCACAGCTAGTTAAGTGTCTGAGGATGGATTTGAATTCACATATTCCTGAGTTCAGATCTAGAATTTTATACACTATGCATTCTAATCGCCTATATTCAAATGATCTTTATTATCTGAAAGCTCATAATACTTTGTCTGTCTTATGAACTTGTTATATTCTACTTTTTGTTCTAGTCATTATTTGTATTTTTTCTCTTTTTTCTTGGGGGTTGGATTTCTCTACCAAGGCAAGGGGCAGTTTTTATATAGTATTAACTATATAGCAACACATATGCTGGTAATTCTCCATTTGTACTCAGTAGAATCCTGAGATGATTTTTGGAAATAAGAGTTATCATATGGTCTCTGAGAAGAAGAGATAGACACTAGGCTAAATGGGACATTGGACCAAAAATGTGGTCTGTGTACCTACATGGCACATACAGGTAAATATAGCAACTCAGAAGCCATTACATGAAAGAGGTACTGAGGAGATGAAGAGATGATGGCCATTTTGGGAGTTAACTCATTTACTTTGCCTTTTATGGTACCAGAGAGACCAGCCTAGCAGGTAAATGTATACTTGTTAGTACCATTACTCATGTAGACTCCATGGGACCTTAGAGAAGAAGGCATAGTTGCTTGACACCATTTAGAAAGTATGAGGATCTCAAGTATGGGACTGTTTTACATTTTTATTGGGTTATAACCTATTATATTCAGTGACTTGTTAGTCTGAGGATTTATAGGAGTCAAAAAAAGACTCTTAAGGGTACAAAATGAGCCAGATATTGAAATTGTCAGGCCTTCCTTTGGTAGGGGCTTGAACCAGAGAAACTTTATGAGAGTGCCTCCTCCCATCTTAATTATATCCAGGACTATTATGTTAAAATTTAACTCACTGGCTACTGATAACTATGGTTCCAATCTCTTTTATTTCAATTACCTGTATATTTTTGCAGAAGCTACTTTTTCTTATCTTTTATCATGTAAACACTTGCTTCAATTTCCATATTTCTCTACATCTACAAACAGAAACGAATTGTCTAATAAGGCCTATATTTCCTCAGGGGTCTTATTGGCACCAAAATCAGCAAAATAATTTCAAAATTTGAAGAAGGTTTGAAAAAAATTTGAAGGAGGTTAAAGCATTTTTATTCACTACACAGAGAGAGGCACACATAGACACACACACACACACAGAAACTAAAATGAAACTTTTCTGACCTTCTTATACCTTCCTCTTTGTGATAGTTTTCCATCCAGTAACACTGGCTTCTTTTCTATTCAGTAATAAGACAATCCATCCATCCTTTGGCTCCAGGTATATTCCCTGGCTGTTTCCCATGCTTGTAATGCTTTCCCTTCTCATTTCTGCTTCTTGGCTTTCTTGACTTCCTTTAAGTCTCATCTAAAATTTCTCCATCTACAAGAAGCCTTTTTCAACCCCTCTAGTGCCTTCCCCCTCTGTTGATTATATTCTATTTATGCTAGGTATGGTTTGCTTGTACAAATTTGTTTGCTTCTTCTCTCTCCCATTAGATTGGGAGCTCCTTGAAGGCAGAGACAATCTTTTTGCTTTTTTTGTAACCCTAGTGCTTAGCACAGTAATTGGCACATAGTAGATCCTGAATGTTTATTGACTGACTGATAATGCACAACAATTTGATTCCATTCAGTAAGCATTTATTAAATGCCTATTGTATGTGTAAATTTCTCTGAGATTCACTGGCTATTAAGATTAAAAATGAAAACTCCTGATCCCATGGGGCTTAAATTGTGGGGGGTAGAGCAGTTGGGGAAAGAATAAACATACATATACATTCAGATAAACAAAATATTTTTGTATTTATGCATAAATTTTTTTCTAATTATGCACATAGTGGGAGAGTATTATAAATGGAGAAGATGGGGAAATAAAATAAGGCTTTGTATAGAAAGTGACTTTGACTTGATCTTTTAAATTTGAAGTAACAAGGAGTAATGGAATATCGATAATCTTAATCTAAGATTTATCTAAAGTAATGAAAACTACTCTCTTCTATACAAAATAAACAAACAAAAAATAGAAATTCCTTGACATCATGCTTTCCCATAAGTTGTTCACAACTGTCATATACTGTAGAAATGTTTAGATAAATATTTCTGGGGTTTCTTGCTTTTAGACTTATTTTAGACCATTTCCAGTGGTCTGAAAAGAAAAGACATTTCTTGCTATATTTTTCCTTGTTTTTTATTTCTATAGTATTAGTCTCCAGAATGCTTCTTGTTCTAGATACAATGGATAAGGTAAAGAGGGAAGGCAGAAATAAAAACTGAAGAACTGCAGAAATCTATTACATAGAAAATGATCCCAAATATTTCAGGCTTTTTTTTTTGTAGGTTCACTAAGGCCTAGAAATAGAGTCTGGGAATCATGAAGTTAAGAGGATAATCCTTCCTGGAATGATTGCAAATCAGACCCAATCTACAAAGGTCTTGATGAAGTGGGATTCAGCTGATGACCATGTAGAATCATACAATTAATTTGTTTTTTAAAAAATGCAATATATATCTATATTCTGCTTTAAGCACCATCTAATGGTAACTAGGCAAATTGCAGACTTCTTTGCTGGCTGAGCAGCTAACTTCTTATTATCCTTAATCCCAGATCACTTCAGCCCAGAAGAAAACTTTAATAGCTCAAATGCCAGCTGCCCAGTGCAATAGCTTGAGGGAATCAGCTTTCAGTTTTATAGTTTAACATGGTCCCCAAATACTCAGGATATTATGATTTCACTATGCAAATAAATCCTCTACAAAGTAACCATTCATGGATGCAGTGTGCCTAAGACCAATGATTTGGTGAAGAGAAATGCAGAAAGTTTAGATTTTCCTTTTTTTAAGTGATTATTTATTTGCAAGCTAGCTCAGTGTGGTTTGTCCTTGTCCTTTCTGTGCCCTGGGTAGACACTATTAGAATTGTGTTTTCAAGGTGTTTATCTTTGTCAAGACAGACTTTTTCTTTTGAATTCCTTGTCAAATTCTTCATAAACTGAGTTGTCAAAAGCGAATTATAGTAATAACCTTTTCATTTACTGGAATCATTCAGGAAAGATTTGTCTGAGGAATAATGTACTTATTATTGTAGCCATATTTGTTTTCATTTGGGTCATTTGAGAAGTTGGGGGGCCCAAATGGCTAAGATAATTTCTTAGTCACTTGTTTTTTTTCCCCCCTCACATATGATAAATGAGAAATAGACTTTATAGAGGCAGCATTTGAAAGGAATTTTGCAAGTGATTATCTGTATACCTTTTAAATGCCTTGGTCTAATAGGGAAGAGGTAGTCTTCACTGGCTCAATCTAGAGGAAAAGGGATCAATGAAATTCATCTAAAGTATTCCTAAAAAATTATGAAAAGATTTTGCAAATTTCAAATTTCTTATTTTCTTCCTACCCTCCTTTCTTTTTTCCTACCTCCCTTCCTTCCTTCTTCCCTTCCTTCTTCTCTTCTTCCCTTTCTATTTCCTTCCCTCCCTCCCCCTTTCCCTCTTTCCATTCCTCCCTCCCTTCCTTCTTTCCTTTCTGCCTTTCTTTGTCCCTCCCTCCCTCATTCCCACCTTCCTTCCTTCCTTTCACCCCTCCTCCTTCCCTTTCTTTCTCTTTTTCCTTCCTTTCTTTTTCTCTTTTTTTCTCTCCTCTCTCTCCTTGTTTCTTTTTTCCTCTTTTCCTTTCGTTCTTTCTCTCTTTTTTCTGTTTTCTCTCTCCTTTTTCCTTCTTTTTCTCTTTCCTTCTCTCTCTCTCTCCTCTCTCTCTCTCTCTCTTTTACTTTGTTTCTTTCTTTTTCTTTCTTTTCTTCTTTTCCACTAGATAGGGCTGCTTTAAACTCTACATCTATAGATAATTTCTAGATTTTTTTGGATAGTGGTGGTGGTGGTGATAATGGTTAGTACAGTTTGCTGTTATCATATAATAATAAATTCAGAAAAGAATTTAAAATTTCATAAATTTCAATACCTTAGATAGGTGAATGCTTAAACTATCCATGATAGGTGATCCTTAGAGTTTCCATCCCAAAGAACCTATGATCTTATGAGCCTGTACAGGTGCCTGTCCACTCTCTCATTAAGATTTACTTTCATTCAAATTTATAGCTAAGATAGGGAAATTTAGGCTTTGTTCCAGGAGACTAAATTTAAAAGGGGCATTTTAACATAGCATTATAATGATGATCAACCTGCAAGACTTAGTTACACTGATCAAGAAAATGATCTGAGACAATTTCAAAGGACTTGTGATGAAAAGTACTATCCATCTCCAAAGAAAGAACTGGTGAACTTCGAGTATAGATTGACGTCTAATTTAAAAAATATATATATTTCCAACATTACAGATATGGAAATACATTTTACAAGATTTCACATATATTATTGATATGGGGGAAGGGTAGGAAAGAAAAGAATCAGGAACTTAATTTTTTTTCTAAAGTTAAAAAATAAATTATTTGTATATATGTGTGTCTGTACATATGTGCGCGCACGCGCACACACACACACACACACATACACACACACTGATAATATGGAGTACTTTGGTGCTATAGAAATAGCAGTGCTCAGAACTTTGTAAGCAACAATACTGAGTTAAAAAGTGAGGCTCTCTGACAGTAGTCTGGGATAAGTTCTTTGATGTATTCTTTCTCTCTCATCCGTTCCCATTGCTCTCATTCTAACAATGGCCTCCTTAGCAGCATCCTGAAGCTGTTAGTACCCCAAAGACCTTATGTCCTCATCTTGAAAATTTCTTCTAATTCTGAACTTTGAGTGGCATTATTTCTTTCATGTGCAAAGATGCTTAGTTATAGTTCTTCATTTGATAGTATGAGTTAATAACTTAAAGATTGAAATTAAGAAGTCATGTTTTATCAGAAGTTCTCACTCTCTAGAGTATCATCTCAAGTTGAATTGACTCTTGATATTAAGAAACAACTACTTGATGTAAGTAACTCAGTGAAATAATTTCTATAGGATATAACAAAAAGGTAAAAGGAATAAACCTTTATATAAAACTGGCTAGGAACTGTACTAAGTGCTTTGCAAATGTTGTCTCATTTGATTCTCATAAAACCCTGTGATGCTATTATAATATAATTATTGAGAAACTGAGGCAGACAAAAATTAAGTGACTTATCTGGTGTTACATAGTTAGTGAGTGAAGACACATTTGAAGTCAGGTCTTCTTGATCCCATGGCTCAATATTCTTTCTATCCATTGTGTCACCTAGGTGACTCTAAAAGAGAGCTTGCATTTTTTGGTGGGAAGACTACAGCAGTGGTTAAACTATTCTTCTGGGGGGCTCTTTTTTTCCAGTGTATTTGGGTCATTTAATAGGTAGAATTATCCTTAGAAGATTAGAATAAAAGATACACATACTTAAGAAGCTTCATTGTTTCATTGAGCTAGAGCTGAATGGGACTTCATAAAAGGAAATTGAAGCCAGACAGTTTATGTGACTTGTTTGAGTAATTGGTAGCTAATAGGTGATTTCTGGGTCTTGAACACTGATCTTCTAGCTCTCAATCAGCATCCTTGTCCATTACACAATGTTGCTTCAATGAAGTTCTCAAATGTGAGGTCTCAGCATTCTGCAAGTATCATGCACAGATAGATATTGAAGTATTATTTAATGTGCATTTTAATGCACATATTTAATGTAATAATTGCATGTGACATTCTTTATTCGACAACAAAAAATTTTCTTGGGATCTACTATGTTTTATTTTCTCTTATTACTTTCCATGTATTTTAACAAATATATTGTCTCTTCTCTAAAGAGAAGGGAGAAAATAAAATTATAGAATTTACTATAAAATATGATAAATATCACAAAAGAAGTACAAAGTCCCATTGATCTTACCAAGAGAGCTAGATCATGTTTCAAGGGAAAGAATCTATATAATGGCTCATGTTATTCTTGTGGAAAAGATGGAAAGATGTGGCCTAAACAATATACAATTAACTAGATTTAAAATGTTATCATGAGAAGTTTAATATCAGCTTGAAAAGTAGTCTTTAGGTGAAGGTCTCAGGGATCCATCTTTGACCCTGTGTTGTTCAACATTATTATCAATGACTTGGATAAAAGAATGATTGCTTGCTTATTAACTTTGAAAATGAAACACTGTATGACATAGCTATCATGCTAGATGACAGAATCAAGATCCAAAAATATCATGGTACCAATTCGCTAAATCTGGCAAAATAGAAATTAGTATGAATAAATTAGTAAGAAAGAGTCCTACATTTGGGTTCAAATAATCTTCACAAGTTCAAGATGGTAGACATGATTGGATAAATCTGAAAAAATCTTGAAATTTTAGTGAGATTTAAGTTTAGTCTGAGTCAACAGTGTACAGTCAAAAAATAGTTTAGGTGATCTTAGACTGCATTAAGAGAGACATAGTTTCCAAGAATAAGATGTAATAACATTGTTTTCTATGCTTTATTCAGGCCACATCTGGACTACAACATTGGGAGCCCAGAGGTCAGGAAGGATACTGATAAAATGGTGACCATTCTGAAAAAGAAAACTGAAATATTGAAAAACAATAAGCCTGTGCCATGTGATGATGTTGATGTTCAATGTGATATTGAAAGAAAGGAAGATTTAACTTAGAGAAGTCTTGAAATACATGATAACTGTCTGTTATAACATAAATAACATGAAAAACTAAAATATTTCATCCTAGAGGGTAGAATCTCAGGGAAAAAAATCTGCCAATAATAAAAGCTGTCCAAAAGTGGAAAAGGTAGCTTTCAAAAACATTGGATTATACTTTATTGGAGGTTTAAAACAGAACCTGAATGATCAATTCTGAGGAATTGCAAATTCTTATTCAAACATTGATTAGACCAGGGCTTTTAAAACTTTTTCAACTTTTACCCTCTTTTTGCCTAAGAAAATTTTACACAACACAGTATATAGGTATATAAAATAAGTATACAATTCAAACATTTAATAATATTAAATCATAATTTCATGATCCTCACATTCAGTTACATGACCCCCATATAGGATTGTGAACCATAGTATAAGAAGTTTTGTTAGATTAAATAGATGATGAGATAGTTTCCATTTCAAATTCTTTGCTCTATGGAGAAGATGGAATTTGAACTCAGACTTGAAGTGTGGTTGAAATTTCAATAGATGAACATGGAAGAGAGAACATGTTGCTTACATTCTTCACAGTATATATCTTATGCCTATAAACAATTTCTCTTCTGCATACCATTTGTTTTTTTAGAAGAAAGATCATTTCTGGTTATGGGCCAAACCATTATTAAAATAAGATTTCATTTAAGCATACACCATGAATGAGCAAACTATCGCACTACATAGGACTTCTCTCAGCTTTTTGTTCATGAACTGGTCTGATAGATTGGTATTTTGACTAAATACTTTCCCTATATCCAGTGACATTACACCTAGCTGTGGAAGGTTGTAGCCAGAACATAGAGAAGTGGTCATTAACCCTATCTACATATATGTATATGAATATATATTTCCCCTCTGTGTTAAGAAGTAAAGTAGTGATTGAATGAAACCTTCAATTTATTATATACACACCAATTTCTTTGATAGTAACATGCTTATTTTTATTTTGGGCAGCTAGATGGAGTTTTCGGACTTGGAATCAGGAAGACTTCTGAGTTCCAAGCCTATGTCAGATATTTATTAGTTTGTATGGTCATGGGCAAGATAATTAAATTCTGTCTGCCTCAGTTTCCTCAACTATAAAAAGGTGATGAGAATAATGACATGTAACCTCAGATTGTCATGAGGATCAAATGAGATAATGATTGTAAAAGGTTTGCAAATTTTAAAGTACTCTAAATACTAGCTACTACTGTGGCTACTATTGTTATTATTACAACTGCTGCTGCTGCTGCTGCTGATACTGCTTCTACTAGTATAGACTACCTCATTTTTTTTTGTCAGAAACTCTCTTATTAGAGACTGATTTGGGTAAGCAAGCATCTTTTAAAAAAAATTCAGGTGCATTAATATCAGACTGGTCAGGTATGCAGGCCAGTCTGAGGCCTCACTTAAAACTGATCTTTCTCCAGGAAAAATGATTTGATCTAGCCCTTGCTATGGTTGACCTCAATCCTACTTTTTTGTACTTCCTATGTTAAATCTTTCTTATCTTCATGGACTTTAGGTCTTCATTTCCCCTCCTTTATGGTTTGATCTGTTTGGTTCCCAAGTAACATTTTGGCTCACTAACTTTGCTTGATATATGCCCTGCACTTTTGCTGGGGATTTAGGCATTCATTCCAGCTGAGGAACAAGACATACTGCTTACCCTGAGAGTATTCTGTCTGTAGCCTGCTCTTGTTCCTGATGGAGTTACAACTGTGGTAACCTTTCCTCCATAGTATCTTTAGTCAAACTGCATCAACCTTTTCCCCCCTTGTCTACCCCCCCCCGAGAATCTAACTTTCTTGGTATGAAATGTAGAAGAGTAAAGAAGATATTTGCCATGAACATATTTGTGTGAATTCCTCAATAGGATTATTTTTCTACTAAAACCTAAATGAGACAGTTGCACTCAGAGAAATGTGGTTTTGATGTAGGTAAAGAAGATATGTAGTTTGGGAATCTGAAGTAATTTGGGAAAAAATAGCAGGCCAGAATAAAAAAATGTCACTTAGGACAGCTTTCCCATACTTTAATTGTTGGAGAGGATAATATCAGATTGTAGGATGTACTTAGAAGTAAAGAAAAGGACTAGAAAGGATGCAAATAACAAATTTTCCCACTTCAAACTTTTGTTTGGGGTCATTGCATTAGTCAAGAATGATGATAAAACTCTCCTTCTGCTTCACCTTTTCTCTCTTGTACTATCACAGTCAACTGTTCCCAGGACACTAAATTCAGATTTATATTATTCGTTTGAGAATTCAATTACATCTTACTTTAATCTGATCTTTGTGGACTGTCCTATAAATGTAAGCACCCAAGGTGGATGAATAGATAACTAGATATTTAGTTAGACAGATAGCTGTTTGTATAGAGGTAGAGTAGAGGAAGAGTAGACAAGAAGACCTGAGTTCAAATATTACTGCAGACCTGTATTAATTGTGTGATCCTGGGCAAATTCATTAACCTTTCTCAGTCTGTTTCCTCTTTTGTAAAATGAGGATAATTAATAGCATTTTCCTTGAAGGATTGTTGTGAATACCAAACCAGATAGTATAAAATCCTTTGCACACCTTAAAGCACTATATAAATGCTAGTTATTATTATTATTTGCATTTATTAATTAGAACATTTATTAATTATTTATAAAATACTTGTAATAAAATTTAGTATTTATAATACAAGCACTGTGTTAAGCATTGTACAGCATTTTTATCTGTGAGAAATGTATTCTAAATTACAAAAAATCAATCGATCAGTAAGCTTTTGAAGCACAAATCACTTGTAAATTGGAAACTGTCATTTTATGTGTAAAATTTGTATATTTGAGTATTTTTATGTATGTATATATAATTAATTGTGTATACATGTAAGTATATGTATATATACATAGATGTATACATAAACACATATAAATACATACATATATATATATATATTTGAATGACAACAGAACCTCATAGATCTTAAATTTAAAAAAAGTCCATATTTTATCCAAACTAAATAAGTGAACAAAATACTGAAGTTTTGTTTTAAAAAACTTTTATTAAAACTCACTCATTACAGTGTTTTTGGAATAATATTATGTTTTAGGAAGCTATTTCCCAAAAGGGAAGATTCTGGTCTCATAGTCAGAGGATGTTTGGGGAACAAAAGAATAGGAAAAAACATTTTTCAAGTGAAGTATGGTCAGTAGGGACATGCAGCTAATATTGGGGTGGAATGGAATAACCCCTTTTGGATAAATATTGGATATGAAATTTTATTGACCTTGGAAAAAGTGAATAAACAATCAATGGATTCTAATTTGGTGGAATCAAATCCCAATTCTCCCTTTCATATTTCTGCAGACTTTCACATTTTCATGGAAAAAAAACTCAAGTAAACATGCACTGGGATGACATTGTATCTTTTGGTAAAGTTGAATTTAAAGTTGAGTTAACTCAGTAAACATTTATTAAACACTTTCTATATGGCAACTGGTAACTAGGTAGCACAATATATATGAGCACTGAGCTTTAGTTCAAATCCAGCTTCAGACACTTACTTGCTGTGTTACCCTGGACAAGTCACTTAAATCTGCCTCAGTTTCTTCATATGTAAAATGAGCTGAAAAAGAAAATGAAAAACCACTTCAGTTTCTTTGCCATGCAAATCTAATATAGGCTTACAAAAAGTTGGACACAACTGAAAAATGACAACAACAACCTGTTGCTTATAGTTTTGAGGAGGCAGCTAATTGACCCAGTGGATAAGAGAATCAAGTGTGGAGTCAAGAAGATACATCTTCCTGAGTTCAAATCTGCCCGTAGACATTTACTATCTCTGTGATTCTGAGCAATTCACTTAATCTTTAGCCACTTAAAATAATCTGAAAAAGGGAAAAGCAAAACACTTCAGTATCTTTGCAAAGAAAACCCCAAATGAAGTCATGAAGAATCAGAAAAAAATAAAATACCTAAATAACAATAATGTGCCAGGTGCTATCTTAAGCACTAAAAATAACAAATGATCAACTAGCCTTTATATCAAAAAATAGCTAGAATTTATACATTTTTAAAATTTGTGTAGTCACCTGTCAGATTGTCTAAAATGACAGGAAAAGATAATGATGAATGTTGGAGGAGGAGATGTGGGAAAACTGGGACACTGATATATTGTTGGTGGAACTGTGAACAAATCCAACCATTCTGGAGAGCAATTTGGAATTATGCTGGAAAAGTTATCAAAATTTACATATCCTTTGATTCAGCAGTGTTCCTACTGGACTTATATTCCAAAAAGATCTTAAAGGAGGGAAAGGGACCCACATGTGCAAAAATGTTTGTGGCAGCTCTTTTTGTAGTAACTAGAAACTGGAAAGTGAACGGATGCCCATCACTTGGAGATGGGATGAGTAAATTATGGTATATGAATGTTATGGTATATGAATATTGTTCTGTAAAAAATGATGAACAGGATAATTTCAGAGAGGACTGTGGCTCTCTTCAATAATGAAATGATTCAAACTAGTTCCACTTGTTCAGTGATGAACACCCAGAGAGAGAACCCTGGGAATTGAGTGTGGACCACAACAAAGCATTCTCACTGTCTCTGTTGTTGTTTGCTTGCATTTTGTTTTCTCTCACAATTTTTTTCTTCCTTCTTGATCTGATTTTTTTGTGCAGCAAGATAACTATATAAATATGAATACATCTATTGGATTTGACATATATTTTAACATATTTAATATATTGGACTACCTGCCATCTAGGGGAGGGGATGAGGGGAAAGAGGGAAAAATTTGGAAAAGAAAGTTTTGCAAGGGTCAATGTTGAAAAATTACCTATGCATATGTTTTGTAAATAAAAAGCCTTAATAAAAAAAGTTTGTGTAGTGATTTATACATGTTAAATCATTTAATTCTCACAACAACCTTATAAAGTTGGCATAATCATTAGCCCCATTTTGCAGAGATACAGAAAGGATAAATAATTTGTCAAGGGTCACAAGTAGTAAATGCCTGAGGTCAAAATCAAACTCAAGTTTTTCTGACTCTACTGCACTAAAATACAAGCACAAAAGAAAGACAGATTGTTGTCACTGCTTTCTAATGGTGTAAGAAAATACATAAAAGGAAGTTAAAAACTGGGATATACATGCCTAAATTCATTTATTCTGAGGTTAGGTAATTTCCCTTTTTCCACTACCCATATTTCTTATATCTATGAAACATATTCTCCTTTCCAGCAGATGAACTGACTCAGGTGAGAGAAATTGGATAGATAGAGGTGGGGACCTTTAGGACTTGGGACTTCAGGACTTGAAAAGCAGCTCTGATATGAATCAATGTTAAGTACTGATTTAAGCTTCTGATATTAGACCTTTTCCTTTTCCTTGTTAAGCCATAGCTATTAGAAAGTACAAAGATTTGGGAATGGAGTAGTTCATAAGACTGAAATTAATCCTATACTTCATTCTCAGTGTCTGTGAAAGAATTTTGGCTAACAAGTAACTTTATAAGTGCCATGTCTGGCTGACATGTGCCAGTGATTAGGCAAAACAGCTGGTGTGGGAGAAAGACAATTTTCTCCTAGGGTTAAAGAGGTCTGATTCCAAATTGAGAGCTAATCATGTGTAACTCAAAAGGCCAGGCTCATCTGATACCTTTAGCACACCAAAATCTCAGGGGTGGAGAGGAATCAGAAAATTAGTTCCTACTGTAGAGATCCAGATTGTGAGGTTAGTATTAAGATATAGGGCATGTTAAAATAGTTACCCATTTAACTTGTCTCCCAAGGTTTCAGACTTCTGTGGGAGCTATTGATTTTTCCTCCCCTTGTCCATCACTGAGGGAGGTTTTGGTATTGTTCAGATTTGGGTCCTCTATGCTTCTCCTAGCTCATATTAAAATGCCATATTAAAATATATTAATATTGTTTTGGGTAAAAATGAAGTTCTGTATCCTTTTGCATATTAATGTTTTAATTTCAAAAGACTTCTTAACTATTCTTTTTCATTTTCAATGTAAATCTAACCCAATAATTATAAAGGACAGTTTACAATCGACAGTCATGTTTTTTGGGTTCAACATACCATTTATATTGCATCCTCTATAGATAATAACAGGAAAACAACATTACAAGGCTTCATTAATATTTAATATCAAATCTCAATCACAAATGAGTTGTAATTAAAATCAATAACAAGTAATTTTTTTCATCTAGCACAATTAAAACTTACAGATTTATTTCATCAAAGAAATCAGCTGTTTAGTTCTAAAAATGTATAGTGACGTGAGCAAGGACATTTTCTTTTGTTCCTTTTACTTTGTAGAAGCTTTAATCCTCTGGCTTTTATCTCTCAGGCAGTAACCTCTTCTGAGGGGTTAAGTATTCATTAAGATAAAATGGAGCAGAAGATTGAACACATTGCAAAGGAACATCATCTATAAACTAATTTAGACTTCAGTCACACAAAGGCCTCAACCATCTTTGTTCACATGGGACCCAGCAAGAATAGATTTCAGAGTTATAATCAAGACTGAATTTGGAAGCTCAATTCTCCACTCAGTCCACTCTTTTCATACTGGTTTTATATCATGGCTATTAGCACATCTTCTAAGAATAATTTCTTTTCAAAAAAGAAAGAAAATTAGAATACTTTAGTTTTCATTTATTAAACATTTTGTATGAGGTGTCTATGGTAGGGAAATTGGCAATGATTCTTGGAGTTTGGCTCTAGTGAGGCCTTTGTTCCCCAATTTCTGGTAAAAATGTTTCTTTGGCTCTTTACAGAAGTCCAGTCTAGACTCTGCTAATGCTATACTGGATCCTAAGGGAGTTTAGAAATGTTCCTCAGAGGCATTTTGCCAGTTCTTGGTTGACTACACCATTTGGCAAAGGAGCTGCAAAAAATTGGCAACTCTCTGTATTCTAAATGCCATTCCTGCTTGTTTACCCTTAGACCAATGTTTCTTAAATTGCTTTCCAGTGTCTACATCATCCCTTGGCATCCAACCAAAACTGGTGAAGCTCTTTTAATTTTTGATTTTGAAATTATTCTTTTATGTAGCACACCATTAAATTCTGAAATAAATAAAATCTGAGGTCTAGTGAAGCCCTGTGTAATCAAATGATCACAGATTTACAATTAGAAGAAGATGATCCTTAAGGGCCATCAAGATTATTTCTCTCTTTTCATAGCTGAGGAAACTGAGCTTCACTGAGGTTAAGTAAATTGTTGAGGGTCACATTTTTAATGTGACAATGGTGGGATTCAAATACAGATTTTCCTGACCTGAGCCTCAATGCTATATTTACTACCCAACATTGCCTCTCAAAAGTGCCATTTTTCATTAGATAATAAACTCTCTATTTTCTCCTTCATGTATATTCCTTTATTTTTAGCCTGAATACTAACATCTTGCTTTTTTACATTCATCTAAAGGACAATCTTTCACCTCATCGAATTCAGGCCTATTCTTTCTTTGAGTGTATACAACAGAAATCTCCCTTCTTTAAGAGTCAATTCCTCTATTTGTGCCCTCAACTATACCCTTTGCCATCTCTTCCAGGGTCCTGCTCCAACATCTTTCAAAATGTTTTCTTCTATTAGAGGCTTTCCTTTCTCTATGAATAGGTCTAGTTCTCCTCTATCCTAAAAAAATAATCTTCCTTTACCAACTCATTAATAAAACTCTTACTATTTTCTCTTTCTCTTCATACCACACTATTTGAAAAGATAATCTACACTATGTATTCAGTTCTTTACTACTCTCTTTAATTCTCTACTCTGTTTAATCTGGGCTTCTATTTTTATCACTTCACCAATGCTACTCTTTTATTTTAATACATTGCCATTGATCTTTTAATCAATCAATTCAATTGCCTTTGTGAACTTTCTATAGTTTTTATCTCCTGGACTTTCCTATTCCTCCACCAACTTTTCAATTATATACCCCTAAATTGTTTTGAATATGGTTCTTGATTCCTTATTCCTAACCCCTTTCTAATTCCTTAAATGATGAGAATTGGGACTGGACCTTTCATTTCCTTCACCCAGGGCATTCAGATGAGGAAACTTCTCTACCAAAGGAGGTGGACACCTTTTTTGTAATACATAGTCTTCCTTTTTTTTTTTTCTAAGCATACTTTATTTAACATTTAAAAAAATGAATTTCTATGCCTACATGGCAATAAAAGTGTCTATACTTTTTGTTCCAGCAGTGTTACTACTGGGCCTGTATCCAACACAACATAAAAGAGGGAAAAGGACCCACATGTGCAAAAATGTTTGTGGGAACTCTTTTTGTATAGTGGAAAGGAACTGAAAACTGAGTGGATGCTCATCAATTGGGGAACAGATGAATAGGTTATGGCATATGAGTGTAATGAAATATTATTGTTTTATAAGAAATTATGAGCAGACTGATTTCAGAAAAACCTAGAAAGACTTACATGAACTAACGCTGAGTGAAATTATTAGAAACAAGAAAATATTGTACACAGTAAAAATATGTGATAACTGAGGCATCTATGTGGTGCAGTGTATGGAGCATCAACTCTGAACTCAGGAAGACCTGAGTTCAAGTCTGGCCTAAGACACTTAACACTTCCTAGCTATGTGACCTTGAGCAAGTCACTTAACCCCAGTTGCCTCAAGGGAGAAAAAAAGAATATATGATGATCAGCTTTAATGGACTTTTCTCTTTTCAACAATGCAATGATTCAATTGGAAAATTGGCTTGGGATGGAATTGGGATGGAATTTTTTCTGCATCTAGATGTGGATTGAAGCATTGTATTTTCAACATTTTTTTTCTCTCATTTCCCTCCTTTTGTTCTTATTTCTTTTACAAAACATGCTAAATATGGAAATATGTTTAAAAGAGTTGCACATAATTACCTCTATCGGATTACTTACTGTGGAGCAGGGCGGAAGTAAGGAAGAAAGGCAGAAAAAAACTGGAATACAAAGTTTTACAAAAATGAATATTGACAACTATCTTTACATGTATGTGGAAAGATAAAATATTAGTGAAAATTAAAAATAAATTTTGAGTTCCAATTTCTCTCCTTCCCTTCAGTCCTTTCCTCATCCATTAAGAAGACAAATAATATGATATAAATGAGCTAATGAATGTCTTATTTGTGTAAAAAGAGATAAGATTTTTATATTTAAAAAATACTTTCATCTTTCCCTGAAATAATATTCTACCTTAAATGCTTTTTTATTTCTATTTTGAAAATTTTATTTCTAAATATATGCTAAAATACTTTTCTTTTTTCTTCCTGTCTTTTTCTACCACCATATCCCTTAAATCACCTCTCCCAAAGCCCAATCAATTTATCAAAGAAAGGACAAAGAATACCATGGTCTAAACAAATGAACAGGAATATTATTTGTTCTTACTCCTTAGCTATAATACTCGAAGTGACTATGAAATTATCCCTATCACATCAGGTATAGTTACTTGAGGTTTTTGAGTGGTTCAAATAATTGTAAATTAGATAGCATTCCACTGATTCTTAGTTTCAAAATGCCAAACAAAAATCACAATTGTGAACAATGCCTGGATCATGCAGGTGTGCCACTAAATAAACAGAACTATGTACTACTTTTGTCTGTAGATGAAGAAAATTCTTATTGTAGGAGATAGTGGGATGTACATTCATTTTGTTGGTGAGATGGATCCGTCATCACTGGTTTGGGCAGTTTGATGCCTAAGTGAAACCAGAATGTGAAATAGTTAATGTCTCACTTTCCTTTCCAATCATGAAATAAAAACCTAAGCTAAAATTAATTGGTAGAAGTATTTGTTAACAGTGACCTTCTGAAGCAGAGCTAGAAATTCGAAATTTCGCTGATTTCCTAGCTTGAGGGGCACAGTATTTCCAATCTGTTTGCTCACGAGCCAGTTTGAAAAATCTCAAAATATATTGTGAAATAAAAATAACATACCATGAGGCTTCTACTTAACCTTCTTCCCTAAGCTCTCAGGTGGCAGTTAGAGATGTATAAGAGAGAAAAGAATAAAAACCTACATTACTAGATAAATACTATCTGGTAAGCCATAGGATATTGAAAACCTTTTCTCGTTCTTTGCTTCATATATCACCCCACTCTTTAGAATGGCTATCATATTTCCTAAGATATTTTGGAGTCGGATATATTTTTGGAGTTAGACCATGAATCCAAAAACTCCAGAGGGACTTTAGAAAGGCATAAGCATACTCTATCTCCTTTGCATATACATGCTTTTGTGTGTGAATATTTTTGAGTTGTATTAAAGTTAAATTTCCTGTGCAAAAAAAAAAAAAGTTATCTGGTAGAACATTATATTTATTCTTGAGCTAAAAATTTCCCCAAAATAAATTGGATATACTGTAGTTTGATATATTTAATAAATAAAATATAGCATTGTATATGATGAATAATGAGTCAGCTCTAAAATAAGGAATACAAAGGTTCAAGTCTAATTTTGACATAAACTAGCTTTATTACTCTCTAGGCAGGTCATTTAATACCTTGGTGCCACAGGAATCTTTCTCAAGACTACAAATTACATTTTGAGTATCAATCTGCATTTGTAGAGGAAATTTCCTCTATACTTTCCCATAATATTTAACTCACAGGGGCCATTAAAAAGTTGCATACATATAAACTTTGTTTAGAGGAAAGAAGTTACTGTGTACATGGAAAATATTTGTAATCTGCTATTTGCAACATGCTAAAATATGTTTTTGTCAAAGTTAAAAGAATCTGATTTATAAGGCACAGATTATATTGGAGAACCTAAGCTGATTATGATTCTGGTGGAGAATGTAGGCAAAATGTAGAAAAATAACAACTCTTGTCAAGCAGTTAGTGTGCCTGCCATGTGCCAGGCACTATTAAACATTGCAAATACAAAGAATGACAAAAATAGTTCCTGCTAAGGAGTTCACAATCTAATGGAGAAGACAACAATATGGTCCAGATTTTATACACAACATACATATGCATACATAAATATGTGTATATGTGTACATATATATGTATATATAGATAAATATACATATTTGTAGAAAATCTCAGAGAGAAGACACTAGCATTAAGAAAAAAAATTGAGAGGCTTCTTGCAGAAGACAGGATTTTAATTGAGACCTGAAGGAAAACCAAAGCCAGAAGATGGGGATGAAGAGGGAGAGAATTCTAGGCATAGGAGAATACCAATAAAAATGCAAGAAGAAACAGTAGGGAGGCCAGTATTATCAGATCTCAGAATATGTGGAGGAAAATAAGACATAAAACTAGAAAGATAGGAAGGAGCTGGATTTTGAAGAGGTTTAAAATATAAATAGGATTTTGTATCTTATCCTACCCATAATAGGGATTCATATTTTCTTTTAAAAATCAATAACTGGAGTTTACTGAATGGGTCAGGGGTGGAATGATCTGTACTTGTTAATAAGCAGTCTAGTTAACATTGCCATATATAATTCACATTGATAATTTTCCTTCCCAGTAGTCGAATGGAAATTTAGAATGATCCATTCACATTCTCTTATTTGGTCCCTCATGCTTTGCTATTATGACTAATTACAACCACAGATTCATTCTATAGTAATAGAATGGAATAATACTAATTAATTTAAATGGGGATCAAATTTAAGATATGATCCATCATAGACTGGGTTCTAGGTTGAATCATTTAAAGAGATTGGGGTTTTTTTCCCCTCTCTTGATATTTTTATTGAAGTGAAATTGGATGAAAATAAATATTAATGGCTATATTTGGAGGAAAGATCAGGCAATTGTGTCTATGAATGGGATAAAGGAAATATTGCTATAGAGATGAGGATAGAAGAATTTAAATGCTGAGCTAAATTTGTTAATCTGGTCTACAATACTGATAGTGCTCTCTTACTATAGTTGCTTGCATCCCTCAGGCATATTATAGGGAACCCCAAACCTAGGTTTGCTACTCTAATTAGCAATACATTCCATGTGGTTCCACTTAAAATTAAAGGAGCTTCCTTAGACTCAAACCACCTGAATTGACTGATTAAAGTAAATAGATTTTTCACAGATAATACAAACCAAGAACAAAGATCAGAAAGTAGAAATCACCTAAAATAATCTTGGAATAATCTTTTGTTATTGAATTTCTTTCCTGAGTGTCCTGTCTGACAAATTATATGAATTCCTGCTAGTAAGATCCTGTAACATATATGAAACCAAAGAGTTTCTGAGGAAACTGACTGAATTTGACTATCAGTTCATTCATTCATTCATTCATTCATCATTAATTGAATACTTATTATGTGATTATGAGAATTATTAAGAAAAAATGAAATAGTCCCTGCACTCAAAAAATCTATAAAAGAATTTAGGAGGTATTAGCAGCTAGTGGTAATCAGGAAGTGTCTCCAGAAATTGGTAGTACCTGAACTGACTTTCAAAGGAAACTAAGGATTCTAAGAGATAGGGTGAGGCTATTGAAGTGCAGATGAATATTGATGGTCTAAATTAGAGTCATGGTCATTGAATGGAGAGCAGGGAATAGGTGAATGAGATACTGCAGAGAAAGTATTAACAGAATTTGGCAACATATTGGCAAGAGAGAGCCTAACCCCTAGGGCTTGCAGATTATGAATAATGAACAACAAAGAAAAATTATTTACCTGGTGTTGAATGATAACTCCAAGCAAAAAATGCCCCCCCACTGAGTAAGAGGGTTAAGAATAATCTGATTCTGATTCAGAGAAAATGTAAAAGCTGAGTAGGGCTCTCTTAAAGCCTCATTCACCAACTTAATCATCTCCCACAAAGACTTAATGTGGCCACACCACACATGATAGTGAGACAGAAAAGGCAAGATATCTGATAAAAGCAATTCAGACCAAGATAAATTGTCAGAGTTACTGAGGCACAGTTACAAGAAAGCCAAGGCAATTTTGTGTTTAGTCCATATTTGGAGATGGAGTCATACTTAAATAATTATTTTGATATGAAAACAATTCCAAAAGCACAGTTGTGTCACATTGCCTTTTAATGATCATTTTTGTGCATTATAGAAGGAAAATTATTTTTTTCAATAAATGATGGCTTTTTTGCCTGTATTACCTCATTATACAAATAAGTATGAATGCGTATAATTACACATGTATGTGTATGCATGTGTATAAATTATTCCATACATCTATCAGTTTTTTTTTTGGATGCAGATAGTATCTTTAGATATCTTTTAAAGTTATCTGCGGGTATTTGTAATAGTCAAAATAACTTATTTGTTGAAATAGTTCTCAAAACAAGGTTGCCGTTATATTACACAATGTTCTCTTGGTTCTGCTCACTTCACTCTTCATTATTTCATACAAGTCTTTCTGTGTTTTTCTTAGATCACTGAGCTCATCATTTCTTATAGCACAGTATTATTCCAGCACAATCAGTACTACAGCTTGATCAGCCATTTCCCCATTGATGAGCATCCTTACAGTTTCCATTTTTTTTGCCACCACAAAAAAAGCTGCTATAAACATTTTAGAACATATAGGTTATTTTCTCCTCCTCTAATCATCTTTGGAAACAGTCCTAGTGGTGGTATTGCTAGGTCGAAGAATATAAGTTGTTTAATAGCTCTTTGGGTATAATTCAAGATTGCGCTCCAAAATGATTGGATCAATCCATGATTCCCCCAATAAGAATTAGTGTCTAGACTTTTCTACATCCCCTTCAACATTTTTTTTTATTTTCCCTTCCATTATTTTAGTCAACTGATTCAGTGGTATTCTCAATGTTTCCTTTACCTCTAAGTTTCCACCTCACCCGAGAGTATCCTACAAATGCCATTGATTAATAATCCTAAACTATTACACTAATTTATTCCTCTTCAGAAACCTGCAGTAGTCTAGACTCCATAACCTTGCATTTAATGACCTTCAGAGTGTTGTACCAGTGGTTAACTGTGCTTTTTTTTTTTTAAACAGCCCAATTTGTACCCTGTGTTCCATTTAGTTTGGTCTATTTTTCAGTACCTGAACTTGCCTTGCCTTTCCTGGCAATTCTCCACTGCTCAGACAAATTTGCATATCTTTATAGAATCCATAAAAAGTTTCTTTTCCCCTATGAAAATTTCAAAAGTCTTCCACAGTGAGTGGCAGCTGGGTAGCTCAAAGTATACAGTACTAGACTTCCTGTTAACAAAGATCTCAGTCCAAATCCAGCTTCAGATACTTAGTATCTGTGTAAATCAAAGATAATATATATCCCAGGGTTGTGAGGATCAAATGAGATACTAAAGCACTTAACTGTCTACCACATACTATGATCTGCATAAATGCTAACTAGTCATTATTAGAGGAAGCTAGTGATACAGTGGATAGATGTTATGGGAGCAACCTGCTAGTAGTTGCTGGGTGTTACAGGAACCACTTACTAGTGGCTGCTAGGAATTTAATTCTGACCAGTAGAATAGATCCCTTCATGTGAGAGGATGACAACAATACAAGGACACTGGGAGGCAGTTGCATTCTCTGACCTTTCTCCTCTTCTCTCTCTTGCCTCCAATTTATTTCATTCCCAATTCCCAAGCAACATCTGTGTCAGTAAAGGCTGATTTGCAATAACTTCAAATGTATTGTGATTCACAGTTGTTGGGGCTTTTGGAGAATCTTCCTGCTCCTTCATACTTAGATGTGGTCCTTAACAGATAGAGCTCTGGGCCTAGAGTCAGGAAGTCAAATCTAGCCTCAAATAATTACTACTTGTGTGATCCTGAGTGAGTTACAACCTCAGTTTGTCTTACAATTTGTAGAATGCAGATAATAACAACATATACCTCCCAGAGAGGTTGTGAGGATCAAATGAGATAATATTAGTAAAAAGTGATATGATACTAGAATAATAGTCTTTGGAAAAGAAAGAATTCACACTTTCCCTTATTGCTTATAGGAAAAACATATGTGATAACCTTAAATATGTAAAAAATTATGCATCCATCCCTCCTTTTCACTATCTACAAACTATTGGCAGTTTTACATAAAAGCAGCAAAAATAAGTTTCCTATTTCAGTTAATAATATCATGATTTAAAATAAAAAAAAGGTGGAAGTGTAAGGAAATATTGAATGATTTAGCTATTTTCAGTGACCCTCTTGTGACAGGAACTCTGCTACAAGGGCTAATGATGATGTTCCATACTCTTGGATCATCAGTATACTCAAAATGAGGATACTGCAGTTCTTGCTAGCTTTACATTAACATAGTTTCCCCTAGACTATAATAGCACAAAGGCAAATTTCTTCCTGACTCAACCAAACCATATAAGAAGAATCTGGCTTGCTGTTTGTTCATTTTTTAATCCCTTTAGCAAAATGCTAATAGAATCCAAATACAGTTATTCCATTGGGACGGAATGAGATCTCTCATTTCTTTTAAACATATGATATAAATTTATAAATGTAAAGAACAGAGCTAAATCACAAAGCTTCTTTAAAATGGTATACAGTCTCAGCAGCCCAATTAATATGTGATTTGGGCTAAGTATATTGGCAGGCTGTGTGACTAAAGAACAAATCTTTATCACATGTCAGTCCTTGATGATCCTTAGTCTAGTCTGTGTAGCATAACAGATATTACACTAGGTGATACTAATATTATGGAGCTGGCTATGGGGTGTGTGTGTGTGTGTGTGTGTGTGTGTGTGTGTGTGTGTGTATAAGAAGAAGATGATGAAGAGGAGGAAGAAGAAGAGAAAATATCAGAGTTCTGGTACTGGAGTCTTTAAAAATATCCAAACAAGTATTTTACTGCTCATTTGAAAGCAAATATATCTTATTTGACCCTTAGAAATATACCTAAGATGGGTGTGAAGAACAGATTTAAAAGGGGAAACAAATGAGACAATGCTATTGGTTTATAGCTTAACAATCCAAATATATAAATAAAACATTTGTCAAAAACTATGTGCCAAGAATTGTCCTATTTCAAAATATAATTAAGCCATATATTGTAATATGTGGTCCTAGTTAGGGATAACTAATGAGAAAGATACCTTGTCCACAATAAATCAACTTAAGTCCAGAAAGAAGTCACTTGGACTCAGCAAAAAAATTTAACTCACTTCTTAGCAACATCCCTTCCCCCACCAGGAACCAAAATTAAGATAATTCTCACACTGGACCATTTAAGATGAGCTAAAATTTTTCCAAAAAGTACTAGAAATACAACAGTGACTGATAACATCATTTATCATCTAATTTTTAGTTATGATTATTACTCAACATGGTATGCCTCCCTAAACGTCAGAAAAGTATAATCATGATCATAATATTTCCTGAGTCTTCTTGAGTGAGGATCCACTCTTCACAAGGTTTCAGAAAAATCCCCAATAGTTTATAGATGATAATAACTCTTTAATCATTATCCCAGAATGTCAAGAAAGTCCCCAATAGTTTATAGATGATAACTCTTTAATCATTATCCCAGAATGTCAAGAAAGTCATTAGTAATAAGACCACAGAAAAGGAGTATTTACACAACTCCATGGAGGCTATTAGATTGTGATTACTTCTTCCAATATTGACTTTGAAGAACAAATGTGTTTTTTTTAAAATAGTGATGTTTTCTCTGAGGAAGAACATCCAAGTAATTTTCTCAAGGCCAAGAAAAAGAGCAAGAGCAAGGTTCACTATTTTGTTCTGCAACTTGAGATCTTAAATCTTATTGCCTTGTTTATTACACTACAAACATTAACACTTTGTCTTGTTTGAAAACTTTAGAAATGAAAAAAGTACTTTCATTTGTTCATTCATTTAATATTCAATTGAAAAACTTTTATTTAATATCTACTGTGTATAGAGCCCAAGGTAATAATTGGTAGGGTGATAAAATGCATAAAAAAGACACACTCTTTTGTCTTTGTGGAACTACTTGCATATAAAGTGATAGGAAATAAAAAATAAAATATTACAATACAATATAACTATATTAAAGTGGTATAAAACAAAATCTATTTAGGGCATATGAAAAGCATTATCAATTGGAATGATTCTTACAGATTATAGGGAGGATTGAAATTTAGCCAATAAAGTAAAGAAATATGGAAGAAAGGTGTCTAGTTTAGTATGGAAAGGAATAAGGCAAATCAGATGCTATAGAATTGTAGAAGGCCTTCAAAGCTAGGCAAGACAATTTGTATTTGATTCATGAGATAACAGTGAGCTTTCAAATGCTTTTGAGGAGAGGCATAGCATAAGCAGATATATGCATTCTGGCAACAGTGATTAATAATACCATTTTGAGTGGTAGTTAAAAGTCAGGATGCAGAGTACATGCAGAAAGACTTGTGAGGAGACAGACTATTGTAAAAGTCCAGGAGTAAAATTGAGAACACACTCCTGAGCTGTGACATTAGATGTAAAGAGGAGGGAAGAGGTTGGAGAGAAATCGTGTTTGTGGAATCTCCAGTGATTCTGTAGGCATTCGGTGAACAATTGATATTATACAATTAACTCTGAGTTACCTACACTTAATTATTTATTACCTTCATTATCTGCCTTTTCCATTTCTACTCATGCTACTGAATTTAGATGAAAAAGTCATATATCTGTGCTTATGGAACACACTATAAATTTATGCTATTTAACTCCACCTTTTAGTTTTTCATAGTTGATTCTCTCTGTCAGGGATTTTTGACTTTTCTTAATGGATAGGAACCGCTTTGGCAGTTTAGGGAAACCTATGGACCACTTCTTAAAATATTTTTCTTAATTCAGAAAATGCATATGATTATAAGGGAAAGGATTATAATTATATTGAAATATATTATAAAATAAAAGTTATAAAGTCTTATCAAAATGAAAACTTGTACATTATTATATATTATACAATTTATTATAAAATATTTTAAAACACAATTTCTTGGACCCCATGTTACAAATTCTTATTTTGTGACATGTTGCATAGCCTTTATTCCAAACCCCTTTTCAAGGCTCTTACTCTGCTTTTTTTTTTTTTTCTGCTTTTTAACCATATCCACTCCATAAAGAATTATACTTCATAGAAGCCATTCAAAGTAAGCTACATGTTCCCTTTTATTTCATTTCTTAAACAACATTGACATTTTATCTTTTTTTTCTTTCTTCTTAGCTCCAAGTTTTGGCTCTTCTGATTAAGACCAACTGTAATGGGCTGAAGCTCTTGAGTCACTGCACTGAGGTCCTGAGCATTTGAGGCTAATTAGCAATTGGACAATACTCTATTAATATATGCTTGGAGAAAGAATGGCCCCTCCCACTCTCTGTGCAAGTTTGATGTGTTGTATAGGAGATTGCGGAGAGGATTTGGTAGGTAGAGTGTGAGACCCAGAGGCACTGCGGGCAGGATTTGTGTCATGATTGCTCTCACTTCATATTGCCATTCCCCTTCAACTCCACAAAGAATAAAGATCAAGGATTTTCCCTTATCCTGACTTTCTGACTCAGGCTGATTTTAAAATACGCCATCATCATGACCAACCCAATGTTTTATGCTCTTGATCCTGTCTCCTTCCTCTTTTTCAGCAACTTATCTCCTGAATCTACTCTTCTCATCAGTCTTTTCCTTTCTACTTAATTATACCTTGCTATCTATGAATAGAACCAGGTGATCCCTATCCTAAAAACAAAAAACAAAACAAACCAAAACCCTTCACTTAAGCCTGCTTTTCTCTCAAGTAGTTGTTCTATAATCTTTTTCTATTTCATAATCGAATATCTATCTAGAAAATATTTTTTCATGTAATTATCCACTTGTGAAAATTATGGAATCTGTCATTCAGATACAAATACAGAATTTGTTGTACTTTTTCCTTTTCATTTTTTGAAAGAGATTGATGATATCATGGGTGATGACTTGAATGTGAAGAGAATTTAAATGGGGCAGAGTTCCACAAAGCCATTTGCCTCACTTGCTGTTCCTGAATCATCAAAATCCACTGACAAGTCAAAAGTCAAGATGACTGGCAATGGCCCGGGGTGCAATGGATGACTGTGATATCTTCAACAAATGGACAAGCTCTACACATTCCATAGCTCCTGCTTCAGTTGCCTTCATGGTCATTGGAACAAATTGTTCTTATCCACCCAATCTGCCAGTAAAAATCTTCATATGTTTGGAGTAGACATCTCCCTTCCTAATTGACAGGTTTAAGTCTTGTCTGTTACCCTTAATCTAGTTGAGCTTGTTTCCCAGGATAGTTTATCAGGGTGTGGCTGCTGTGCATACTAGCTTCTTGGAATCTCAGGTGAGAATTAGGTGAATCAGATGGCCACCAAAGGTGGCTATGTAACCTTGAAAAGGGCTCAGCAGGCCCTCACATTACAGGTACTACCAGGGTCCTCAAACTTTTTATATAGGGGGCCAGTTCACTGTCCCTCAGACTGTTGGAGGGCCGGACTATAGTAAAAACAAAAACTTTGTTTTGTGGGCCTTTAAATAAAGAAACTTTATAGCCCTGGGTCAGGGGGATAAACCCTGCATCTGGCCCGTGGGCATAGTTTGAGGACCCCTGTACTAGACTTTCTGAGCATCCTTTATACCCCAAATACATAAATAAATACCACTAAAATATAATAAATGCATAGGGGTAAATGCATAGATTGCTAAGAATGTTCCATATTAAAAATTGAATCTGGATTATTCTCATTAGGGAAGAAAGGAGTGAGGCAGTTGTCTAAGTTATCTCAGCTTTGTATTTTATATTTTTCTACTTTTCATCCTAATACCACTTGAATCCCAAGTTTTCCTAAGATACTATATTTTTTTGCTACATAGAGCTGATAATGATTAATGTCTAAGACTTTGGGACAGCTTATAATGATTTAAGTCCCTTTGTAGCTCTCTGAATTAATCTGAAGCAACATGAGATTTTAGATTTTTATAATAACCTTTAAAATCCCTTCATACTCTCTAGCTATTACCTAGAATTTGGGGGTGAAGTTATTTTTGTTCTTTTAGGTAATGTTCCAAAATAGAAATGATGATTAAAGAAGAAATGATCTGGGCCATGAGAAGAGGCATTTGAGGTTAACTATGTTAGTTAGTATAGTATTTTCAATTAATTTTTAATTGATTCACAGATAGTAAAAAGGCAGAAGATGAATATATTTTCTAACTATGAAAATAAATAATAAAATGTCAGAAACAATTAATCTAGAAATCTTAAAGGCAGCCAGAAATGCAGTTCAAACTTTCTTCTTTGATGAAAAGAGAGATTGCAAGGCTATATTTTAAGTAATTTAAGACAGTTTAAAAAATCTATTAATTTTTCTAGGACTCTTTTCCAAAAGATCTCAATTGTTGACTCAACTTCCTAAGCATTCAAATAAAATGTTTATTTACAATAATTAGAACCTACTTTGTTTAAGTAGAATTATGGGATCTCAAATTTGGAAGAGTAGATCACCCAATTTAATTCTTCACAAATCCTAACCATGCTCCTTTCACATCCCTCAACATTGATTTTCTGGCTTTTTGTTGTAAGACTTTTGTTCATGGGAAATTCACCACCTTACAAGGCTTACATATCTATTTGGAGGGCAATCTTATTTGGAAAAAAAAATCAAAATATTTAAAAATCATTTTAGAACATTTGAAATACACATTTATATTATTCTACTTGAAAGCCATGTGGTCTTTTAATTTTTTTTCTTCCCAAAATATGGAATCTCTAGGCGATAGGTCTTGACAGAAACATATTTATCTCAGACATATGTCATACAGGCCAAGGACTTAGTAAGATAGAGCTCCCAGCTTTCTGACTCTTGAAGAAACTCAAGTTTCTTTCTCTTTATTTTTGCTTCTTCTCCCTGAACCCTGGGGTGGTTAGATTAAGTGGTATCTGAGGTTCTTTCTAAGATCTGTATCTACTACCTGAATAGCTATATAAGAGATGATTTCAAATGTCAAGTTCAGTTGTTTGATTTACTTAGATAGCTCTATTTTTTTCCTATGAGGTTAGAGATAAAAAAATATATATAGACCCTCATTTCTTCCTTTAATTTATCATTCAACAAACACTTATTAAGCAACTGAAGGAATACAAAGACAAAATAAATTAGTCCCTAGCTTCAAAGAGGGGGCAATAGGTAGAGCAGTGGGTAAAGCTCTGGACTTGGAGTCAAGAAGATTCATCTGAATTCAAATCTGACCTCAGACATTTATTAGCTGTGGGACCCTAGACAAATTACTATTTAGCACTGTTTGCTACACTTACTAGCTATATAACCCCCTTCCCCTCCATTTCCCCCCTCAGTTCCTCATCTGTAACATGAGTTGGAGAAGGAAATGGGAAACCACTCTAATATCTTTGCCAAGATATTGCCAAATGGAATTATAAAGAATTGGACACTGCTGAAATAATTCAACAAAAATACCCTCAAATATCTTAAATTTTATTTGGGAGGGAGGGAATATGTATGTATGTAAGTATATACAAAATATATACAAAACAAATATTATTTCAATAATGAAGGCACTTTTTCTATAGCAGGGCTTCTGAAACTCTTTCTACTCATTACCCCTATTAATTCGAGAAATTTTTATTTATGTATATAAAATAGGTGTACAAATCAAACATTTACTGATATTCATAATAAACCTACATTCAATTACAAGTCCCCATATGGGGTTGTGAACCATAGTTTAAGAAGCTGGGATATAGAAAGAATAGAAAGAAGATCATGTAAGCAGCAGAATCTTAGCAATTAAAGGAACCTAAAAAGTAGAGATAAAGAAGGAATACAACCTAGGCAGAGGGATAGCCTGGGCAAAAGCATCAAGATGGAAATAAAATATTGGTACAAATAGAAACAAGAAGGCCAGTTTTACTGGAGGACAGAGTGAATGGAGACCAGTCTGAACTGAGAAGTTGGAATCATATTATAAAAGGTTTTATTTTATTCTAAAACCAATTCAAGAATCTTTAAAGTTTCTTGAGCACAGGAGTGACATGATGAGATTTTTGCTTTGGTAATATCACTTAGGCAGCTCTATGGAGGATGGTTTGGACAGAGGATATGGGGGAATCAGCAGGACTGATTATTTATTTATTGGGATACACCAGGCAAGAGGTAGTGAACACATAAACCAAAGCAGTAGAGAGGAGAAAGATATGACACGGGTTTTGGAGGTAGAATATAAAATACTTGTCAACCTATTGGATATGGGGGAGAGATAAAGCTAAGAATTCATCCTTACTAAAAAGTTAAGAATAGTGGTTCCCTCAAGAGAAATAAGGGAAGTAAAAAGAGGAATTTACTTTGGGGAGAGGAGAAAACGGATTCTATTATATTCTAACTTATGAATTATTGAAAATAATTATTAGACACTATGAGCCAACACTGTCCCAAGTACTAAAAACAAACAAATAAAATCAGTACAGTTGATAAATATTCATTCAATATCTACTATTTTTTAGTTATTGTCTAAGCACTAGGAAAAAAAGAAAGAAAAGACTATCTTGTTGCTCAAAGAACTATCAATCTAATAGGGGAAGAAGAAAAGGGACCTCTAGGTGGTCCAGTGGATAGAATTCTGGGCCTGGAGTCAGAAAGATTTACCTTTATGAATTCAAATCTCAGAGTGCCTCAGGTACCTCCTAGATATGTGATCCTGGACAAATCACTTAACCATTCTTGCCTCAGTTGTTTCATCTGGAAAAGGAGCCAAAGAAGAATGTAGAAAGCTACTCCAATAAGTCCTGACATATTTAAGAGTATTTTATATTTTCCAATTAAGTGTAAAGATAGATAGTTTATAACATTTATTTTTTGTAAGTTTCTGAGTTCCATTTTTTTTCTCCTTCCCACTCTTCTCTTTTCCCTCCCAAGGCAGCAAGCAATCTGATATAGGTTATACAAGGATAATCATTTAAAACATATTTCCATATTAGAATTTTAGAAAGAAAAATCAGAATAAAGGAAAAACCATGAGAAAAAAAAGACATAAGAAAAAGAAAAGAAAGTGAACATAACTTGCGTGGTTTTACATTCAGTCTTCATAATTCTCTCTCTGGATGTAGATGGCATTTTCTATCCAAAGTTTATTGGAATTGCCTTGGATCATTGAACTGCTGAGAAGAACCAAGTCTTGCATAGTTGATCATCACACAATGTTGCTATTATTAATGTAGTCCTAATTCTTTTTGTTTTGCTCATATCAATTTATGTAAATCTTTCCAGGACTTTCTAAAATCAGCTTGTTCATCATTTTTAATAGAACAATAATATTGTATTACTTTCATATACCTTAAATAATTCAACCATTCCCTAACTGATGAACAACCATTCAATTTCCAATTCCTTGCCATCACAGAAACACCTGCTACAAATTTTTTGCACATGTGAGTCCTTTTCTCTTTTTAAATGATCTTTTGGGGATTAAAAAAACCCTTAATGACACTGCTTATATAGCACAGTTGTATAGCCTTTTGGGAATAGTTACAGATTGCTCTACAGAATGATTGGATCAGTTCACAACTGCACCAACAACTCACTTAAACTCTATTTGCCTCATTTTGTTGTTATTTGTTGGTGAGTTGTTTGAGTCATGTCTGACTCTTTGGGAACCCATTTCAAATTTTCTTGACAAAGAATGGTTTTCTATTTGCTTCTCTAGAACATTTTTATAGATGCCAAAATTGCAGCAAACAGGGGTAAATGACTTGCCCAGAGTTTCATAGTGGCTATCTGAGGCTTGATTTGAACTCAGAAAGATGAGTCTCTCTGACTCCAGGTCTATCACTCTATCTATTATGACAGTTCATTGCCCTTGCCTCAGTTTCCTTGATTTTAAATAGGGATAATAACAAAACTTATCTCCCAGTGTTTTTGTTTTATAAATAAATCAATTTATTTATAATATTTATTAAATAAGTTTGATTTGTTTATGAAACCCTTATGATGCTCAGCATAATGTTTGGCACAGAGTAGGTGCAATATACATATTTCTTCCCTTCCCTTAATATTACTCGGACCACCCAGGAGGTCTAATTCCTAATATTAATACACAATAGGACCCTGTTTTCTCAGAACCATACACTATATAATAAGCCTGCCATACACCAGTGAACAGAGGCACTTGCCTGGATAGGGCATAGGCAATTTTTTCCCATGACAGAAAGGGTAGATTGCCTCTATCTCCAAGGGGTAGTATACTTTGTGAGGACATGGACCCCCTGAACTTGGGGAAGAACAGCTTAGGATAATTCTGATTCTCTAAATAATCATATTGTAAGCTGAACAATCCAATAAATCTGCCAAAGTAATGAGTGGGAGTCATCTGGTCCTTAAGTCCCAGCTTATAGACATCAGTTATTGTTCTATGTTAATGATGACCATGTTGTTGCTATTCAAATAGCACTCACATGATTCTGTGAGCTCATCAGTTCAGGGGTTCTTTCCAATGATACAGATTGCAGCTCATCCCAGCCCGCACATCCTGTATAATTCTTGTCTCTGTTCTTTCATAAGCTTATCCCACTTCACCCAACATGCTGAAGGCCTTTTTTTAGCATCCTGAGGGAAATGTGGTGCATTCTGGTTATGTCCTATTGTTTGTTCTTTGAAATTCCTTATAGATTCTATGTTTCAGTTATATCTATTTGGGGTTATCTTGGGAAAGATATTGGAGAAATTTGCCATCTTCTTCTTTAACTCATTTTATATGAATGACCCTGCAAAAAAATCACTTAAACCAATTTCCTCAGTTTTCTTTATCTGTAAAATGATCTAAAGAAGGAAATGGCAGACCACTCTAATATCTTTGTCAAGAGAATCCCAGATGGAGTTTTGGACTAAGAATTGGATATGGCTGAAAAATGATTGAATGCCAATACATAAATATACTTGATTTACCATAGCTGAAAAAGCATCCAAAAAAGCAAAAGTTTGGTAACCATACTGTCCTCTTCCCTTTTCTTTGCTTAAACTCTATAGATATAAGGACCATTGGAAGGAGCTGTATTAGTAAGACAGTATTGGGACTTCATCCAACATGTGTTTATTTCAAGGGAAAACAGAAACTTATGTAAATTAACACACCATGGTTGACTTTGAAAATAGTATGCCATTAATTCAGAGAATATATACTTAACCTTTAACAACTTAATTTCAAAAAAAGTGAAGAATGATGCTTGCTAAAATGTGTCATTATTTCTAGTAGTTATGTTTTTCAGAAACACTCAAGAAGGGCAGGTTGAAACGAGTCCACCCATATGCCTGAGCCCAAGGGGATGTTTGGATGTATTCTGAATTCAACAGGTTTCTACATGTCACCTGAAAAGCATTTGTTTGTGTAGATTTTAAAATGCTCAGTTTGATCCTTCCCAGTCTCCACCCCCTTTTTTCTTTTTTTTTTTTTTTAGATGAAATCAATTTAAAGAGGACTTTTATTCCTTTCCCCCTCTTCTTTGGGTTTAGACTTCATTTCAAATGGTTCTTGGCTATATGAGAAACTATTACAATTTTGGCTTACTCTCAAACATATGAGCCCCAGGTTGGAAATAACTCCCTTGTTTCAGAAAAGTAGAAGCTATTGTTTCTAAATGACCTCTTTTTACTGAGAGAACAGAATGTAAAGAATGAGTTTCTTTCTCCTTTCATTGGTAAGTTATATGGAGACAAAACCCTGAATTCAGCATTTTTGGAATATGATATTCCGAAAGGCTAAGGAACTTGGTATGCAACCAAAAATAACTTACCCAGCGAGAATGAGCATCTTTTTCCAGGGAAGAAGATGGACATTCAACGAAGTAAGCGAATTTCATCTATTTCTGATGAAAAAACCAGAACTTAACAAAAAGTTTGATCTACAAATATAGAACTCAAGAGAAATCTAAAAAGGTAAAGATTAATCTTGGGAACTATATTTTGACTATATAGATGCATAAAGAATACATGTATACCTTGTTCTAGAAATTGATGTGGAAAGGACATTGTACCAGAAAAAGGGTAAAGTGGGGGTAGTACATCTCATGAAGAGGCATAGGAAACCTATTATATCTGAGAGAAAGAATGGAGGGGGATGAATATAGTGGGTATCTTACTGCCTTCAGAATTGGCTTTAAGTGAAAAATCTTAAGACATATTCAATCTATGGTGAAACTTCTCCCATCTCATTGAAAAGTAAGAAGGGAAAAGTGGAAAGGGAAGGAATAAGCTAAGCGGAAGGGAATATGGGAACTGGGAGGGAAAGGGGTAAGATAGGGGGAGGAACTCTAAGGCGGGGGGAGGGACACTAAAAAGGGAGGGCTGTGAGAAACAAGGGGTGCTCACAAGCTTAATACTTGGAAGGGGGGGAAAGGGGAAAGAAGGGAGGAAAGCATAAACCGGGGTTAACAAGATGGCAAGTAATACAGAATTGGTCATTCTAACCATAAATGTGAACGGGGTAAACTCCCCCATAAAGAGGAAGCGGTTAGCAGAATGGATTAAAAGCCAGAATCCTACAATATGTTGTTTACAGGAAACACACCTGAAGCGGGGAGATACATGCAGGTTAAAGGTAAAAGGTTGGAGCAAAATCTACTATGCTTCAGGTGAAGTCAAAAAAGCAGGGGTAGCCATCCTGATCTCAGATCAAGCTAAAGCAAAAATTGACCTAATTAAAAGAGATAAGGAAGGACACTATATCTTGCTAAAGGGTAGCATGGATAATGAAGCACTATCTATATTAAACATATATGCACCAAGTGGGGTAGCATCTAAATTCTTAAAAGAGAAACTAAGAGAGCTGCAAGAAGAAATAGACAGTAAAACTATAATAGTGGGAGATCTTAACCTTGCACTCTCAGAATTAGATAAATCAAACCAGAAAATAAATAAGAAAGAAGTTAAAGAGGTAAACAGAATACTAGAAAAGCTAGATATGATAGATCTCTGGAGAAAATGTAATGGAGACAGAAAGGAATACACTTTCTTTTCAGCAGTTCATGGAACCTATACAAAAATTGACCATATATTAGGACATAAAAACCTCAAACTCAAATGTAGTAAGGCAGAAATAGTAAATGCATCCTTTTCAGACCACGATGCAATGAAAATTACATTCAACAAAAAAGCAGGGGGAAGTAGACCAAAAAATAATTGGAAACTAAATAATCTCATACTAAAGAATGATTGGGTAAAACAGCAAATCATAGACATAATTAATAACTTCACCCAAGAAAACGATAATAATGAGACATCATACCAAAATGTATGGGATGCAGCCAAAGCGGTAATAAGGGGAAATTTCATATCTCTAGAGGCCTATTTGTATAAAATAGAGAAAGAGAAGGTCAATGAATTGGGTTTGCAATTAAAAATGCTAGAAAAGGAACAAATTAAAAACCCCAGTCAAACACTAAACTTGAAATTCTAAAAGTAAAAGGTGAGATCAATAAAATTGAAAGTAAAAAAACTATTGAATTGATTAATAAAACTAAGAGTTGGTTCTATGAAAAAACCAACAAAATAGACAAACCCTTAGTAAATCTGATTAAAAAAAGGAAAGAGGAAAATCAAATTGTTAGTCTTAAAAATGAAAAGGGAGAACTCACCACTAACGAAGAGGAAATTAGAGCAATAATTAGGAGTTACTTTGCCCAACTTTATGCCAATAAATTCGACAACTCAAATGAAATAGAAAAATACCTCCAAAAATACAGCTTGCCCAAACTAACAGAGGAAGAAGTAAATATCCTAAACAGTCCCATCTCAGAAAAATAAATAGAACAAACTATCAATCAACTCCCTAAGAAAAAATCCCCAGGACCAGATGGATTTACATGTGAATTCTACCAAACATTTAAAGAACAATTAACTCCAATGTTATATAAACTATTTGAAAAAATAGGGATTGAAGGAGTCCTACCAAACTCCTTTTATGACACAGATATGGTACTGATACCTAAACCAGGTAGGCTGAAAACAGAGAAAGAAAATTATAGACCAATCTCCCTAATGAATATTGATGCTAAAATCTTAAATAAAATATTAGCAAAAAGATTACAGAAAATTGTCACCAGGATAATACACTATGACCAAGTAGGATTTATACCAGGAATGCAGGGCTGGTTCAATATTAGGAAATTTGTGACCAAAGATGAACTAGAGACCATTACTGATCACAGAATAGAAAATTTCGATTACATCAAATTAAAAAGCCTTTGTACAAATAAAACTAATGCAAACAAGATTAGAAGGGAAGCAACAAACTGGGAAAACATTTTCACAGTTAAAGGTTCTGATAAAGGCCTCATTTCCAAAATATATAGAGAACTGACTCAAATTTATAAGAAATCAAGCCATTCTCCTATTGATAAATGGTCAAAGGATATGAACAGACAATTTTCAGAGGATGAGATTGAAACTATTACCACTCATATGAAAGAGTGTTCCAAATCATTATTGATCAGAGAAATACAAATTAAGACAACTCTGAGATACCACTACACACCTGTCAGATTGGCTAAGATGACAGGAAAAAATAATGATGAATGTTGGAGGGGATGCGGGAAAACTGGGACACTAATGCATTGTTGGTGGAGTTGTGAACGAATCCAACCATTCTGGAGAACAATCTGGAATTATGCCCAAAAAATTATCAAAATGTGCATATCCTTTGATCCAGCAGTGTTTCTATTGGGCTTATATCCAAAGAAATACTAAAGAAGGGAAAGGGACCTGTATGTGCCAAAATGTTTGTAGCAGCCCTGTTTGTAGTGGCTAGAAACTGGAAAATGAATGGATGCCCATCAATTGGAGAATGGCTGGGTAAATTGTGGTATATGAATGTTATGGAATATTATTGTTCTGTAAGAAATGACCAGCAGGATGAATACAGAGAGGCTTGGAGAGACCTTCATGAACTGATGCTAAGTGAAATGAGCAGAACCAGGAGATCATTATACACTTCGACAACGATATTGTATGAGGACATATTTTGATGGAAGTGGATTTCTTTGACAAAGAGACCTGAGTTTCAATTGATAAATGACGGACAAAAGCAGCTACACCCAAAGAAAGAACACTGGGAAACGAATGTGAACTATCTGCATTTTTGTTTTCCTTCCCGGATTATTTATACCTTCTGAATCCAATTCTCCCTACGCAACAAGAGAACTGTTCGGTTCTGCAAACATATATTGTATCTAGGATATACTGCAACATATCCAACATATAAAGGACTGCTTGCCATCTAGGGGAGGGGGTGGAGGGAGGGAGGGGAAAAAAATCGGAACAGAAATGAGTGTCAATATAATGTAATTATTAAATAAAAAAAACTTAAAAAAAAATAAATCAATTTATTTGTAATATTTATTAAATAAGTTTGATTTGTTTATGAAACCCTTATGATGCTCAGCATAATGTTTGGCACAGAGTAGGTGCAATATACATATTTCTTTCCTTCCCTTAATATTACTCGGACCACCCAGGAGGTCTAATTCCTAA
Organism: Antechinus flavipes; assembly: GCF_016432865.1. NCBI lineage: Eukaryota > Metazoa > Chordata > Mammalia > Dasyuromorphia > Dasyuridae > Antechinus > Antechinus flavipes. The sequence goes on along the minus strand of NC_067400.1, from coordinate 376,163,289 downwards.
TATTAATACACAATAGGACCCTGTTTTCTCAGAACCATACACTATATAATAAGCCTGCCATACACCAGTGAACAGAGGCACTTGCCTGGATAGGGCATAGGCAATTTTTTCCATGACAGAAAGGGTAGATTGCCTCTATCTCCAAGGGGTAGTATACTTTGTGAGGACATGGACCCCCTGAACTTGGGGAAGAACAGCTTAGGATAATTCTGATTCTCTAAATAATCATATTGTAAGCTGAACAATCCAATAAATCTGCCAAAGTAATGAGTGGGAGTCATCTGGTCCTTAAGTCCCAGCTTGTAGACATCAGTTATTGTTCTATGTTAATGATGACCATGTTGTTGCTATTCAAATAGCACTCACATGATTCTGTGAGCTCATCAGTTCAGGGGTTCTTTCCAATGATACAGATTGCAGCTCATCCCAGCCCGCACATCCTGTATAATTCTTGTCTCTGTTCTTTCATAAGCTTATCCCACTTCACCCAACATGCTGAAGGCCTTTTTTTAGCATCCTGAGGGAAATGTGGTGCATTCTGGTTATGTCCTATTGTTTGTTCTTTGAAATTCCTTATAGATTCTATGTTTCAGTTATATCTATTTGGGGTTATCTTGGGAAAGATATTGGAGAAATTTGCCATCTTCTTCTTTAACTCATTTTATATGAATGACCCTGCAAAAAAATCACTTAAACCAATTTCCTCAGTTTTCTTTATCTGTAAAATGATCTAAAGAAGGAAATGGCAGACCACTCTAATATCTTTGTCAAGAGAATCCCAGATGGAGTTTTGGACTAAGAATTGGATATGGCTGAAAAATGACTGAATGCCAATACATAAATATACTTGATTTACCATAGCTGAAAAAGCATCCAAAAAAGCAAAAGTTTGGTAAGCATACTGTCCTCTTCCCTTTTCTTTGCTTAAACTCTATAGATATAAGGACCATTGGAAGGAGCTGTATTAGTAAGACAGTATTGGGACTTCATCCAACATGTGTTTATTTCAAGGGAAAACAGAAACTTATGTAAATTAACACACCATGGTTGACTTTGAAAATAGTATGCCATTAATTCAGAGAATATATACTTAACCTTTAACAACTTAATTTCAAAAAAAGTGAAGAATGATGCTTGCTAAAATGTGTCATTATTTCTAGTAGTTATGTTTTTCAGAAACACTCAAGAAGGGCAGGTTGAAACGAGTCCACCCATATGCCTGAGCCCAAGGGGATGTTTGGATGTATTCTGAATTCAACAGGTTTCTACATGTCACCTGAAAAGCATTTGTTTGTGTAGATTTTAAAATGCTCAGTTTGATCCTTCCCAGTCTCCACCCCCTTTTTTCTTTTTTTTTTTTAGATGAAATCAATTTAAAGAGGACTTTTATTCCTTTCCCCCTCTTCTTTGGGTTTAGACTTCATTTCAAATGGTTCTTGGCTATATGAGAAACTATTACAATTTTGGCTTACTCTCAAACATATGAGCCCCAGGTTGGAAATAACTCCCTTGTTTGAGAAAAGTAGAAGCTATTGTTTCTAAATGACCTCTTTTTACTGAGAGAACAGAATGTAAAGAATGAGTTTCTTTCTCCTTTCATTGGTAAGTTATATGGAGACAAAACCCTGAATTCAGCATTTTTTGAATATGATTTTCAAAGAATGACACATAACATTTTAAGGGCATCGAGAAGTTTAACCTTTAGAACAAATAGAACAACATACACAATGAGCATATAATTTCAGATGGGAACGAATTGCTTTCTGGCAATCCTACCAACAAATGGCTATACTAGAGTTTGTACAATTCTTCTTGCAAAAATATTTCTTTATATCCTGGGTCTGCTATATCTATGGCTAAAGGCTATAATTTAGTCACTTTGGAAATTTCTGGAGCATTTTCCATTTTAGAGATAGGAATACATATTTTCCTATACATTTTAAAATATGATAATAGCCTTGGGTCATTAAATTCTTAGGAACAATTGGGCAGTTTCTGGCTAGGATGGGTATTTTTTAAGAGGAAGTATTAGTTGTATATTCAGAAATGGAAGGAAACTCACAGGTCATATAGTCCAAATTTCTCATTTAAAAATGATAGTTTTTGTTTTTATATTCCCTTTATTTTGATATATATCACCCCTCACCATGCCCATCTATGCAGCTTCCCCTTGTTCAGAAAAAAGTAAAAAAAAAAGCAGGTTGGTAAAACTAATAAATAAATAAACCATGTATGTTATATGCAATGTTTCACATCCATAGTAAATAAACCTCTACATTTTATCATCTCTTCTTCAGAGTGAAGTTGGAGCATTGAAATTTTACAAATGTTCATCTTTTGTTTTTATGTTTTTTCCATTTATACTGTTGTAGTCACTGTGGATATTGTTTTCTTGGTTCTGCTTCCTTTACTTTGCATCAATTCATGATTAGTCCTATGTTTTTTCCATATTCTTCACATTCATAAGTTCTCATGGCACAGTAATATTCCATTTCATTCATGTACTATAAGCTGTTCAATCATTTCCTACGAACTCCTTCATTTTGTACATGTATAATACATTCATTTTAATACACATTTCTTTATGAATCAAGTTGGGAAATAAAAATCATAACAAAAGGGAAAATCATGATAGGAAAACAGAAGAAAAAGAAAAAAAGTGAACATAGTGTGTGTTGATTTTATATTCAGTCTCCATAGTTCTCTCTCTTACTGCAGATGGTGTTTTTCTATCCAAAGTTTCTTGGGATTGCCTTGGATTACTGAACCACTGGAAAAAAAACCCAAGTTTTTCATAACTGATCATTGTACAATCTTGCTGTTACTGTGTATAATGTTTTCTGTTTGTTTTGCTCAGCATCAGTTCATGTAAATCTTTCCAGGCCTTTCTGAAATCAGCCTGCTGATCATTTCTTACAAAACAATAACATTCCATCAGGGCTGGTTCAATATTAGGAAAACTATTAGCATAATTGACTATATTAATAACCAAATTAACAAAAAATATGATTATCTCAATAGATACAGAAGAAGAATTTGATAAAATCCAAGATCTGTTCCTACTAAAAACACTAGAGAGTATAAGAATAAATGGACTTTTCCTTAAAATAGTCAATAGAATCTATTTAAAACTATCAGCAAGCATCATATGTAATGGGGATAAACTGGAACCATTCCAAATAAGATTAGGGGTGAAATAAGGTTGCCCACTATCACCATTACTATTAGAAATGCTAGCTTTAGTAATAAGGCAAGAAAAAGGATTAAAGGAATTAGAGTAGGTTATGAGAAAATCAAATTATCACTCTTTGCATATGATATGATGGTATACTTAGAGAACCCTAAAGAATCAACTAAAAAACTATTAGAAATAATCCACAACTTCAGCAAAATTACAAGATACAAAATAAATCCATACAAATCATCAGCATTTTTATGTATCACTAACAAAATCCAACAGGAAGAGATACAAAGAAAAATTCCATTTAAAATAACTGTCAATAGTATAAAATATTTGGGAATCTAGCTGACAAAGGAAAGTTAGGAACTATATGAGCACAACTACAAAACACTTTCCACACAAATAAAGTCAGATCTAAAAAATTGGGAAAATATTGGGTGTTCTTGAATAGGTCAAGTGAATTTAATAAAGATGACAATGTTACCTAAATGAATCTATTTATTTAGTGCTATACACAAGAAAATATTTTACTGACCTAGAAAAAAAAATAACAAAATTCATTTGTAAGAACAAAAAGTCAAGAATTTCAAGGGAATTAATGAAAAAAAAAAGGCAAATGAAAGTGACCTAGGTGTTCAGATCTAAAACTATATTATAAAGCAGTGGTCATCAAAACCATTTGGTACTGGCTAAGAAACAGAGTAGTTGATCAATGGAATAGATTAGGTTCACAGGACAAAATAATCAATGACTACTAGTGTTTGATAAATCCCAAGACCCAAGCTTTTGGGATAAGAATTCACTATTTGAGAAAAATTGCTGAGAAAATTGGAAAGTAGTATGGCAGAAACTAGGCAATGACCCACACCTAACACTGTATATCAATATAAAGTCAAAATGGATTCATGGTCTAAACATAAAGAATGATATTATAAACTAATTAAAAGAACATAGGATATTTTACCTCTCATATCTATGGAGGAGGAAAGAATTTGTGACCAAAGAAGAATTAGAGATCATTCTTGATCACAAAATAGATAATTTTGATTATATTAAGTTAAAAAGATTTTGTACAAACAAAACTAATGCAGACAAGATTAGAAGGGAAGCAATAAAGTGGGAAAACATTTTTACATTCAAAGGTTCTGATAAAGGCTTCATTTCTAAAATATATAGAGAATTGACTCAAATTTATAAGAAATCAAGCCATTCTCCAATTTGATAAATGGTCAAAGGCTATGAATAGAGTTTTCAGATGATAAAATTGAAACTATTTCTACTTATATGAAAAGGTGTTCTTAAATCATTATTGATCAGAGAAATGCAAATTAAGACAACTCTGAGATAGCAGTACACATCTGTCAGATTGGCTAAGATGACTGGAAAATATAATGATGAATGTTGGAGGGGATGTGGGAAAAATGGGACACTGGTGCATTGTTGGTGGTACTGTGAACAGATCCAACCATTCTGGAGAGAAATTTTGAACTATGTTCAAAAAGTTGTCAAACTGTGCTTCCCCTTTGATCCAGCAATGTTTCTATTGTGTCTGTATTCCAAAGAGATCTTAAAGAAGGTAAAGTGACCTGTATGTGCAAAAATGTTTGTGACAAGCCCTTTTTACAGTGCTTAGAAACTGGAAAGTGAATGGATGCCTATCAATTGGAGAATGGCTGAATAAATTGTGGTATATGAATGTTTTGGAATATTATTGTTTTGTAAAAAACGACCAGCAGGATGACTACAGAGAGGCTTGGAGAGACTTATATGAACTGATGCAAAATGAAATGAGCAGAATGAGGAGATCATTATACATGGCAATAACAATTCTGATGGACAAGACTGTCTTCAACAATGACAAGATTCAGACCATTTCCAATTGTTCAATGCTGCCATCTACACCTGGAAAGAGGACTTTGGGAACTGAGTATGGACCACAACATAGCATTTTCACACTTTCTGTTGATGTTTGCTTGCTTTTTGTTTTCCTTCTTGACTTCTTTTTTTTCTTTCTATATGCGATTTTTCTTGTGCAGCAAGATAACTGTATAAATATGTATACCTATATTGGATTTAACATATATTTTTAACATATTTAACATGTATTGGACTACCTGCCATCTAGTGGAGTGGGGGAAAAGAGGGGAAAATTTATAACAGAAAGTTTTGGAAGGGTCAGTGTTGAAAAATTACCCATGCATGTGTTTTGTAAATAAAAAAACTCAATAACATTCCATTATTTTCATATACCAATTGTGCCTAAACTTATGGGCATTTATTCATTTTTCTATTCTTTGGCACCCCCAAAAAAGCTGCTACAAACATTTTTGCACATATGAATCCTTTTCCCTCTTTTATTATTTCTTTGGGAAACAGACCCAGTAGTGGCACTGATAGATCAAAGGGGATGCACAGTTTTATAGCCCTTTGAGAATAATTTCAAATTGCTCTTGAGAATGATTGGATCATTTCACAACTCCACCAACAGTTCATCAGTGTCCCAGTTTTCCCACATCCCCTTCAACATTTATCATTTTCCTTTTCTGTCATCTTAGCCAATCTGAGAGGTATGAGATGGTATCTTAGAGTTGTTTTAATTTTCATTTGTCTAACGAGCATTTTTTATGAAGTGTTTTGTTACAGAACTTTCTTTTGTTTCACTGTTACATCACTTTTAACGTGTTGCAAGAAATATTAACTAGTGTTGCTACTTATCATTCAGGAGAGGCTTAAGTATGCCCCTTCAATAGCTCCAGAAAGACAATGTATGTCTAAACTATGAACTTTTTTCTAAGCTGTGTCAATAATTTTTGATTATAGAAAGTATAGACTAGTGCCTATATTGATGTTCTTCATTCATTTTGATCCTCCTCAAACTTCTTGCAAAATTCTTCTATCAAAATGTTTGCTAACGTCTGTACCAGAAGTTGACAGAGCCAGAAAGATTTAATAATTTAAATAATAGCATTGGTGCAATAGAAAATTGAAATGATTAGTTGAATTTAGATTTTAAAATAATTATTAAATTGGTGGCAAAGAAATAGAAATTGAAGGGATGTTTATCAATAGAGAACTAGCAGAAAAATTTGTATAAAATTATGGAAAACTATTGTGGTATAAGAAATGCAAGATGCTCTTAGAAAAAAGCTGGAAAAAATAAATGAACTGATGCAAAGTCAAATCAGTACAACCACTAGAACATTGTACGCAATAATAACAACATTATATGATGATCAACTATGAAGGACTTAGCTATTCTTAGTAATATAATGATCCCAGATAATTCTGAACTACTTATGAAGAAAAATATCTCCAGAGAAAGAGCTGATGGAGTCTGAATGTAAATTGAAGCATAATTTTTCTTGATTTTCTTTTGTTTTGGTTTTTGGTCTGTTTTCTTTCACAATATGACTTAACATGTAAATATGTTGCAAGACTGCATTGCCTTTTCAATGAGAGGAGAAACAGAAGGATTAGGAATTTGGGATTCAATTTTTTAAAACTAATATTAAAATGTTTTTACATATAATTGGGGCAGATAAAATGTTAAATCAATAAAAGAATAAAATTATTATTATACTGGAATTGTGAGGCAATGATTAAACAGTTTGTGGTATATGAATCAAATGGAATATTACCGTACTATGAGAACTTATGAATATGTAGAATATAGGAAAGCATAGAATGAATCATGAATTGATGTAAAGTAAAGGAAGCAGAAGCAAGGAAACAATATCCACAGTGATTACAACAGTATAAATGGAAAAAAAAAAGTAAAAACAAAAGATTAACATTTGTAAAATTTCAGTGATTCTACTTCACTCTGAAGAAGAGATGAGAAAATTTAAAGGTTTATTTACGACGGATGTGAAACATTGCATATAACATACTTGGTTTATGAATTTATTAGTTTTGCTGACCTGTTTTTTTGGCAGAGATATTATTATTTCACTACTACAGATAATTGAATTAATAATAATAATAATAATAAAGTACCATTTAATTAACACCTAGCACTTTGGACTAGGAGTCAGGAAGACTTGAGCTCAAAACTAGCCTCAGAAACTTTATCTGGATGAACTTGGGAAAGTTACTTACCCTCTACTTGTCAATGGAGAAGGAAATGGTAAAATACTTTATTACCTATGCTAAGAAAACCTCATGAGCAGTAAGGGTCATGGAGTCATGAAGAGTCAGATGCAACAATGTTCCAGACACTATAGTAAACTCTTTTTCTAAATACTGATGTATTTTAATTCATTACATTTGTATTTTTTTGCCAGTTTAATTTTGAAAGAATTCTTGATTCAGAGTGAGTGTTGGGTTCGAATCCTGTCTGTCACTTACTACTTAATTGACAATGGGCACATTATGTAAGCTTTTTGAGTTTCATTTTTATCATATCTGAAATATTTATAACCTATGACAAACCCAAGATTATAATTCTTTACAACTGAATATTTTATTTGCATAAGACTATAATTGGTTTGACCTTTTCTTCCTGAGAACCATATTGCCCCAAAAGGTTAATTGGAAGGCACTAATTCTTAGAGTATTTTGATTCAAAAGATATCTTACATTATGAGATATTTAAATGAATTTTGACGAAGGCTTGCTGATTGTCTTCAGTGTCTAATGATGATGCATATTTTATCATTTTCCTTCATCTTCTGAGATGCACATTTGAACTCCTGCATCAGTATCAATAATTACATATAAAGCCTCTATGATTTTTAAGTGGTATAATTTGAAAGAAGGCAGAAGTAGTCATAAATATCTACTAGTTTTCTTAGGGTTAAGCCATTACTGGAGACATACTAGATCTGCTCACTATTGCCAACTGTCACTAGTATCTTAATAGGATAGTAAGATAATTGGGCACAAGATGGAGTCCTTATGGTACTGTCTTGTTCCAGGTGCATCATTGATATGACAAATTCTATATTCAGAATTGTGCTGTAATTGTGCAAGGCAGTAGGAGGCATATGTTTTAATAAGATCTGATCCTTTACCCTCATAGAGTTTATATTCTAATAAATGGACATGAATAATTAGAATACAAAAATCCTATATGATGAAGCATAAGAAAAATGAAGATAAAGTGATATAACAGATGTTTTTAAGGGAGAAAATGTTACTGCCTAATGAGAGGAAAGATCAGGGAAGTGGATCCCATAAGATGGGAGTTAAATGTGAATGGAATCAGTATGATCCCAGGAAGGGGTATGAGATTTTTTTCAATTTATGCTTCTGATTTTTATTAGTTGTGTGACAATGGGCAAACTGTTTAATTTCTGTGCATTTTATCTCATCCACAGGATAATGATAATCAAAATGTCTGTAGTACTTACCTCATGGAATTATTGTGGGAAGATAATGTATGTAAAGTGCTCTGCAAATCTATAACAGTTGTATAAATATCAGATGTTATCGTTAGGGGATTTTAGATGATAGGAAGGAATTCACCAAGTGAACTGTAAGATGGAGGAGATTTCAGGCATGGGGAACAGTCTGAGGAAAGATGTGGAGTTAGGAAAATTTATCTGAGGATAAGTTTGGCTTCACAAAAGACAGTGTAAAGAGGAATTATTTATGATTAGACAGGAGCCATGTACATTGTCTGGATGTGGGATGTGAACAAAAGTAGAGGGGTACTAAAGGCACTTTACAATTTTGTTTAGGGAAAACTCTCTCTCTCTCTCTCTCTCTCTCTCTCTCTCTCTCTCTCTCTCTCTTTCTCTCTCTGTATATATAATATAGTAAAATGAGCCAAATGCAAGTGGATCAGTGACTTCTTCCTCCACTGTTAAGCTCTCAATTTGGCACTATCCCCTGCTGCATTTTCAGGAGTGATTTTTCCTTCTGCCACCATTCCAATGGCAATAGATGAGATGGTTCAGTCAGATGTTTGACATGTGTAGTCATGACATATCTTTGGCTCAGTGGTCATGGCATTATGTTCAAATTTCATTGTGAATAGTATCAATTGTAGCACAAATGAAAATGATATTTGTAATAAACATGCTAATAAATATGCCAACAAATTGTCAAGGTAGAAGCACTCTGAGGACTCACAACGTTAGATTATGTCAGTTGTCCAAGGGCTAGGCAAGGTAAGTTTAGAGAAGCTCCCCACCAGAAGGTAGAATATGCACTAGATTTTTTTATAAGTTAAGTTAAAAGGGACCATCCTCTGTTATATATAGTTATTACAATATATGTGTATGTATGTATGTGTGTGTGTGTGTATATATATATATATATATATATATATATATATATATATAATTACATAGATAATGTGTATGTATGTGTGTGTGTGTGTGTGTGTGTATATATATAATTACATAGATAATATATCCATACAATTCACATAGTCTACAGGAGGTATTACTTCATCAATATGAATAAGTGTCTATTTGTGTATGTATGCATGTATATGTATATGTTTCAGTCATTTTCAACTTTGTCTGGCCCTTCTTGATCCCATTTGGGCTTTTCTTGCCAAAGCTACTGGAATGGTTTGCCATTTCTTTCTCCAGCTCATTTTATAGATGAGGAAACTGAGGCAAACAGTTAAGTGACGATGCCCGGGGACAATGCAAGGAAGTATGTGAGGCAAGATTTGACCTCAGAAAGATGTCTTCTTGATTATAGACCCAGAACTCTATCCATAGACAGACAGATGGATAAATAAGTACGTTTGTAATATCATATGACAAATATTATTAAAAATGAAAGCACTGAGTTCCAGTAAATACATTCTAGTGTACTTTTTAGAACTTTTGGCATATTTGAGCTTTCAGGACGCTATGACAGTTTTGAAACTCTTTGTGAATTTAGTACTCACTTAAATTATTTGTTATTATTGTTCAGTTGTTTTAGTCTTGTCTGCCTCTTTTGGACTGCATTTGGGGTTTTCTTAACAAAGATACTAGAGCAGTTTGCCATTTCCTTTTTCAGCTCATATTAAATATGAGGAACTGAGGCAGAGTTAAGTGATTTATCTGAAGTCACACATCTAATATCAGGTGCCAGATTTAAACTCTTGAAGATGGATCTCCCTGACTCCAATCCTGATATTTTATCCCCCGAACCATCTAGCCATACACATTTTCCCACTGAAAACCATACCTAAATCCAATTCCATTGCAAGTCATAGCATCATCTCCCTGATTTCCCTTTGAGAAAGGACAAACAACAACAGGAGAGTTAGCTGCAGAGCTGATATTAATCTGAAATGGTAATATCATGATCATGTCAAATATTATTACAGTTTTACTCCCTGAAACTTGTTACATATCTCCTGGACATTGTACTTTTGCTCTCTTCCAAGTATCCTATTGTCTCTGTTTGGTGCATCCATTTATCTGTAGCTACAATATTTACTGCTTCCCATCTTCAGACTATCAGTTGTTCTCTGCTACTATATGCTGGAGTATAGCTGCTTGTTGTCCCAACTCTTTTATAAGAGAGGGATAGGTAATATTAGGCTATGTAGTGTCAGGCACTAGTAAAAGCCAGCAAAAACACAAAGGAAATGACTGAGAATATTCTTTATGTAGATTCTTTTACTCCTGTTAGTTCAAAGTACCTGGCTTCAGTTAACTATCTGACAGAATTAGAATATTATTTTAACTTCTATAACATCTATAAGTATCAACCAGATTCTTCTCATACCATTTGGGTGATTCCATCAGAAATTTGGTGACACTGAGATGATGATTCTCCTCCAAGCTTCCATAATACTGAAGATGACCACCCAAATTCAAAATTGAGAAACAAATAAACAAACAAAAAACTACAAGAAGTCATTGGAGTTATTTGTGATGACCGCATATTTTAAAATCAGCCAGAGTCAGGAATTAAGGGAAAATCTTCAATCTTTATTCTTTTTGAGGTAAAGGGGGGTCGCGATAGCAATGTGGGCAGCTGCGACAAGCCAGCAGTCCCTTTCCGCTTCTCTCTCCACCCTTCTGCTTCCACCCACCAAAATTGTCATTTCCTATACAACACATCAGGACTTGCACAAAGAGTGGGCGGGGGCTATTCTTTCTCCAAGCATATATATTAATAGAGTATCGTCCAATTACTATTTAGCCTCATGTGGTTGGGACCTCAGTGCATCAACTCGAGCTTCAGCCCATTACAGTTATTAGCCCCTATTTTAGATCCTTTAGATTTCACATTTTTTTATATATACTTGCTAGCAACCAATCTTTCCTGTCTCCTCAAATTGGAACAGATAAAATAACTATTCCTTGACATATATGGGTTACTTTTTATCATCATCAAAAGCATTTATTAGGTGTATCTAAAGATTTTTCAGAAGTGTCACCCATCTCCTTTCATATATCTGGGGAAAAAAAAGGCCAAAAATATTTTTTCTTAAAAGAGAGGGAAAAGCTGTGGCAGCAGAATACATCCAAGTGGTAAGGATCTAAATTCAAAATTGAAATTTGGGACTCCCCATAGCAACACTCATCATAGTGAAGTACAATGTTGATCTTCCATATTAATTCTCAGCCTTCTCTGGGCATATCCATGTTTCAGTTGCTTAGGACTTTTAAATTATGTCCTAATTGTCAAATGTCTCCTAATGAAGACTTACAAATGGACATAGATTTTTGAGTTCCAGATTCATGTATTAAACCAAGATATTATTTGCCCTTTTTGTTATGTCTATTGTCTACATTCATTAGAATTAGGAGATAGATTCAGTTCTTTCCTTTGATACATTAGCAATATGATCATTTGTTAGGGAAGGTCATTCAAAAATGTGGACCTGTTTCTTCACCTATAAAATGAGGAAGTTGGACTAGATGTTCCCTGAGCCATTTTGGCTCTAGATTTTTGATATAATTCTACTCCTTCTCCCCAAATTCAGTAGGTATATCAATGATAAAAGTCTGACTATGAGTTCAATAAAATGCATTTTGAAACATAAATGCTCTATGGCTTGTCATAGCCAATCTCCATTGGCAATAAGCATTTACTAAGTATATATTATGTGCCAAGCACTAAAGATAAAAAGAGATACAAAATAGCCTCAAGGAATTCACAATCTAAGACTATTAATTATGCGGGCTATTGTCAAAAAATGCAGAGGACTGATACCTATATGCCAGTCAGACAATGGCATCTTATAGCATCCTATAAGGTTGCTAAGAGATCCAGGATATAGCCATGAAAGCCAACCAAAGTTAAACTATTTTACCGTGTTTCTATTCTTAGGACTCTGTGTTTAACTTTGCCTATAGGAAGGGTTGCCCTCTAGTGGACATTTCATTCTTGAAAAGACAAATGGTATGGGGGTGGAAAGTGGTTTTCTTCGTTTAGTTTCTGACTTTTTGAGGTGAGTTCCTGTTCTGTCAGATGATCCCCACAGCACTAGTGGAAGGTACTTTCTATGAGCTCTTTCTTTTCCCTTCATACTCAGATTGCAGAGCAAAACAGACACTTTTCTTTTAGTTTGTACCTTATAGACATAGTAAATAGTTTTATTTCTATGTCATTTTCTACTTGTTAAGATGCACATTCTATGCATTATACATAAAAAATCTGATAACAATAACAGTTTTTCTGAGTAAATATATAGCATTAGGTTTTTATGAAAAAGTAGGTATTTTCCCATTTCCTTTTAAAGAAGTGATGGGTACAAGTTGAATATTATTTTGTAGAATGCATTTTTATTTAGATTAGATTTCACTGATGAAAGCTGTTGTCTGGCAAATGATCCCTGAGCAAGATTCACAAACAGGAAGGGATTCATTTCCATAGTCCACAAAATCTCTTTCAGCCTTCTAGCCTTCCTGCTCTTCTGAGTTCACTCTTTAAGAAGCTAATATGATGTTCATGTTAGACATTTGACATAACCAAGAGGAAACAGCTACATAAAAAATGAAGTCTAGCACAACTGGGGTTACTGAAGTTCTTCTGGAATACTCCAAACTATTTGGCTTTTTTCATTAGGAATGCGGTGTCATATCTATACTCACATATACATATACACACATATATATATATATATATATATATATATATATATACTTTTATATACATATATACATAAACACATATATATTTATGTGAATTTTACATTGTATTCTGTTTTTGTTAAACATATCAGTTAAGAAGTATTCTTTACTGAATGGATAAAAAACTTCTGTATTATCCAAGCAGCAAAAATTTTGTGTATTCTACAATTATATATTTTATCACATATTCTATTTTATAATACTATAGATATATTTTAAAAATAACAAAGGAAAATAGAGATATGTTTCTAAGTAGTTAATCCTTTAAGGCAGAAAAACCTTCATGCAATTGTACCAAAGTTTGATGGTCAAAAAAGAAGTTGGAAAGGACCTCAAATACTGTTTAGTAACATCTCTTCATTTTATATGTTGGGAGACTGGGGGCCGGTAAGTAAAACGATTTGCCCAAGGTCACATGGAAGTTAAGTTCCAGAGGTAAGATTTCAGCCTAATTCTGGTACTCCAGTGCCAGTGCCAAGGTATAGAATTGCTTCCTAATGCATTATCTCTCCTTTGGTCCTGAGTTCAGGCAACAAAACAGTCTGTCAGCTCTTGTAATGTTGAAATAATTGGCTTTTCCCAGATTCCTAGCACCAATGAGTCACAGACCTGAAGTCCTGCCACCAAACCATGGAAAAGGGTAGGCAGTAAGGATTGCTAAGCAGAGTGGGAGCCAAATGGAATTCTTTCAGAGCTAGACTTCATTTCCTGCAAAGTTTTGGTGAAGTTTATCCCTTTATCTTAAATGAAGACACGTGGTTTTGTTCCTCCTAAAGATAAAAAAAAAAAAAAAAAGTTTTCCAAGTTCTCTCCATGCATTTATAAATCATTTAGACATTTCCTTCTTCAGCTTTCCATATGTCTGTTGACTTATATAGAACTTTGAAACTTGACTCTATTGATAGGCTAGAAAGAACACTGGAAAGGGTCAAGAAATCTAAGTTTATTCCAGTCCTTTCACTGTACAGAGAAGGAAACTGTAGCCCAGGGAGGTTAAATGATTTGTTTCAAATCATATAATTGGGAAAAATCAGAGATGTGATAAAAACCTTGAATCCAGTACTCTATCACTGTGCCAGTTAATACTGGACTGATTTTATGTGATCATTGGCGACACTATAGTTATATAGTTATATAGGACCAAGAATACCAAGTTAGACTACAATTTACATCACAGTTACATATCCCAGTTCCTGCCATCTTACTTTTTGTGTACACTCAAGCCCACCTCCACCTCTTGTATTGGAAAGAGTAATCGTCACTACTATCATTCCTCATGGAAAAGGCATACTAATCAACTAACTTTTGGATCAATTTATCATGTCTGAGAATTTGTCAATAAACATGTTATTGTTATTGTTCAGTCATTTTTCAATCCTATCTGACTCTCTGTGTTCCCATTTGGGGTTTTCTTGGGTAAGATACTAGAGCAGTTTGTTATTGCCTTCTCTGTTCATTTTAGATGAAGAAACTGATGCAAACAGAGGTAAGTGACTTGTCTAGGTTCACATATCTAGAAGGTGTCTGAGGCCAGATTTGAATTCAGGAAAATGAATCTTCTTGACTCCAGGTCCAGTACTAATCTCCATTGTGCCACCTAGCTTGTTGCTCCAATAAACATATATTAAGTGACTACTATGTGTCAGGAACTGAGTTTGGGGAATACAAAGAAAAGCAAAAGAAGTTCATAAGCTAATGGAGACAATTAGCCACCAAATACACATTTGTATGGTATATTAGGTGCAAGGACATTGGAGAAGTAGGAGAGTGTGGCTCAGTTTGTGAAAGGCTTTGAATACCAAAAAAAGGATTTCTATTTCATCCTGGGAGGAGTGGGACAATACAGACTTGCCAGAGTTTTCTGAGTATGTGAGTGTTGTGAACTTAAAAAAAATATAATCATTTTGGCAGCTGAATGGAGGATGGACTGGAGTAGAGAGAGAGTTATGGCAGGAAGACCAACCAACAGGTTTTTGCAATTTGCAGTTGTTCAGGCATGAGGTGATGAGGGCATATGCCACAGTGCTGGCAGTATTATAGGAGAGAAGAAGTCATATATGAGAGATGATGCAAAAATAAAATCAACAGGTCATAGTGACAGAATGGATATGGAGAGTGAGGAGTCAAGGAGGACACCTGGGTTATAAGTCTAATGGATGGAGAGGATAGTGTTACCTTCTATAATATTACAGAAGTTGCTAGAGTAAGAGAGTGCATAAGGGGAAAATAACAAGTTTAGCTATATATATACACACACATATATATTAAGTTTAAGATGTTTACTGAATTTCTAGCTTAAGATGTCTAAAAGATAGTTGAGGTCAGCAGAGAGATTAATGCCAGATAGGTAGATTTGGGATAATCAAGAGAGAGATGATAATTGAATCCATGGGATAAAATCCTAAAGTGAAGTATTGTAGATGAAGAAGAAAAAAATGTCTAGAGATCTGTGGATAACTCATGATTGGTGGGGATATGAAAGAGACTGAGAAAGAGCAGTTAGACTAGAAAAGAATCAAGAGACAGTCGTGTCCTGAAATGCTAGAGAGAAGTATCTATCAAGATAGAAAGGTGATTGTCAGTGTCAAAGGCAGTAAAGAACTCAAAATGAATAAAATTAGTGAAAAAGTCACTTAATTTGGCACTTAGGAAATGGAAAAATATTTTCTTGGTTCTGCTCACTTCATTAGTTCATATAAGTCTTGAAGATAACATTTTAAATGAAGTCAAATTTGTTGTGAAACAGGCATTCCAGAAAGCACAATAGTTGGTCCTTTTTTGTAATAAGTTTGGGAGTGATGAGAATAGAATTTTGAGTGGTAGGGGGTGGGGAATAAAGTTTGATTTAAACTTTAAATTTTAAGGTTTAAATTTAAATTTAAATGATTTAAAGGAGTTCAGAATCACGGAAATACATTTATCCAAGTTTAGTCTCTTACTTTTGCTCACTCATATTAACCTTTCTATATTCCTTTGAATTTCAAAATTTCTATGTAACTATGATTTTTTTCACTAGGAATGCTTCAAAGTGCTCTATTTCATTAAAAATATATTTATCCCTGTAGGATTATACTTCATTTTCTAAATGAGTTATTCTAAGGTTTTTTTTTCTTCTTTTTATTTTTGCTTTCTTTAATATCATATTTTAAACTCTACTCCTTGAGATAGGACTTGACTATTGTATCGATTATGACTCTTTGTTATATGAATGTATAAATGTGTTTTTTTTCTTTTTCTCTGCTTTCAGTATTTTCCCCTTTGACTTATATGCTCTGAATTTTGGTTATAATATTCCTGGGTGTTTTCGTTTTGAGATTATTTTCAGGAGGCAATCAAAAGAGTTTTTTCATATATGCTTTTTCTTTTAGTGTTCTAAAGAAAGGATCCAGATAGAATTTCCTTAAGATTTTGTGAATATGATATATATGCTTTTCATGACCTATATGATACATACATATATCATAAATATGAGTTTTAGGCAATCTGGTGATTTTTACATTCTTCTCAATTGGTTTTCTAGCTACTTTTGCTGTGAGATACCTTATATTTTCTTATTTCTTCCCCCAGTGTTTTGATTTTGTTTTAATATTTGTTGGAGTTTTATGAAGTTGTGAGTTTTTATTTGGTTCATTCTATTTTTAGGATGTTTGTTACTACAGTAAAGTTTTGAACCCTTGTGTCAAGTTGCTAATTATGCTAAGCTTTTTTTCCCCATAACTCCCATTTCTTTTCCATTTGCCCTGTACAGTTATTTCACTTGTTTAATAATCATTTAAATTCTTTTTATAACACCTGCTTCATCTCTTCCAAATATTGCACTTAAATACAAACCCAATTTTTATATTTTGGAGGCTTTTTTGGGTAGATGTTTTACAGTCATTTTCTTCTGGTTTGTGTCTTCAGCATATCTATTATCATCATTTCCATTATTATTCCAAATTATTATCATTTCCATAGCAGTTTCAATATGGACTCTCACCATAATCTATGGCATGAAAAACCATTGTTGTACTTCTACTACAGAAACTAATGACCAATCTACGTAAAATCCACTCACTTATAAAAATTATCAACCACTTATTCATCGACCTCCCTGCACCTTCCAGTATCTCTGCCTGATGAAACTTTGGGTCCCTACTAGGAGTACGCCTAATCATCCAAATCCTAACAGGCTTCTTTCTCGCAATACGCTATGCCTCAGACACCCTCACCGCCTTCTCCTCCGTGGCCCACATCTGTCGAGACGTTAACTATGGCTGACTAATCCGCAATCTTCATGCCAACGGAGCCTCAATATTTTTCATATGCCTTTTCCTCCATGTCGGTGGAGGAATCTATTACGGATCTTATCTCTATATCTCTTTTTGGTAGGATTCTTTTTTATGTTTACTCATTATTCCAGTCTATTCCATGGTTTTGGAATTAATGTTTAGGCTGTCCTCTTCACACTCCTGGAGGGATTGTCTGAGATGAGCTTTTCCCCTCTTGGGTACTTTGTCTTTTTTGAGGTTATTGAGCTTTATGTTATTCTAGTATCTCAGCAATAGCTCAAACTTGTACTCTGTGAGCTTTCTGATGCAGGCAAAAATCCGATCATTGCTTTGTTGACGTAAGCTTTGTTAAGCACCTGATTCTGAATGTGAGCAGCACACCTGTGTGCTTGACTCTCATTGAAGTTCTAGTAGACTACATCTAGACTTGGCTGCCATCTGGAAAGCTCCAGTGCTTAAGAATAACAGACAGAATTCCCTTTTTTTTTTTTTTCCTACTTTCCTGCTCTAATTATGCTGCTATAAACTTCAATCTGGGTTAGAGGTTAGAAGTGAAAGCTCTTCCTCCTCCAACTCAGAGACACAGAGTAGATATTTATTTCTAAACTTGATCCTGATTCAACATATTGCCTAGGGAACAGGACTACTTATCATCTTGTACTCTTACTTTGAGACAAAAGTGGACTTCTCAGTACACCTTGAATTTCTTACTCAGAATGAATAAAGAGTCGAGTTATTATTTGGCACTTGCACTATGTGCAAGTCATGCCCTTTACAAAGTCATGCCCTTCTTTGTGGGTTTAGGACCACTTCTTGCCCTGGTACAGAGCTTCAGTATTATTTCAGACTCTGTGTTATACTATTCAATGTGTCTATTTCTGACTCCATTTCAACTATAGTATCTGCAAGCCTCTCTGCCTTCTTTGCCAAACTGGGATAGAAAAATGACTCACTATAATTTTTTGGGTGGATTTCCCAATTAAGATTTGGTCTGAAGCATTTTCTTTATCCTCATGGATAAATTGTGGGAGACATCAATTGTTTTTATACTACCCCACCATCTTGATCGCCCTTTTATTCCATTTCACTTCAACCAGCACATAACAATTCCTATTCTAGCTTGCAGAGATAGTGACCTCCTGTCCTCAGCCAGTTATACAAGGAGTATTTAAAAACTATGACTGTTAAGTTCCATTCCCCTGACCCTGAGTCTAGAAATAGCCTTTGATGATATATAGAAAGAGACTAATGTATGTAAAGTATTTTGATCTTCTCAAAGGAAAAAAAAATGCCATCAAAATTTAAGTCTGGTATATTGGACATAGGACAAAAAAAGATGCTAAGAGGAAAGAATTTATGAGGGAGACCCCATTTTTCACTATTTCTAAAAGCAATTGATTGGTACTGTGGCAACTGTAAAATTGCTTTTCTCCTTTCCTATGGAGAATGCAATACAACTGGCCTTAATATTGAAGTTATAGTTATGTAGACATGGACATTACCTTTATCCTGTAGCTTCATTTTTATAAGAAATATTTATTTGGGCATGCTAAAATTGCATTTTTATTATTGACTGAGATACATGCAGCTAAGAAGTTAATACTCTAATTTTTAATGTATTTACAATATTTTACTCTGTTCCTTTTGTGTATTGGGAGATTGATTTGATATTTCTGTCATCACCATCTCAATTTTCAACTAAGGAAAACAAAAAAGTTAAGTGATTGTTTGAACGCAAGAGGAAAAGTCTCACTGATTTCCATTTCTTCCTATATTTCATTCTTTAACTTATGGCAGAAATTTTCGTTTCTCATTCAGCAACATCTGTGGATTGGCCTCAGGATATTTTGAAGGGCTTTGTGCTTTACTGGGCAGGATCATGCTATGATTTCAGATAGTCCAATTATCATCATCTACTAGAGGAATCTATTTATTCACTGGCTAACACGATCTATTTAAGAATCACATACAATTTACCTTTGCTCATTCTTCATATTGGGTTGGAAAATTTACATAAATACTTGCAGATTGATGGACTGAAGAGGAATATGAAAAGAACATTACTCAAACATTGTCACAATTTAACAAGAGACCATAAACTCTTAAATATATACCAAATGAAATTCTAGACCAAGAAGGGAAGGTAACATAAGATATTTAAATAGAAGGTACCTTAATGTTCAACTTTTAAAGATCAGTAAATTAAAGCCATCAAAAGTAAAAAAGACAATAAGGGATAGAGATGGTATTTGCACTCAAGGCTTTAACACCAAATTCAGTGTTCTTTCCACAATACTAACTGCAGTCTTACTTTTAGGGAATTCAGAGACATGATTTTGATATCCGGATTGCTAGGGAATAGAATAATAGATGTTAATGAATCCGGTTTTAGTTGAACTTAGAATAGGAATGAACAGGTGCCACATATTTCTATAAAAAGAAAAAGCAAAGACAATTGGATAGGAAACTGGCCACCTATGAGTCTATGAAAGTAGATAATGTGGGGCAGCTAGGTGGTGCAGTGGATAGATGACCAGTCCTAAATTAAGGAGGACCTGAGTTAAAATCTGATCTCAGACACTTAACATTTCCTATCTATGTGATCCTGGGTAAGTCACTTAACCTCAATTGCCTCAGGGGGAAAAAAGTAGATAATGTTAGATATATACAACACAGCCTGATTCTGGTTGACTTCATTTGTAGTATCTCCAGTTTATGAGTTGGTAGACTGATTCCCTTGAGTTGCCAATCCAATTGTCTGTCAAGGCATGTGGATAGACAAACATTCGAAAGCATAAAAAGATACCTTGAAGATGAAAGATCAGAGATAACCTTTTCAACACATTTCTACTCATATCAGGCTAGAAGATACAAATAGATTGGATTACCTTTAGAAAATTGTGTATTTAATGACCTAGAGTTTCTCTATGAAGTAAAGACTTTAAACAATATTACTCTTCTAGTGATGCTCTAATCTTATAAATCATAGACTATCACAGTATTTAAAGAATTGTTTTTTGTCCCAAGACTCAAAATTCAGAGTGGGCATAAGTAGATTGGAAAATATAACCCACAAGGAGACAGGTATTATACTGATAAGTGCTGGACTTGGAGCCAGGAAGATTTTAACTCAAATTACATCTCAGACATTTACTAGCTGTATTATTCTGAGCAAGTCATACTTCTCTCAGACTCAATCTTAATAACTGTAAAATAATAATAATAAAAGCATCTTTCTCATAGGATTATTATAAGGATCAGATGAGATATGATGACCAATGCCTTTTTTTTTTTAGATTTTATTTTATTTAATAATAACTTTATATTGACAGAATCCATGCCAGGGTAATTTTTTACAACATTATCCCTTGTACTCGCTTCTGTTTCGATTTTTCCCTTCCCTCCCTCCACCCCCTCCCCTAGATGGCAAGCAGTCCTATATATGTTAGATACGTTGCAGTATATCCTAGATACAATATATGTTTGCAGAACTGAACAGTTCTCTTGTTGCACAGGGAGAATTGGATTCAGAAGGTAAAAATAACTTGGGAAGAAAATCAAAAATGCAAATAGTTCATATTCGTTTCCCAGTGTTCTTTCTTTAGGTGTAGCTGTTTTTGTCCATCATTTATCCATTGAAACTCAGTTAGGGATGACCAATGCCTTTCAATTTTTAAAGTATAATATGTTATTATTTGATAGGAGGAGTGGTATAAGAATGTGAGAGCCATAAATGACTGGAAAGGTTGTTTTCATGGGCTTCATCTGTATCCATGCAGTGTCAAGATTTAAAGAAAAATTATTTGGTGGGCATTTTATGGAGGATTTCAGAGAATTAGGGAGAAGTCTCTTACGAAGAAAATAATGAATGGGTTATAATTTGCATTATAGAAGTACCATAATTAATAAACTGAGACTCATCCAAGTGACAAAAGATTTTTTTGTAATGTTAAAAACTGGCTAATGTTCCTTTATGAGCCCAAAAACTTAGTTCATGACCTTAATTCTTCTATCTTCTTATTAATTCTTCAGCCTTTAAGTATGGGCTTCTTCTTTCTTCATATGATTCCATACTGTGTAGAATAAAGATGTTTACATAGTGATGTCTAATAAAGGGGTCTTACAAGCTCCACTGAATTCAGGATCTATTTTTTATAATGATAATAAATAAAATGGTACAAGGCATTCACAAATTATTCTTAGCCATTAAATTCTAAATACTTTGAAGGTCATAAATTGTCCTTTTAATCATCAAAACAATGTGAGCTTAAAGTTTAATTGTATCATAAGCACTCTTGAGTGCCTCTTGAGTCCTCTCCTTATTCCTTCAGAGCACCTGAATCTGAACTGGATTTTCATCAAGTTCTAATTATTCATATGGTGGTCATGACTTTCCATGGGTTAGATTTTAATTGTTTTATGTTGAAGTAGTATTTAGAGGGGAATAACCTTTTAAAATTGTCCTACAATAACTCAAGGGTTCTTAACTTATGTATATATTGTATCTGTGTGTGTGTGTGTGTGTGTGTGTGTGTGTGTGTGTATGATGCATTTCTTTGGCACTCTAGTGAAGTGTATGAGTGTCTTCTAAGAATAATGATTTTAATTACATAAGATAAAGAGAAATGAAAAAAACGTTTTGGAATATAAGTATCAAGATGTTAAAAAATGATAGATTTTAGCTTAAGAAATCCTATAGTCTCCCCTAAGTACTTTGGGCATGTTTTATTTTATGGACATTTATCACATATATTTCACATATCTCCCTAGTCATCTGAACCTATACTTCTTAACATGAAAAAATAATTTACATTTGCCTCAATTTATTGTAGGCTAGAAGTCAAAGAATGAAATTGAAATGCTGTGTTAAGTACACAGTTTGTTCTGTGTAGAGGAAATGATCATTGGCTTGAAATAATTTCCTGTCATGGCTGTTGAATCAGAGAACTAGGAATTTGATAATAGAAACCCCAAAAGACTGGAGATGGGATCAGGAAGCAAAAGGTTGCTGCTACAGTTACTTTCATTATTCTCCATCCTCCAAGGCTTGTGTGGATATAGAGCTATAGCCTTTTATAACTGGATGGGACTTGATAGATGATTCAGGTCAGTTCCCTTATTTGATAAATAAGAAAACTGAGATCCTTACAATTAAAGCAACTTAACCAAAGTCAACAAGTATCAAGTGACAAGGCCAGGCTTACTGGTCAGGCACTTGACTAAATCCAGTTTTCTTTCTTGCATAGTCATCAGAGTGCTATCATTTAGCTGCTTTGATCCCTTTTCAAAAGACTGGCCAAGAAAAGAATTTTATAATTCACTTTCTCTTAAAGAGTTGAAAAGCAAATAAACAAACGGCAGAAGATACAATGTTCTTTATACATTATTGTCTTTTAACATGAAGCTTTTTTTCCTCATTTAACATGTATCTAATAATGCTTTTGCTCAATGCCCCACAAGACATTTTCAGAAAGATGAAGTAGGTAATGCTTTCTTTCTTATCTAACCAGTTTCAGCTATGGTTTAAATAGGGTTCTAATAATTATAGATACCTACTATGTTTCTCTTTCAATGCTAAGAGAAAATGGACTTCAATATCTTGATATTTTAATAGACCCATGGTCTCAGAAATGTGGACAGGTTCTCTATGGTGCAGACTATAATTTATTTTCACCCTAATTTTTTTTGTAGTTCTACATGAAGACGTATCTGATTTCCTTTCTTTAAAAAATAAAGTATGACTAACACATGACTGTGTGGCACAATGTCCACTTGATTTCATTTTTTTTTCTGGTCTTACAAGTTCAAGGCAATTAACTTCTCTAAGCCACAGTTTTTTTTTTTTTGTTTTTTTTTTGTTTTTGTTTTTTTTTATTGATAACAAGAGTATAACAATACCTGTAGTACTAATAGCATAAGATTGTTGTGAGAATGAGTGAGATGAGATGCATACTTCCCTGAAAATCTTATAATTCTATATCAAAAATTTTTATGCCTTTTTATTCTTTATTATCTTTATTCTTGTCTTACAAGCTCCATTTTCTTGTTGTTTAGAAGTATATCTCTTGCCACAGCCCCAAAGTATGTGGTTTTAAAGAAGATCCATAATTCAAAATTATTTTCTATGAATGGTAGCCTAAGAAGTTTGTTCTTCCTTTCTGTGTTTGATTAAAAGTTTGCCCCATAGTCATGGTTTCTTCCATTTTTCACTATTCTTTTTTAAATGATATGGTCCTTTATATTCTTGTTTTCTCACTTGGAAGTTAGTATGTGCAAGTCTGATGAAAATGTATACCATAGAGCTTTCCAATTAACCCAGCAGTTTTTGTCAAATAGAGACTTACCCTCCCCTTGTGATTTTTGATGGTGGGTTTATCAAACACTCAATTACCTCTTTTTATTGTTCCTGGTTCTTTGTCATTCATTTTATTCTGCTGGTCTACTTTAAAAATTTGTTTAAAACAGTATGAAATAATTTTGGTGATTGCTGCTTTGCATTATATTTTTTCAGTCCAGCAGTGCTCTACCCCCCTCATTTTTCCTTCCTTCCTCCCTTTATCTATTATTTCCATTGAGATTTGAGGCTTTTTGTTTCCATAAATTATTTTTTGTTAAAATTTTATTTCATTCCAGAAAGTATTCCCTTGGTATGTTACTCAGTATAAAATTAAATCAGTAATTAAATTTAGGATATTTTATAAATTTATACATATATATTCATATATTCACACACATACATACATATACATTGACACATCCTAACCACAAGCATCAGTTGTCTCTCCAGTCGTATCTTTCTTTACTTTAAAAGAAGATTTTGCAGATGCATTTATATGAGATCTATCCATATATTGGTAGACCTCTCAGATTCTTTATGTATTTTGCAGTTTTTAAATGAAATTTTTGATAACTTCCTTCTAGTTTGGTTAGTATAGAAATTATAATTTAATACTGTATCATACAAACTTTATGGAAGCCATTGAGCTTCTTTACTAAAATCTTATGTCCAAATAAGGTAGTCTTCATCACTGTAGGAAAAGAGTAAGAAAAAAAATATCCTAAGTATAATACTTTTCTACCTATACCTGAGAGAAAAGCTATAAAACTCTTCCTGCCCAGGAGGACTTTGGGCTCATTAAGTGGAAGGCTGATATTCTGATTGCTATCCCCCATTCCTTGACTGAAAAGGACCATCATGTAGCCTATAAATGGGAAACTATGGCCCCAATGAATTGTGTGACTGATGTAGATGTCCACATCAGAATCCACATAGTCTGTCCTCACTAAGAAAATAGTGATTCTTATATCTTTGTGATGAACTTTGCTTTGCTTAATAATTGGAAGGTTGTTATATTATTTATTTTAACTTGTAATTCAATTTCCAGTTGTTGAATGGGTATTCTATCATATTAATACAGATTTATGCAATAATAGAGAAGAAAGAGACTAATAAATAGGAAATTCACTTAAATCACATCTGCTGAGTGAACATGTATGCATGGGGGGTGGGAGTATGTGGAGGAAAGTTGAGGGTCAAAGGTAAGACCATTTGTGTGGGTTTGTTGAGACTTACTAAAGCTAGCTCATGGGAGTTTAGAAGACTAAGAAAATAGATGGCTAGGAGGTTTGTGGAGGAGAATGGCATTTGAGACAAATACTGAACTTATTAGAGAGGAGAACTATTGACCTGGAGATCCACAGATGAAAGAAATAGTAATTTGGATAGGATAGGAAATGCTTTAAAAGAGGAGAAACTTGTGTTAAGTGATGATAGGTGAAGAAAGGTTTGAAAGAGAGAGCAGAAAGCAAGGATTTTATCCCATTTCTTCCAGATCCCAAGTCTTTCAGACTCAGAAAATATTTCAAGAACTGCTATTTTTGGAAGAAAGCTAGATTTAATTGAATTCTAAAAGATGGAATGAATGTGAGAAGAAATAAAGATGGGCTATTTAATAATATTTCATAGTCTTGAAGGAAGAGACAACTGGTATGGTTTAGGACAGAAACTAGATTGAATGTTCTGTGTCTGCAATTGGGGGCTAAGAGAGTAATCAGTACATGCTGCCATCAGCATGTACTCCCCTCCTCCCCAGCTCTACATCTTATACTCATTCCCCTTTTGATTCTGATTTGAATTTAGACATTTTCCAGGCTTAAAATATATTTTAGTCAGTTTGTTCAAACACGAAAGGGAGCTAGGGAAATGATGCATTAAGGGAAGGGAAATGAGAGTGGGCTAGACAGGGAGTTGGTAATCCTTGAAAGTGGGGAAGGAAAATGTATGGCATCAGACAATAGCAACTGAAAAAAAAAAGTACAAGCATCCCTGGGCTAATTCTGGTTCAAAGCAATATGGAAAGTGTAATCAAACTAGGGTTCTGTAGAACTTATCTAGACAATTCACTTGGCATCTGATTCTCAAACTTCTTGATTAGGAAGTCCACCTTTAAAGTAATATGTTCACGATTTAATATTTTTCTGCATTTGGGTTACATTTACATATATTCTTCCCAATGATTCTAGAACTAGTCTCCTGGTAATAATTTTAGATTAAACAGAGCCAGAATCTGTTTACCCAGGACCATGGTTGGCAGAGAGGCAGAAATATTGGTCATGCTGATCACCCAGCTGTTTAGGCCTGAGATACAAAAATATACCCTCACACCCCTCACATCCTCATATATATGTGTAAATGTACATGTGTATATATATACATATATATGTATATGTATGCATACACATATAAAAGTATATATGTACACACATACATACATATTTCTATATACACATATAGAAATACAAACACAGAGGTGGTCCCCCAAATTTTAATGTAATTTAAAATCCTAATAACTGAAAACTGTTGTAAATCTGTATAAAATATACATATACACATATATGGATAAACATACACGTGTTACATACGCATATACACATATACACGTATACACACATACAACAAATACAACAAACACATATTTACAATTACATACACATACTTGTATAGGTTTGTGTGTATGTGAATGTATGAATATTCTGTATATATATTTGTATTCATGTATTTTATATATAGTATGTATATGACTTGAAATATATATTATATATAAATGGATATGTGTATATACATATATAATTTATCTCATAGAGTTGTTTATTGATATATAATTTTTAAAAATCAACAAGTATAAATGTTGTAATACTCTTTTATTCATGAAGCATTTGTTAAACCCCTATTCTCTGATAGGTATTGTGCTAGTCATTGGCTTTTAAATGAACTTATAAATTTAAAATTATTATAGAGGCAACATTTTATGGTAGAGAAGTAGCCTCAAAGCCAGGAAAACTTGAGTTTAATCATTTCCTTTGATGTGTATTTTCTAGGTGACACTGAAAAGACATTTATTAACCTCTTAAAACCCTAGTTAACTCTCTAAAACAACAAGAAATTGTTGAATTGGTTTGGGTGAGATAATTGTTTCCCCTGAGATTTCCCTATAGAAGTGAAGTCAAAGGTTTAGTCTATATCCTCAAATCAAAATTGTTTATTAAAAAGTAGCAACATATACATTTGTAAGACACTTATTCAAGTTATAATCTTCTTATTCTTACCCTTATATTTGCTTCTTTGTTGTATGGAGTCATACTGCATATTTTATTGGAGCTAAATAAAGACCAAAATGATAGTGCTTGTTGTGCATATGGATTCTTAGGCCCTTTGCAATCACACCCAGGATCCCCAGGCATCCATGGCTCACAGATTGGGAACCAATGAATTTGATTGCTATAACATTTCTTCCCTGTACTTGGTTTATATTTACACATATGCCTTCCAATGATTCCAGAACTGTTCTCTTGATTATAACTTTAGATCAAATCAGAAAGCCAGAGTCTGTTTACCCAGTAACATGGTTGGCAGAGACCCAGAAATATTGATCATGCTGATCACCCAGCTGTTTAGACCTATTCTGCCAATGTGTGTGTAAGCATAATAGCCGCCAGTCCTCTCTCTTTCTTCTGTTCCCTTCCCCTCCTCCTCTTTTTTCTTCTTTTTTCCTTCCCCATCTTTTTCTCTATTTTCTTCTTCCTCTCCATCTTCTCTCACTTTTTTTCTTTATAAATATATATGTATTATATATATAATAGGAAAGTTGTAGCTCCATGCTAGAAGATATTTTAACCCACTCTTCCTCTCCTAGCAACTCTCTGCTTTCTCCATTTAACTTTTCTATATATTTTTGCCTTATTTTCTAGAAAAGAGAGGTGACATTGTCATAGTGTCATAGTGTCATAGTGAAATACGTAATAATTAACAGGATAATAACTATAGAGATTGTTGTTTTTCCTCTAACCAAAGTATTGGGTAAATTTGAGTCCTATCTTGCTATTATTATTGTTATTCTCATCTGAGGAAAAAAGAAATTCCAATTTACTTTAAGGTTATATTAGAACTAGGTCCTCCAAACTGTCTGACCTGTCAATAACTAATTATGTGCCCTGCAAAATATCACTCCTCTCTTCTGTTATACATCTCCTTTGCACAGTGATTAAGCTAGGTTAAGTCATAATTATTGGGTTTTCTGGCAATGGGGTCATCTATCCTATTCTGATTCTGATTCCCCTATTAATAACCTCCATCAGAAAGGAGAATTTGGGGCAACAGCATTCATGTGGCTCCTTTTTTTCAGGTCTGTTATGGAAGCTTCATTCCTATTGGACTTGGTATAAAGATAAATTCTCAGAAATCATTAATAAAGTAATTAAAAATAATGCTTCTATAATTTTAGTGATCTCAGATAACAAGTGCATTAATTACTGTTAGTGATATGCAATACATCCAGGGTCTATTAAGGAGATTTTTATGGCCTTTTTCTTCCTTGTTTCTTTTGCTTTTTCTTTTTTTTCTTTCTTTTTTTTTTGCCTTTAAATCTTTGTACCTAAAACTTTGTAAAACAAATGGGTACTAGCCATGCCAAATCCCACACTTTATCACTTTTTGGATGTTCAGAGAAATGCTCCTAATTTCTTTTCTTCACTGTTGTTGCCACCTCTAGACAAATTCATGTGCTTCAATTTGCACTTCCCCTTAAAATGTCATGTATGACAAACTACAGTTATTTTTTTACCTGGAGGAAGTGGCAGAACGATTGCTCTTTCTTATTCTCTGCCATTGGTATGGGTTGGCAGTGGGCTGGGTTCAAAATCTGACTAATGGAGTAAATATAATCATATAAGCCACAGGCCCTTTGGGAGTCACCTTTCCCTCTGCATTCCACTAAAATGTCAGCATCTGGCCCAATTCCGCTTGTTTCCTCCTTGAAACAAGCTCATATTTGTAGTTATCTATTTTCAGGGGCTCTAGATATGAAAAGGCTGTGCAGAGTCCCTCACACAATTGGGGCTGCTGCAAGGTACCTATGAGATTTTTGAGCCTGATGAATTTAAAGTTAAAAGCTCTAGATTCAGATATCATGTCTTCTCTTTGTCTATATGACCATAGGCAGTAGGCCCACTGAAATGAGCCTCAAATTTCTCATCTGAAGAACTCAAATTAGATGACTTCTAAATTTATGTAAGGCTTTCTCTGTTCATTGGAAAGTCAATCAGTGGTTCACTAGACCTAAATGTTAGAGGATTGTTTATTTTTTACTTTATAATTAATTTTTTTTTTCTTTCTTTCTTTCTTTTTTTTTTTTTTTTTTTGCCTTTAAATCTTTGTACCTAAAACTTTGTAAAACAAATGGGTACTAGCCATGCCAAATCCCACACTTTATCACTTTTTGGATGTTCAGAGAAATGCTCCTAATTTCTTTTCTTCACTGTTGTTGCCACCTCTAGACAAATTCATGTGCTTCAATTTGCACTTCCCCTTAAAATGTCATGTATGACAAACTACAGTTATTTTTTTACCTGGAGGGAGTGGCAGAACGATTGCTCTTTCTTATTCTCTGCCATTGGTATGGGTTGGCAGTGGGCTGGGTTCAAAATCTGACTAATGGAGTAAATATAATCATATAAGCCACAGGCCCTTTGGGAGTCACCTTTCCCTCTGCATTCCACTAAAATGTCAGCATCTGGCCCAATTCCCCTTGTTTCCTCCTTGAAACAAGCTCATATTTGTAGTTATCTATTTTCAGGGGCTCTAGATATGAAAAGGCTGTGCAGAGTCCCTCACACAATTGGGGCTGCTGCAAGGTACCTATGAGATTTTTGAGCCTGATGAATTTAAAGTTAAAAGCTCTAGATTCAGATATCATGTCTTCTCTTTGTCTATATGACCATAGGCAGTAGGCCCACTGAAATGAGCCTCAAATTTCTCATCTGAAGAACTCAAATTAGATGACTTCTAAATTTATGTAAGGCTTTCTCTGTTCATTGGAAAGTCAATCAGTGGTTCACTAGACCTAAATGTTAGAGGATTGTTTATTTTTTACTTTATAATTAATTTTTTTTTTTCTTTTGTTGGTTTGTAGCTATTTTCTGGGCGTGAAGCCTGGTTTGGCTCAATATTTGTTTATCATGTACAGCTTTCCTGGATCCTGTTCTTAGGAGGTATGTGTTTTATAAATAAATCAAATTTAATCAGCCATTGGATTGTATTTGAATCTTAAAGAAAGGTCCAAGTTCTTTTTTTTTTTTTTTTTTTTTCAATCTTAACCTCCTTGATGTTACAGGTAGATGACATTGTGGATAAAGTGTAGGACATGGACTCAGAAAGATCTTAATTCAAACTCTTCCTCCAACCCCTTATTAGCTGTGTGATCATGAACAAATCACAATCTCTTTATGCTTCAGCTTCCTCAGCTATGAAATGTGGATAATAAGAGCATTTGCCTCACAGAATTCTTTTGAAGGTCAAATGAGTCCTTTGTAAGCCTTACATATAGATGTTAGTTCCATATAAATATTAGCTATGATGATGAAGGAAAGGATGAAGATTTTGATACTGATGACCTTGCTTCCCTTCTTTCCACTCCTTCCTCCATCACCTCACCATACACTTCTGGCTCTTCTCTAGTCTCTCTATCGATTCCTTCTCTTGTCTTTTCTGCTGGACTTCCATTTGTTTCTGGCTTCTTAAAGTTGGTATTTTCCATGAGTTTATCTTTGGTCTGATTCTCATCTCTCTGCACTCTCTTTTTTGGTAATTTTTTTTTTTTAATTTAAGGATTCGAGATAACATTTACACAGGTGATTTCCAACCCCTGCCTGGTTTCAGGTCTACAGAACAAGCTGATCCTTTCAGGATAAGTTAATTACTTCTAATCTTACCTCAAGTCCCGAATTGATACTATCTTCCTCAGTTTCTTTTCCCTCTGATCAGAAGGCTGGAGGGCAGAGTACCAAACTCTCTGCATTGTCTTCCTTTATAGAAAACAGAAAACACGACTCAAATCTGGGAACAAGCTGTCCTCAAAATAGGAACCCTTGGCTATCCCCCTATTTCTCTACCTCATTTTGTGTATTATCTTTCTCTTTAGAGGGCAAACTCTTTGGTGCAGAGACTTTTTTTTTTTTATTGATTGCATCCCCAACATTTAGAACGGTGTTCTAGTTAGCACATAGTAGGTGTTTAATAAATGCATGTTGGATCATTGGATGTAAATATCTTAAACACAGAGCTGTAGCCCCACATCTCAATATCTTAAAAGACATCTTTGATTGGATATCTCACAAGACCCTTAAACTGAACTTGACCCAAATCTAAATCAAGCCATGTCAAATCTGCAAGCATTCATTAAGAACTTATTTTGTGCCAAGCCCTGTGATGAGTGTTAGAAATATAAATATAAGTAAAAAGAAAGATAATTTAAGGAGCATTTAAGGAGCTTAAATTCTAATGGGGAAAATATATAAATGGGAGAAAAACTGTGTGGATATATAATGTATATCAAATTGCTGTCTTCGGGAGGGGGTAGTAAGTAAGGAAAATGAGAGAAAATTTGGAACTCAATTTTATTTTATTTTCTTTTATTTTTCTCCTGAGGCAATTGGGGTTAAGTGACTTGCCCAGGGTCACACAACTAGTGATAAATGTCTGAGAGCAGATTTGGGCTCAGATCCTCCTGACTTCAGGGCTGGTGCTCTATCCACTGAGCCACTTAGCTGCCCCTCAGAACTCAATTAAAAATATGTACATGTCAAAATTTGTCTTTACACATAATTGGAAAATTTCTATTAAAAAAAGAAGGAAATGCATAGGAAAGGAACTTACATTGGGGCATGATGATAATAAAGTCTTGAGAGTCAGATGAGGAGGTAGGAAAAGAAAGAAGGATAGTTATCTTGTGCTATTCTTCAAAATGATGTTTCCAGGAGGAACTCACCAATGGGAGAGGAGAGCTTCAGGGGTAGATTTTCCAAGATAGGGAGGTCACAGGATGGAGGGAACTTTCAGGGTGAGAAGGCAGGCAAGAAATTGTGATAAAGTTTAGAGAGTCAGAAGCTGAGCTGGTGTAAGAATACAAAGATAGTGTTTGGTAAGGAATGTATTGATAGGACAAAGGATACCTGAAGTTGTTAATTTCACTGCTTCATTAAAACCATCAGTTACATGAATGTTGAACATTATCCATTCGTATATTTTGAAAATAAAATGCTTTAATTAAAATAAATTAAATTAAAAAAAAAACAAACTTGGATCCCCAAAGACAAATCTGATAACATCTCCCCTAGCTCCTTTACAGAACTGGCAATCCATGGATGTGTAATATTGTATATAATGAATATTTTAAATTGTTAATTGTTTTTGGTTATTTCTTACTTTTATTTCTCTTTTAAATTTTTTTAAATACCCATCAGTCACTTAGTCTTTCATTTTTGAAAGTTGGAGTTAATATATGTAAAGCTGCACATAGGATCAAAGAATTTAAATGGAATTGGAAGGGACCATAGTGCAATCAGTTAATTTTACCAACCAGAAAATTGAAGTTCAGGGTTTTGCCATTCACTTATCTTTCACATCCAATATAGTACAATGGAATAAGTTGAATATAAAACCACAGAGCCCAAGTTTGAGTTTTGGGTCTATCACTTTTCACTTGTGTAGCCACAAGTAAATCCTTTAAATTCCCTTCATGTTTCTGTTTTTCCATTTTATATGAAAAATTTTGGACATCATGTCCTAGGTACTTTGGCATTCTACATCTATGATTCTATGATCCATCTCTTGCATCTGCGCTCGCTACTAATACTGTTACCACACTAGGAAAACCCTCATTGCTATCCATCTTAGCTATTGTAGTAGTCTCTAAAGGGATCTTCTGAGTCTATTCTTGACACTCTAATCTATTCATGATACCAGTTTTAGAATCATTTTCCCTTTGAATAGAAGTATCATGATATTCATGTGGATACAAATCTGCTTTGATTCCCTATTATTTCCAGAACATCTTTCAACAATACCTGTGGTATTGTTATCTCATCTTACCTTTTTACCATTATTTATTCCCTCCATGCATATTGTACCCTAGTCAAGTTTGACTTTACTTCTTTCCACATTTCTTAATATGCCCTGAAGTTTTTTAGTCTTTCTATCTTTGGTCACACTAATTTCTATGCCTAGAACATTTTCTTTTACTCATTTTTCCTGCCCATGCTTCAAACCTCAGATCAAATACTACCTTGTCTATGAGACTTTATCTGATCTCTTTTGTTGATAACTGTCTTCCTTCTTATACTTTATGTAACAGCTCATGTTGTATACTTCTAATTCATGTTATATAATATTGCATATTATAGATGCCTAGTTTTATGCCTGTTTCTATCTAGATTGTAAGCAATAACAGTACAAAAGTGTTATTTTATGTAAGCTTTATACTGCTTCCTTCCAACCGTAGGGTCTAAGACAGTCCTCTGGACAGAAAAGATGCTTAATTAATGTTAAATGAATGAATAAGTGAATGAATGGAATATCTGCCTTTGGAAAAATGAAACTATTTTGTATATTTCACTGAAAAGGGGCAAAATTTTCCCAACTACATATCTCTTCCATTGTATGTGGGTGAATGTGTGAAGTTTAAGGAGAGAAAGAGGAGGAAAGAAGAAGTATAAAGGTATTTCTTTTGAGTCAATGGTCTCTCAGCATATGGAGGAGCATATGGAGACAACAAGCTGGGAGAATATCTGGCTCAGAATTATATCCTATATGCAAAGAAGTTGACTTTTCATTAAAATGTGTTTATTTTAATGCATAGGATATTTCACTAGAATTATGTTAGCTCTTTGTGTTTTACAACTTAAAAGAAAACATTTTTTAAAGCTTGAGAATACTGGGTACTGATAGTGGAGATTTAGCTTTTTATTGGGGAGGACAGAGTTAAGATTTCCTCAGATTTCCTTTGGAAAACATACTTTCTTTTGGCTCATCCTTCACAAATAAGACTGAAAATAGGATAACAATTGGCATCTTGGGAATGGTGATTTAGGCAGTTAAAGTGGACAATTTTAATAAATTGTTCCCCATATTTTGCATTTTACATTCTCGATAATAATTGCATATACATAGTTGTTGGGTGCTATGTAGTTATATAAAAAATACTGATTAATTGCTGGACCATTCTACTTTAAATTTTATTGATCTATCTATCTGTTTATCCATTTATCTATCTAATAAAATAGGTAGAGCACTTTTCAAATTTCAAGGCACTAATTAAATTCATCTATTATTTCTCCCTTCCTCCCTCTCTTCCTTCTTTCTTTCCTTCCTTCCTTCTTTCCTTCTTTCCTTCTTTCCTTCCTTCCTTCCTTCCTTCCTTCCTTCCTTCCTTCCTTCCTTCCTTCCTTCCTTCCTTCCTTCCTTCCTTCCTTCCTTCCTTCTTTCTCTCTTTCCATGCCTCCCATTTTCCATTCTACTTCTCTAATGCTTCTTTCTCTGTCTCTGTCTGTCTCTGTCTCTCTGTTTCTCTGTCTCTGTCTCTCTGTCTCTCTCTGTCTCTGTCTCCCTCCTTATCACTACCTCTTTAGATTTATTTCTATCCTTGAATCTCTCCCCTGTATGTTGAGTCTCAGAGAAATAGCTGGTAATACTCTCAGGGTTTTAGAAATAAACTTGTGAGTGATTATTCTCCAAATACTATTGCTTATGAACTCTTCTAAGTGTTTTCCTCTAGCAATCATTTGAATCATCCATATTTTTAGGGTAAGAAATGAATTTATTCTATTAACATCTTTCAGTAATTCTTGAAGTATATTTTCAGGAAAAAATCACAAAAGACCAATGATAATGTGTTCCCCTTTATATTTAATCAGGAGAAAAAATCAAATTAAATTGTGACCCCTAGAGAATCTTATTATGTTTTTCTAGAAGCTACATTGCTTTTGTTTTATAACTGGAAGAACAAAGTTTGAAATAGTACTTTCTGATATGATTTGAGAGCTAGTACTTTTTTTGCTTTGGTTTTAGGATCATATCTTCTTAAGTCTGAGGAAGAAGAATCTGTTTCCCTTTTTGGTGCCCATGAAGTTAATGTCCAAGATCTAATGAAGTAGTTGTTTTAGCCCTGGGATGTATTGAACAGGACTAAAGTTCAGTTTGTTCTGATTTCCATCTTATCACAATCAATAGCTTCTAAAATATGATGAAGGCTTAGCTATTGCCAAGAAGAAATAAAAAAGAAAAATGGAAATGTGTTTTCATGTCAAAACTTCATAATTTATTATAAAGTAAACAAAAAAGTGAGCATAAAAACTTTAAGACAACACCAGATTTTAAAAGACTTGCAAAGAAACCACAGAGGAAGGTAACATTGCAGAGAATAGTTCTGAATGATTATCTTGTAAACTTATAGCAGCTTTGAAAATCTATCCCTCCATCTACTTACCTATCTTTCTTCACACATAGAATTTTGTTAGCATACAAATTTTATGTGAACCAGAATTTCTATGTAATGTAGTAATGAAACCTTTGCTTCAAAATCTCCAGCAAGGGCCAAACTATTACTTTCTGACGGAAATAGTGAAGAATTCTTATATCAAGCATAATTTTTCATCTTTGTAACTAATACCTCCTACTACTTCATCTTCTAAGATCAAGTAGAACAAGCTTAATCCTCATTTGATATTATAATCTTTCAAATACTTTAAGACATATGTCAAGTTCTGCTCCTATCAAGTCTTTGTCTTTTCTAGACTCAACCTCCCCACTTCTGTCAGTCCTCAAATGACATGATTATAAGTCTTGTCACCATTTAGGTCAGCCATTCATGTACTTTCTTCAGCTTATAAATTTCTTTCCTAAAATATGGCTTCCAGACAGGAACACAGTAGTTAAGATATAGTCTGACAAAGAAAATACAATAGGATTGTAATTTTTCTAGTTCTCTCTCTATTAATGCAGTCTAAGATCACATTCACTTTTTTTATTACCATGTTTTATTAATCAATTTAATAAACATTTATTAAATATCTTCTACATGCAAGATGTACTAGATATGCTACATGTGACAAAAAACAATGATCAAAGACCTTGTATTCCTCTGGGGACTTCAACATATAAACAATAAAGCAAGATAATTCAAGGAAGAAGAGAACATACACTTAACAGCTGGTGGTGGGAAGGGGGATTATGAAAACTTTCTTTAAAAGATAGCATCTTACCTTTACCTTTAAGGATGCCAATTATGCTAAGAGGTGGAGGTGAGAGAAGAATATGCAAAAGTACTGTGAAAAGAGATGCAATATTGAGTTGGGCAGAGGGAAATAGTAGGCTGGATTTGCTGAATATAGTATGTGAAAGGGAGTTTTTAAAAAGTTGGGAAGAGTGGGAAGATCTTTACATTTTATAGTGAATCATTCATATTTTTTCCTAGTGATAATAGGGAATTACTGAAGATCTGAAAGCCTGAAAATATCACCGGTCAGACCTATGCATATGAGAGATTATTTTGGCAATAGGAAGTTTGTTAGAGGAAGAATTGAAAGAGGGATAATTTGAAGGTATTTCATAAGCTAGGCAAGAAGTGATGAATATTTGAACTAGGATGATATACTGTGAAAAAAAAAGGCAATTTATGTGCAAGATATTATTGATTTAGAATTGAATTGGTGACTGATTAGATGTGAGTGGTAAGGAAGAGAATTGAGAATGATTGAAATGCTGAACTTGGGTAACTGGAAGAATGATCATACTCTCAAGAGAAGCACAAAAGTGTAGAGGAGATACAGGTTTCAGGGAAGCCAGGGACTGCTATTTTGGCCATGTTTACAGAAAATCTAGATCAGAATTTCTCAGTTTACAGTCAGTGATGCCAGAGTATAATATAGGAATGATATTAAGGTTCGATGCATAGATTTGGAAGTTATTTGAATAGGGTCATAAATTACTTGCTTTGTCTGTGGCTCTCTGTCACAAGCAAGCTCCTTTTTTCATTTTAAAAATGTTTTGTCAAGGTCTTTTTCTTTTTTGTTGTCCACATTTTTACAACATATCATTGCCCTCCCCTGTTTTCAAGCATCCCTTTGAAAGTATTGACTATTTCCTTAAATTTTCATTTAATAACTTGTTTTGAATTTTAATCGCTTTTTATTTTTCATTTTAAGTATTTGTTTATATTTTATATGCTCTCCTATTTTATGTATAAGTATCTTGAGGCCAGGAATCCTGTCTTTTTTTTTTTTACCTTTAAAGCTTACATTTCTTGAATATAGTAATTCTTAATCAATGTTTCATCAATCATAATTGATTAAATTAATAATTACATCAAAGACCTGGATCCAACTTTAATTGAATTTCTATAATCTTTTTGCATAGAAAATTAAATCCTATATGATATCATTGAGTGATATCTTAGCTTGTGTGTTAATTGGATTTAAGTGAGATAGAGTTGCACAAAATCATCAGTCTCATTGTCTCTAGCTGAGTCATTGAAGTTCAATGATATGACAAAAGTCAAGACAACTGGCATCAGATCAAGATGCAGTGGATGACCCTGGCATCTTTGATTGCTGACCAAGCTTTAAATACTCCGGCTGCCTTCTTAGCTGCTGAAACAAACTGTTCACATCTACCTCTTCTACTTGGGTGAGATTGGAGAAGTTTATACATGCTTTGGGTAGATAACTACACAACTCACTGATGAGTTTGAGGTCTGTCAGTTATCCTCAACCTAATTTAACCCATTTTCCAAGGCGATTTTATTAGTATAAGGTCACCATGCATGCTACAGCTTCTTCTATTCATAGATGAGTGCTGGGTAACTGGTTGGATACCAAATGTGGAGAAGTAACTTTGAAAGTGCTTGCCAAGCCTTATCACTAAAGATACTGGTTTTCCCTGAGCATCTCATATACTCTAAGTGATACCTAAAATCCTAATATTTTCATGGTTCAATTGTATTACTTTGGTCACTGTATTTCAATGATATACATAAAATGGATATTATTATTTTATTACTATTATTATTATGTATTATTATTATATAATGGATATTAGGAGGCTTACAGAATGTTAAATGGATCTCCACAGATTTGTAAGAGGTTATACACAAAAGTCTCACAAGATAGGAAAATTTAAATGGGTGGGGATCCTTCATTCATGTGTGCATTCACATGATGATATCAGAGATACATCAAAGCATATCAACATAATATATGCACATGTACATATATGTATATATACTAATATATTATATAATTTTTAAAATTATTTAAGTGTAGCAGTCATTAAGTACATAAGGAGGATATTTTGAGATGAGTTGGTAAAGGCTTGTATAAGTCATAAACCTGAAACTGAGTTTCCCACAGATGCCTAAATGTTATCTGTGAAATTCAGAAATATTCTTTATGAAATGGATCTTTTAGAATCATCCTCATACAGACACAATCTCTGTTACAAAAGATTTCTACTTAAGTACTTTTCAGGAAATGAAGAAGTATATGTATGAAACTGCAAATCTATAGTTTTGCTTGCTCATTTTTATGATTGTTATTATCTTAACTTAAAATGTATTATTTTTAACCTGACAAATCCATATTGCCTTGCTTGATCCTATGGCAAGAAATGCAATATATTTCTTCTCTTTATATTTAAAAAAATATTTTATATATACAATTTTTAATTTCTCCACTATTCATTTACATGGATGCAGTTATACCTTATTCATTACAAAGCAGAATTCTTCTAAAATGGGAATTCTTTACCCATGGTCAATGAATTTTTAAAAACATTTTTCAGAACTATGTAGCAAAACATTAATTTCCTTTTCAGCTCTATGTATTTCATGTCATGTATTGAAAACCATGAAGGTGTTCATAGGCTCTACCAAATTGCCAAAGGAGTCCATAATACAAAAAGAGTTAATTGTTCCTGATCTAAAAGAATTTCTAGTCATTTATTTACATTATATCATTAAAAGCAGTTTACCATTTTGGTAAAGGGATCTGTTCCTTTTTTTTTAAAGATGAAATTAAGAGCCATCTGTAGCTATCTCCCTGATGCCAAAACAATAGGTCAGTTCAGTGGAAAATGCAGT
Organism: Antechinus flavipes; assembly: GCF_016432865.1. Classification (NCBI taxonomy): domain Eukaryota; kingdom Metazoa; phylum Chordata; class Mammalia; order Dasyuromorphia; family Dasyuridae; genus Antechinus; species Antechinus flavipes. Next base: position 376,124,336 of record NC_067400.1, on the reverse strand, counting down.
CAATCAACCAGTTTGTTTAATCTCCTTGTCAACGACCAAACAGTTGAATTGACTTTTTTGGACAAGAACAAATTGGACAAGAATGAAGTTTCATTTACTCTAATTTCTCCTTTTGTGGTGCAGCAGGTGGCCAGGACTCATGAATTATCAAGAGAATATAAGAGCCTTCATTGTGAATAAATTGAACTAAAGGGAAACTTTCTTGTATGTATTTGTATATAACTGTGTGCTACTATATGTACAGAAATAAAACAAAAAAGAACAAAAACATTGCAAAATACTCTGGACCAATAAGCTACTGTTCCTTCTCTATGTTTCTTTTGCTATTTAATGAAGTCAATAAAAATTATTTCTTATAGCTTAGTTATATTGAATTTCAGTATTCCAGCTCTGTAAAAATAAAATTGCATACTGATTCTAAAACAATATTTTCCATAATAACCATCCTTTTAAAAACAGAGAAGAAATAACTTTATAAAACTAGAAATAAGTATTCAATAACCAAATGCAAATGCATAAAACCAAACAATGTGCTTTAAAAACAAAACTACTTTTGTATATGACTCCTGACAATTGAATTACCCTATAAATCTTCTCTAAATAGAAAACAGTAGAAACTGGGCATAATGCAAGCCCCATACTACCAATAAAAGGAACGTAAATCACATTGTTACATTCTGTACAATTGATGTCTTGATATGATAGGAAGATTTTTGTTTTAAAAAAGTCCTTTGTGGCAATATATTAATATGTTCATTTTTTTCATGGCTGTCAAAGTTCCTTAAGGCTGATTAAGGATCAAAGTCCATTTTTATCTATATATTTGATATTTGAAGAGAACTTTTTCAGGAAAAGACTAACATATCAAAGTATAAGGAAAGGGAGGGAAGCATACACTGAGATATGTGACCCCCCAAAAAAGTGTAATTGCTGTAAAAATGGGATGGGGGAGAAAAAGGTAGCCAAACATCCATGTGAATGAAAATTTATTAGTATGGAGGAAAGAATTAAACAGAAGGTAAGTTAGTAACAGAAGGAGAGTCTGGTAATTTAGAAAGATCAGTGCCAATTATTCTTCTTCCTTCTCCTTCCAGGCGGGATGGGCTCCATGGTATAACAGGTGTTGTTCTTAATAGTATTATTCAAAGATGTTCTTGATACACTCTTTATAACTTGGTAGTATTATGTAGATTAATAATGCCTATTTACATATGATTTCAAATCATTTTAATTAAACATTAGTAAGCATCTAAGATGTATATAGAACAGTCCTATGGAATTTGCAATATAATGGAGAGAGCGAGACATAGATTTGAATAACTATGATATAAGAAAAGGTAAGAGGAAAGCAAAGAAGGGGATTATAAAACGCATATTGAAATATATGAAGAAAAATATTTTTTTCATCTGAGATTGTGGTAGTAGATAACTTAAAGCTTATTCAGGCCTTGAAGGCAAGAGGGGATTCTTCTGGTTGTATTTTTCATATTTTTGTTTGTGTATATATTATTTCCTCCTATCCCATTAGGTTGTAAACTCCTTGAGGACAGGACTTTTTTTTCTTTTTTTTTCTTTGTATCCTAAACATTTGCACAGTAACACAATGTAAATACTTAATAAATATTTGCTGAATGATTGTTTGCTCAGACAGCTAAGGGAATATATATATATATATTATATATATATCTATATATATATCTATATATATATATATATGTAACAAATGGGATGAGGTAGGATACAATGTTCTATTCTAGGTACAATGAAGCAGAAACGTGGACATGAGCAAAATCATGGAAGCTGGAAAGATATTATTTAGCATGGTATGTAGAGAAGAATCTGATTTGAATATAAAGTATGTGCAAAGAAGTAGTTTGACATTAATACCTAAAGGTAAAGGCATCTATATTACTGAAGAAATTGATTGGCAAAGGCAAGGGTTCATATTTGATTCATTAGACAATGGGGAAGTAGTTAATATATTTTGGCTAGAGAAATATCATGACCCGAAGTTTTATGAACAGGATACACAGCAGGATGTGGGAGGCTAGATAGCACAGTGGACAGACCACCAGTCTTGCAGTGAAAAAGATGTAATTCAAACAGTCTTAGATACTTAGTAGCTGTGATCCTGAGAAAGTCACTAAACCCTATTTGCCTCAGTTTCCTCACCTGCAAAATGGGGGATAAGTATCAAATCTAGTTAGTACCTAGTGGTGAGGATCAGATGAGATAATTGTGAGGAACTTAGCACAGTCCATGAAACATAGTAAGTGCCATATAAACATTTGCTATTATTATGTTAGGGATAAACATAATAGAAAATACCATCTCCATCTTCTAATAACTTACAATCTAGTAGAGGGAATGACAACTACTTAATAGTTATAAAACAAGTTAGACTAGAATAGCTGCACATAAAGAATTCAGTGTGCTATGAGAGATTCCAAAATAAAAGAAGGTTCTATATAATTGAGAGAACCCAAGAAAGCTTCATGGAAGAAGTGGCACTTTTGTTGGATATTAAAGGAAGGGAAGGATTTAATTAACAGAAATGTTGGGTGAATCTATTCCAGAGCCTATAAAACAGTGTGCAAACAAATAGGCAGAAGGAAGAAAGTGAAATGAGAATAGTAAGCTATCTGGTTTGTAAAATTAGAAAAAAATCAATCAAAAATATTTATTAAATGTATACTATATGCCAGAAAATGTATTACTGTTACTACTACTGGCTAACATTTAGGGCAGCAGGAACTGGGTTAAACACTTTATAAATATGACATCATTTCTTCTTAATAGCACTGGTGCTTTTATAATTATTTATATATTTAACAGATGAAGAAACTGAGATTAAATGACTTCTCTAGGGTCAGAAAGCTAATAAGTGTCTGCAAAATTCAAACTTAGTTCTTCCTGCTTCCAGAAGATAACTGAAATTATCTTGTTACTTTGGGCACTCCGAATGCTCTCAAAACCCACCATACTCAGATGGGATAGACCTCTGACATTTGTGGCCAAGGGAATTTTTTTTTTTATTAAAGCCTTTTATTTTCAAAATATATGCATGGATAATTTTCAACATTCATCCTTGCAAAACCTTGGGTTCCAAATTTTTCCTTTCCTTCCACCTCCCCCCCCAACTCCTTCCCTTAGACAGAAAATAATTCAATATATGTTAAACATGTACAACTCTTCTATACATATTTCCACAATTATGTGCACAAGAAAAATCAGATCAAAAAGGAGAAAAGGAGAAAAAAACAAAATGTATGTGAGCAATAACAATAAGAGTGAAAATACTATGTTGTGATCCACACTCAGTTCCCACAGTCCTCTCTCTGGATTCAGATGGCTCTCTTCATCGTAAGATCATTGGAACTGGTCTGCATCATGCTGTTGTTGAAAAAAAAAACACATCCATCAGAATTGATCATCATTTAATCGTGTTGCTGCATATAATGATCTCCTGTTTCTGTTCATTTCACTCAGCATCAGTTCATGTAAGACTCTCCAGGCCTTTCTGAAATCCGCCTGCTGGTCATTTCTTTCTTTCTTTCTTTTTTTTGTAATATATTTTATTTTATTTTATAATAACTTTATATTGACAGAATCCATGCCAAGGTAATTTTTTTACACCATTATCCCTTGCACTCGCTTCTGTTCCAATTTTTTCCCCTCCTTCCCTCCACCCCATCCCGTAGATGGCAAGCAGTCCTCTATATGTTAGATATGTTGCAGTATATCCTAGATACACTATATGTTTGCAGAACCGAATAGTTCTCTTGTTGCACAGGGAAAATTGGATTCAGAAGGTAAAAATAACCCGGGAAAAAAAAAAAAAACAAAAATTCAAATAGTTCACATTCGTTTCTCAGTGTTCTTTCTTTGGGTGTAGCTGCTTCTGTCCATCATTTATCAATTGAAACTCAGTTAGGTCTCTTTGTCAAAGAAATCCACTTCCACCAGAATACATCCTCATACAATATCATTGTTGAAGTGTATAATGATCTCCTGGTTCTGCTCATTTCACTTAGCATCAGTTCATGTAGGTCTCTCCAAGCCTCTCTGTATTCATCCTGCTGGTCATTTCTTACAGAAAAATAATATTCCATAACATTCATATATCACAATTTACCCAGCCATTCTCCAATTGATGGGCATCCATTCAATTTCCAGTTTCTAACCACTACAAACAGGGATGCCACAAATATTTTGGCACACACAAGTCCCTTTCCCTTCTTTAGTATCTCTTTGGGGTATAAGCCCAGTAGAAACACTGCTGGATCAAAGGGTATGCACAGTTTGATAACTTTTGGGGCATAATTCCAGATTGCTCTCCAGAATGGTTAGATTCATTCACAACTCCACCAACAATGCATCAGTGTCCCAGTTTCCCACACCCCCTCCAACATTCATCATTATTTTTTCCTGTCATCTTAGCCAATCTGATAGGTGTATAGTGATATCTCAGAGTTGTCTTAATTTGCATTTCTCTGATAAGTAGTGATTTGGAACACTCTTTCATATGAGTGGTAATAGTTTCAATTTTATCATCTGAGAATTGTCTGTTCATATCCTTTGACCATTTATCAATTGGAGAATGGCTTGATTTCGTATAAATTTGAGTCAATTCTCTATATATTTTGGAAATGAGGCCTTTATCAGAACCTTTAACTGTGAAGATGTTTTCCCAATTTGTTGCTTCCCTTCTAATCTTGTTTGCATTTGTTTTATTTGTACAAAGGCTTTTTAATTTGATATAATCAAAATTTTTTATTTTGTGATCAGTAATGGTCTCTAGTTCATCTTTGGTCACAAATTTCTTTCTCCTCTACAAGTCTGAGAGATAAACTATCCTATGTTCCTCTAATTTATTTACAATCTCATTCTTTATGCCTAGGTCATGGACCCATTTTGATCTTATCTTGGTATATGGTGCTAAGTGGGTCCATGCCTAATTTCTACGATACTAATTTCCAGTTATCTCAGCAGTTTTTATCAAATAATGAATTCTTATCCCAAAAGTTAGGATCTTTGGGTTTGTCAAACACTAGATTGCTATAGTTGACTATTCTGTCTTGTGAACCTACCCTTTTCCACTGATCAACTAATCTATTTCTTAGCTAATACCAAATGGTTTTGGTGACTGCTGCTTTATAATATAATTTTAGATCAGGTACAGCTAGGCCACCTTCATTTGATTTTTTTCATTAATTCCTTTGAGATTCTCTACTTTTTATTGTTCCATATGAATTTTGTTGTTATTTTTTCTAGATCATTAAAATATTTTCTTGGAAGTCTGATTGGTATTGCACTAAATAAATAGATTAGTTTAGGGAGTATTGTCATCTTTATTATATTCGCTCGGCCTATCCAAGAGCACTTAATATTTTTCCAGTTATTTAAGTCTGACTTTATTTGTGGGTGTATAATTTTCTTTCTCTGTTTTCAACCTACCTGGTTTAGGTATCAGTACCATGTCTGTGTCATAAGAGGAATTTGGTAGGACTCCTTCAATCCATATTTTCTTCAAATAGTTTATTTAGCAATGGAGTTAATTGTTCTTTAAATGTTTTGTAGAATTCCCATGTACATCCATCTGGTTCTGGAGATTTTTTCTTAGGGAGTTGGATGATAGTTTGTTCTATTTCATTTTCTGAGATGGGACTGTTTAGGATATTTACTTCTTCCTGTATTAGTTTGGGCAAGCTATATTTTTGGAGGTATTCTTCTATTTCATTTAAGTTGTCAAATTTATTGGCATAAAGTTGGGCAAAGTAACTCCTAATTATGGCTCTAATTTCCTCTTCGTTAGTAGCAAGTTCTCCCTTTTCATTTTTAAGACTAACAATTTGATTTTCCTCTTTCCTTTTTTTAATCAGATTTACTAAGGGTTTGTCTATTTTGTTGGTTTTTTCATAGAACCAACTCTTAGTTTTATTAATTAATTCAATAGTTTTTTTTTTTTTTTACTTTCAATTTTATTGGTCTCCCCTTTTATTTTTAGAATTTCAAGTCTAGTGTTTGACTGGGGGTTTTTAATTTGTTCCTTTTCTAGCATTTTTAGTTGCAAGCCCAATTCATTGACCTTCTCTTTCTCTATTTTATACAAATAGGCCTCTAGAGATATGAAATTTCCCCATATTACCGCTTTGGCTGCATCCCATACATTTTGGTATGATGTCTCATTATTATCGTTTTCTTGGGTGAAGTTATTAATTATGTCTATGATTTGCTGTTTCATCCAATCATTCTTTAATATGAGATTATTTAGTTTCCAATTATTTTTTGGTCTACTTTCCCCTGGCTTTTTGTTGAATGTAATTTTGATTGCACCGTGGTCTGAAAAGGATGCATTTACTATTTCTGCCTTACTGCATTTGAGTTTGAGGTTTTTATGTCCTAATATATGGTCAATTTTTGTATAGGTTCCATGAACTGCTGAAAAGAAAGTGTACTCCTTTCTGTCTCCATTACATTTTCTCCAGAGATCTATCATATCTAATTTTTCTAGT